>NW_024712526.1:10808421-11255921 GCF_018991925.1 Homarus americanus | reverse complement strand
GAGTCGAGGAAGAGGAGAGGAAGTGGGAGAGAGGCGAAGAGGAAGAACAGGAATATAAGAGAAAACCAAAGGTGGAAGGGGAAAAGAAGGAAGCATAGAGAAGGAGGAGGAGAAGAGAAGAAGATGTGAAAGAGAGGAGGAAGAGTAAATAAAAAAAGGAAGATAAAACGACTGAGAGAGGAAGTAGTAGAGAAGAATAGAATAAGAGAAGTAGAAGAAACAAGGAGGAAGAAGGGAAGAAAATAAGAAGAGGAGAAATACAATAAATAAAAGAGTAAAAGACAAGGGAATGTTTTTTTTTAGATATATATAAAATCAATAATTATGTGAAGTTCCATAGAAATTTATTCTTTTCGACTAAACACATTAAGGCATTGTTTGTTTGTTTGTTTGTTTGTTTGTTTGTATGTTAGTATATTGTGTGTGTTTGTTTTTGTGTGTTATGGACCTGCAGTAAACAAAGAAAGAAAGAGAGAAAAAGATTAAATTAAAAGAACAAGTTAAATGTAGAATAGATAGAACGAAAGAAAGAGAGACAGAGAAAGAAAGAAACGAGGAGGGTACAGAGGGGGAGGAGGGAGATGGTGGTAGAGCCTGGAAAAGGTCAGGAACCTCCCTTTTCCAGCACACCCCCCTCCCTCTTACTACAACTACCACCACCACCACCACCACTTAAACTACTATCACAACACCCCCTCCCCACCCCCCCTCCTCCCACCACCAAGTCAATGCGAATCCTCAGGGGCTTCCACTCGAACCACAAGAACCCACCTCCCCCCTCCCCACTTAGCTCCACCCCCCTCACCCCTCCCCTTAGCTACACCCCCTCACCTCTCTCACTTAGCTCCACCCCTCACCTCTCCCACTTAGCTCCACCCCTCACCTCTCCCCACTCTAGCTCCACCCTCTCCCTCCCCACTTAGCCACCCCTCTCCCTCCCCACTTAGCTACACCCCTCACCTCTCCCACTCAACTCCACCCATCACACCCCTACCCTCGGCACCACCCATAACCCCCACCCCTTAACTTCACCCATTACCCCTCCCTTAACTCCACCCATCACCCCCTCCTCCCCTCTGGCAGTGTTCCAACTTGGATACCATAAAAGGCGGCCAGAGATGCGGCCATTTTTTTTTAATATATAATTTTTTTGTTTGTATAGGCGTGGGTGTGAGAAAGTGTGAAAATATTGAAGATAGTGAGAGAATATTGAGAAAGCTAGAGCGAGGATTGGTCATACAGTGGAGCTGACGTGGGGATTTGCTTTAAGTTCTCTCTCTCTCTCTCTCATAGCTCTTATTTACATTCTCACAGCCAATATTATAACCAATACTATGACAAGTACAACTTAGTCTCGTCTGAAATATATTTGCTTATTTAACCTGGCGAGTAAATCCTTGGTTGGTACCTGTGTGTGTGTGTGTGTGTGTGCATGAGAGGGTTTTGATGTGTGTGTGTGTGCATAAGAGGGTTTTGATGTGTGTGTGTGTGCATGAGAGGGTTTTGATGTGTACACCCCTAAGGAGGTTTTATGACTGGAGGCTTGTGGCCTAGCATGGGCAGGGATACACTGAAGCCAACCATCCCACCCAGGACTCTACAATAGTCAGACTGCCTTCACTCACTAGGTTTTTTACTTTTAATACACGAGTCACAGAACACAAGTCGACAGTTGTCTTTTTCAGTCGTCGTGTTTTCCGAGACTTCACAAGTTTTTCCTCTAATTTCCTCTTCATTACTTTCGATGGCGAGTTTGTTAAATTAGCTTCAAGGTGATTTTCTGCTACAGTAAGAGTGGATGCTGCAGCTTCAGGTGGAGAAGGTTCACAAACAGTCCGAGTTCTGGGGAGCTTCTTATTCTGTGTATTAGTCTTTATCTGTAGGTGAGCTGGGAAGGCCTCAAATATACTAGGTGCAGCATTTTCTCGTATTCTGACACAAGACAAAGAAGTCCTGTCAAAATCTTCAGGGGCAAAATGCTTAGAACAGAGACGTGCTTGTTTGCCTGGTGTGTAATTGTGTCTTCGTAGAGCCAAAAGCCATTTTTGCCTTCTGCTCGGGTCCTTCGGCAGCCTGGGAAAAAGATTAATATCGAGATGTAATATTAATCCTTTTTCATCCCAGGTGTGTATATAAGAAAGATCTTCCTGTTTACTATCAAGCACAATTGTTCTGGGAAGCAAACTTAAAATTTAACTTACTGGTGAAATGTAATAGACGGATTGGACTTCTTGTTAGCCCTTTCATTGCACCCAAATGCAATACAACTGGTAGGCATTGCAGAATACCCGATCACTGCTGGGTAAATACAGCAGCCACAACCTCTAACACTCACTGTTGAGTTAGTACTGACCATGTTGATAGTGAGGAGAGCAGCAGCCTACAACAAGATGGCCGCCAGTCTGGTCGCTGACGTCACCACACACCACCATCTTAACAGAACCAAGCAGTACATACTATGATAGTCCTGACACACACATATAAATGGTCTTTGACTGGTAACAATGAACTCTGGTTGTATCTATTAATAAAATGAATCGTGATATAAACAATTATTATCAACTCTTACCTGGGCATCTCTTGAATGATGAGGCTTTTCAAGTGTTCTGGGATTTGGCCAACGGAAGTTAACCTTTTGTCTAACAGTATCAGTTGTAAGAGGTACTACTGATGACGGAGGTTCACCAGAAACAGTGGGTGGGGTGTGGTCTCTCTCCCTGGCACATTTCCTTGTCTTTGAGGTCTTTTCCTTCAGGTCAAATATACAAGGCACTACTCCTTCTCTTAGACGAATTTGTGCCAGAGAGGTTCTATCAATATCCTGTTCACGGAAGTGTTGTGAGCATAAGCGTGAGTATTTATTTGGTATAAAGTTGTTGCGTCTCATCGCCCGAACCCATTCTTCACGAAGCTCCTTTGCCTTTGGAAAACTGTAAAAAGTTTACAAGACATGAAGGAACTAATGATTCCTTAAGTGGTATAGTTATTAGGTCTTTATTGACACAGTGAATGTTATTGTTGTTATGAAACTTATTCCAACTCCACAACAAACCACTGTCTTAGCTCCCTCCCACCTACATAAACTTTGCAATAATTTTGTTCACTATAAACGGGTCAAGTTATACAATCCTGGATTTTTACTGTATTTATGGTACGTTTGATATGAGCTTAATTATTATGTTACCCGTATTACCATTATTTAACTCAAAAGTCATATAAATAAAGGATACGTCCCCTAGTCAACAAATTAGCTCCACAAGTTACTTGCCAGTGAAATCTGATGGAAGGATTGAGCTTATTAAACCTGGCCGTACACCCTCGTGCGGCACAAGATACAGGCATTGTTAGACAGTGGGCCTCAAGACTGAAAGAGCCTGAAAGAATTCTAACGGTTTTGACACTGGCACCACCCAGGAGGCACTGTGAGCCTGACTGTCCTCTCAGCCGCCACCACCCGGACGGTTTGCCAATAACAACATGGTCGCCATGAGCTGGTGACGCCGTCTCCTCTCCTCCTTCATGCACTCTCACACGACTCTTGTTTTGTGTGTTTGTTACGCTGGAGTGCATCTTCCATGTGTGTATGTGCGTCAGTACACACACACACAAGAGCGTATTTGAGCAACAGTAAGCTGAATACATTAATTAGGTTGAAATATTAACTCGGAGGCAACTCAGGCTGATGCTGTTTGCTGCCATTCGGTGCACGGTTGTTCGTCCAAGGCCAAGGAGCCAACCCGCGTGACATGAACGATGCCTTCTGGGAAACGTTCTGTTGTGAGAAACATTTACATTGTGGAAAACATATTGTGAGGCAACGTTGCATTTAGAAAACGTTCTTAGCCACTATATGGAAGTAAGTGTAGGTGGGTGACGGTGCAGGTGGGTGACGGTGCAGGTGGGTGACGGTGTAGGTGGGTGACGGTGTAGGTGGGTGACGGTGTAGGTGGGTGTACAGTATTTTCGTTACTCCACATTACCTTAGACCTCTGCTCAACAGTCCTATGTTTATATTTATGGCTAAAGGAGAGGCGTTTCTTCCGCCCAGATGGCAGGTTCAGATTCTGGAGTCGATGCTGAATGGTACGTTCTGAGACGTTTCCGAGGAGATCAGGGTGAGCTTTCTTCAGTTCAGCTGCAGATTTGCGTGAGCTTCTCAGTACATCACGCCTCAAAAGGGTGTCTGTGTCTGGGGTGGTCTTGCGAGGGCGTCCAGTGCGTGGTTTACTGGCGGGAAGCTGGCCAGGTGGCAGGTGGCGAGCAGCAGCTTTGAGGCGGTGGAGCGTTGCAATACCACGGCCTGTACGCCGTACTATTTCAACCAATGGAACCTTTTCTTCCATTAAAGTGAGGATTCTAATCTTCTCCTCTGCGGACAAATTAGTCACAGGCATGATGAGTAACAGTACACTGTAAGATCCAAGGGGCAGCACATAATATGTCCAGTAAATACTCCCCTCATAAAAGCTGTACCAACTGTACACCATAAACACCAGACCGATGCTCAAGCTCAGGAGAGTTGCCAGTAGCCGATTATGTCAATAACAGACGTGATAGTTGAGTCTCCGCAAAATGTTTTGATGGTGTTTTAATGTTTTACTGGCAGCCAAGTATATCAAGACTTTTGCGGTGACTGAAGGTGGGCGGGTGTGTTGGTGGGTGGATGGGTGTGTTGGTGGGTGGATGGGTGTAGGTGTAGGGGGTGGGTGTGTGTGTGTGTGTAGGTGTAGATGGGTGGGTGTAGGTGGGTGGGTGTGTGTGTTGGTGGGTGTGTTGGTGGGTGCATGTATGTATAGGTGGATATGTGTGTGCAGGTGTAGGTGGGTGGAGTGCATGATTCGGCTACAGGTGAGTGAGGTCTAATTAGTACTAACCATTTTCAATTTACATACAAATTACATGACTAATATTCTCTCTCACACACATCAAAATTTAACAATTTATATATATTCTGTACAAGTGTATACAAAAGGTAATACCAGTAACGTTTTTCCTAATCGTCGGCTTAGTAATAATAATAATAATTAACTGTTTATTAAGATAACATGGCATCCGAAGGCTGAAAATATACAATGAACAGAGGTGATAGGTTACATATAAGAACATAAGAACATAAGAATGGAGGAAACTGCAGCGGGCCTATTGGCCCATACTGGGCAGTCCCGTTTACACCCAACCCCTGTTCATATAAGCATCCAACCAATGTTTGAAGCAATTCAGCGTATTCGAGTTAATGATGATATTTGGTAACTTGTTCCATTCATCCACTACTCTGTTTCCAAACCAGTGTTTACCTATTTGACGCCTAAATCTAAATTTGTCTAATTTAAAACCATTGTTACGAGTTCGCTCCTGGTTGGATAGTTTGAGTACCTTTGTAATGTCCCCTTTGTTTAGCCCTGACTTCCACTTATACACCTCTATCAGGTCGCCCCTCGCTCTACGTCTCTCGAGGGAGTGCAAATTAAGATGCTTTAACCTGTCTCTATACTCAAGGTTCCTAATGCCAGGGATTAGTCTTGTCATTCTCCTCTGAATTCTTTCCAATGATTCTATATCCATCCTGTAATACGGTGACCAGAACTGAACTGCATAATCCAGGTGTGGTCTCACAAGCGCAAGATACAGTTTTAGGATGACCTCGCTAGTCTTGTAACTAACACTCCTTTGTATGAACCCAAGTACTTTATTAGCCTTGTTACGAGCAAAAACACATTGTTTACTTTGCTTAAGGTTCCTACTTATCATTACTCCTAAATCTCTCTCGCAGTCTGATTTCTCTATGGCATCTTTGTTCATCTGGTAACTGGTTTCCCTGTTTACATCTCCTATACTGAGTACTTTACATTCGTCCACGTTGAATTTCATCTGCCATTTTTCAGACCATTCGAAAAATTTGTTTAGATCTTCCTGTAGTTTTGCGGAGTCCTCGTCAGATTTAATAACACGTCCTATTTTAGTGTCATCAGCAAATTTACTTATGTTGCTGTCTATGCCGATATCTATGTCGTTTATGTATATAATAAATAATAATGGTCCAAGTACTGAGCCTTGGGGAACTCCACTTGTGACGTTGCTCCAATGGGACTTAGTGCCGTTAATGCTCACTCTCTGTTTCCTGTCCTGTGACCACGCCCTAATCCATTTAAGGATGTTATCTTTGATACCATGTGCTTCTACCTTTCTAATTAGTCTTTCGTGGGGGACTCTGTCGAAGGCTTTGCTAAAGTCGAGATATTCCACATCATAATTGTGCCCCTCGTCCACCGATTCGAAAACTGATGAAAAGAATGTTAATAGATTAGTTAGACAAGAACGTCCGCTTGTGAAGCCATGCTGGGAATCATTGATGAATCTGTGCTTCTCCAGGTGATTTCGTATATGGCGGCAGCGGGGAGTGGGTCACTTGACTGGCAAAAACTTTCAATACAAAACTATAATAAACAAAGAGTCAACATATAGATTAACTATAGATCTGGTAATGTTTGAGCTGGACTTGTAAACATTCTTGTGTCCTGATGTTGGCGCCCATGTCTGGATGGCCGTTGCGTCCTACCTGGGTGTTAATCCAGTACCTCACTACAGCTGCAGATGTACCACTTGGTCGGGTAGGTCCTCTAGCTCGCACAGGGTGTTGGAGATGGTTCTTGTTCCTCATGTGATGTAGTTAGGAATTCATAATTCCTCACCTGAGTGGAGTAGGGAGTCCTCATTTCTCTCCTGGTGTAGTTAGGAGCCTTTCTTGGCTTATCATCCAGTGTTGGTGGTGGTGAGTGTACGGTGGACAGGGTGTGTCTGGTCCGTGTGTGAGTGTGCGCGCGCGTGCATAGACAATAAGTCCATCATTGTGCAACATCACCCTCACCCCCCCCCCGTTCCCTTCCCTTGAGAGACCTACACATGCAGGTGTATACGCGACATAATCCTCACTTGTACACACGGAGCACAGGTAACAGGCACACACATGCTCTTATATACAAACATACGAAGATGAATTCTCGCTGTAGACCCAACAAACAACAGTACGTTCGTACATGCATGTACACACGTCCATTTGTTGACATGGCCATATATATATTATTTATACTCTCATATACACACAACGCTGACTTATATGAACACACACACACACACACACACTCACTCTGTCCGCCGCGCACCTTAAACATAAACACTGCATTGACGGCTGCTGTAAGAAACTATGCGCACCTCTGCCCAGTTAAGGTGACGCTGGGCGCATGGGGCAGGTGGAGAACCTTGAACCATGGATGACCTGCGTAGAGCCCCGAGGTGTGTGTGTGTGTGTGTGTGTGTGTGTGTGTAAGTAGTGCGTGTGTAGGTGTGTTAGTTTTGTCTTGTGTTAAGTGAACGTATCTAGTTGACGTAGAGTCTCGGTTGAGATTTTGTCACCATTTCTGGAAGGTGATTTCATTGTCTCTCTCTCTCTCCGTCAACACCCAGTTAGGTGTTTCTCTCTCCGTCAACACCCAGTTAGGTGTTTCTCTCTCCGTCAACACCCAGTTAGGTGTTTCTCTCTCCGTCAACACCCAGTTAGGTGTTTCTCTCCGTCAACACCCAGTTAGGTGTTTCTCTCTCCGTCAACACCCAGTTAGGTGTTTCTCTCCCCGTCAACACCCAGTTAGGTGTTTCTCTCCCCGTCAACACCCAGTTAGGTGTTTCTCTCTCCTTCAACACCCAGTTAGGTGTTTCTCTCTCCTTCAACACCCAGTTAGGTGTTTCTCTCCCCTTCAACACCCAGTTAGGTGTTTCTCTCTCCTTCAACACCCAGTTAGGTGTTCTCTCCCCGTCAACACCAGTTAGGTGTTTCTCTCACATTCAACACCCAGTTAGGTGTTTCTCTCTCCTTCAACTTACCCAGTTAGGTGTTTCTCTCTCCAGCACCCAGTTAGGTGTTTCTCTCCGTCAACGGTGTTTCTCTCTCCGTCAACACCCAGTTAGGTGTTTCTCTCTCCTTCAACACCCAGTTAGGTGTTTCTCTCTCCGTCAACACCCAGTTAGGTGTTTCTCTCCCCTTCAACACCCAGTTAGGTGTTTCTCTCTCCTTCAACACCCAGTTAGGTGTTTCTCTCTCCGTCAACACCCAATCAGGTGTTTCTCTCTCCGTCAACACCCAACAAGGTGTTTCTCTCTCCTTCAACACCCAGTTAGGTGTTTCTCTCCCCGTCAACACCCAGTTAGGTGTTTCTCTCTCCTTCAACACCCAGTTAGGTGTTTCTCTCTCCATCAACACCCAGTTGGGTGTTTCTCCTCCATCAACTTACCCAATCAGGTGTTTCTCTCTCCGTCAACACCCAACAAGGTGTTTCTCTCTCCTTCAACACCCAGTTAGAGTGTTTCTCTCTCCTTCCAACACCCAGTTGGGTGTTCTCTCCCCCGTCAACACAGTTAGGTGTTTCTCTCCCCCGTCAACACCCAGTTAGGTGTTTCTCTACTCGTCAACACCCAATCAGGTGTTCTCTCTCCATCAACACCCAACAAAGGTGTTTCTCTCTCCTTCAATACTTTGTAATTTGAATGTTTTTCCCGTCAACGCACCCAGTTAGGTGTTTCTCTCCCCTTCAACACCCAGTTAGGTGTTTCTCTCTCCGTCAACACCCAATCAGGTGTTTCTCTCTCCGTCAACACCCAGTTAGGTGTTTCTCTCTCCTTCAACACCCAGTTAGGTGTTTCTCTCTCCTTCAACACCCAGTTAGGTGTTTCTCTCCCCGTCAACACCCAGTTAGGTGTTTCTCTCTCCGTCAACACCCAGTTAGGTGTTTCTCTCTCCGTCAACACCCAGTTAGGAACACTCTTGTATCTTTAACTACGAGATATGTTGTCTTTACACACACACAATAATATATAACTAGTTCAACTCTTATCTTTTCTCTTTCTATATATATTAATAATGTTTTTTTTTACTTTTTTATTCGTAGTGTCATAAATACTTAACCACAATAGAGAAATTCTCTAGTTGTTATTGTGTTTTTTACGTGACCGAGGAGTAAAAATTAACACTCGACATGCATTAACACTTATAATTCCAGTTCGCAGTCGCGGTTTTTACGTGTTTTATTGTCGTTATTTTTTTCCTTTGTTCTTGTTTCTTTCAGGGTACAGACAGTTGAATTATATAAACACAGACATTCAGTATATATATATATATATATATATATATATATATATATATATATATATATATATATATATATATATATATATATATATATATATATATATATATATACTCATAAAAACATATCGACTCTCATTCAGACACATACACATCCATTTTCTCTTTTCCGCGCGCGCGCGCGCGCGTGTGTGTGTGTGTGTGTGTGTGTGTGTGTGTGTGTGTACGGAGATAATTGGCCTTGAATTTCAAGGTCCCAGTAAGGGCGGTGTCGTCTTGAAGGTGTACAGCATCACGCCCCCTCCCAGTGTTAGGGGCAACTCGCTCCCACGGACTGTTTCACCCCATTAAAGTTCGCTGAGTATGATGATGATAATAATGATGATGATGATGATAATAATAATTATAATAGTAATAATATAATAATAATAAAATACTATTACCACTGCTACTACTACTACTACTACTACTAATAATAATAATAATAATAATAATAATAACCATGAATTTAAATCGCTTCTGTATATAACCAGGAAATAATATAGATTATCCTGTACACAACCCAAAATTGATGTAAATTCTCTTTTCTGTAATCCTGACTTAATATTACGTATCCTTTATTATACCTTTAAATTCTCCCTAGTTTATCTTTTTGTGGTTATCTCTATCTTTCTGTTTCTCTCCTAGTTTATCTTACTGTGGCAGTTACAACCTGTTTGAGGAAATGTGGGTCATTGTTAGCGGTTTGAAGCAGGTTCTCTGCAACTTCTGCACGAAATTCCTTTTGCTCTCGTGACAGGAGTCGTGGAACGAATTTTGCCGCCACTCGTTTTATGCCAAGATCCTGCGTCAAAATCTCTGAAACACAAGTCCGTGGAATCCCTAGATCTTCTTCTAATTCTCGCACTGTCAATCGCCGATTTTCATTGATTACAGCCCGCACACGTTCAACATTTTCGGGTGTTCTGCTTGTTGAAGGCCTTCCAGAACGTGGATCACTTTCAACTGATTCCCGGCCATCTTTGAAGCGTTTGTACCACAATTTTATCTGGGCTTCACTCATTGAATCATCCCCGAAAGCCTTCTTAATCATTCGAATAGTTTCCGCAGACGAATATTCAAGTTTGTAACAAGACTTGATGCAGATTCGCTGATCTACTCGCTCGGTCATTGTGAATGCGACGGTCACACAGTACCCAAGCTCACTCAACGGCGTATGCCCGGCAACTGAGTTGTCCCACGGGAGTGTGGCTGTTCAGGCATGCGCAGTAAGGTCCTCTCTGAGTGGCTGCCAAGTTACATCAAGGCCGTGTGACCAGTTCTCACACTATTCACAATGGCTGGATACTTTCCGGACAGACCTCTACAGTATCACGCTCCCTCCCAGTGTTAGGGGCAACTAGCTCCTAGGACTGTTTCATCCCATTAAAGTTCGCTGAGTATGATGATGATAATGATAATGATGATGATAATAATAAATATAATAGTAATAATATAATAATAATAAAATACTATTACCACTGCTACTACTACTACTACTACTACTACTACTACTAATAATAATAATAATAATAATAATAATAATAATAACAACCATGAATTTAAATCTCTTCTCCTGTGTATAACCAGGAAATGATATAGATTATCCTGTACACAACCCTAAATTGATGTAAATTCTCTTTTCTGTAATCCTGACTTAACATTACGTATCCTTTATTATACCTTTAAATTCTCCCTTGTATGTAACTCTGAATTACTACCAGTTCACCTGTTCATAACCTTAAGTATATAAACTCTTGTACATAACACTGAATTAACGTAAATTCACCTCTACACAACCTTCAAAACCCAACTACGTAACAGGGAATTGTGTTGATTAATTAAGTAAATAAGTAAGTTAGGCAATTAGGCAAAGGTAAAGCCAACTAATTAATTCCTGGACTAACTTGCTAAATACGTCAGAGGTGAAGGAAGGAATGCAGGTAGGAACAGAGATAGACTATGTGGTGTCAATACTGATCTATTTTCTGATAATTAATTCGTAAAACAAATAAGAACGAATGAGTCTTTGTAATTTTTTTTTTTGTTCTTTTAACATAATTCGATAAATGGGATTAATTTTATGTACAGTAGCTAAAACAACTATCTGTACAGGTGGGGGTCGATAAGCTCCGAAATTTGACGTGTCTAGTGACAGCCTTCATATACCAATATTTATCGTCTATGGTCTCATATTGTTTTCCTACAAAGTATGCACAGATAGTGGTTTTAGCTACTGGTGTACAGTCGCTTGCATTATTACCTGGTACAGTGGCTGGCACGTTTTGTGAGATGTGGCACCACTGTGGGATGTTACGACTCAATCCCACGACCCTCAACACCACTACGACTCCTCCCCACGACCCCCAACACCACTACGACTCCTCCCCACGACCCCCAACATCACTACGACCCCCCCACCCCACGATCCTCAACACCACTATGACCCCCAACAATACTTCACCGCTGCTGTTAATTAGACCAGCCAGAAATCCTAAGTTGAGGGGACTAATTACTCTCTCTTAGTAATTACTTCACCGCGCTAATGATGTCAAAGTTTCAGTGGGATGAGGCACGAGGTGGGAGTTCCTATAAGTTTTAAGGATTCAGTGGGACACAGCACCCAACTCCTCATAAAGATGTACCGGGTATACTATTGTCTACTCAAGAGGCCTATATATAAAAGTACATATATAAAAAAACTGAAACAAAATACAACAAAAAAGCCCGACATACTAATTGGTCAATATACAATAAGCCCAACATCCTCAGCTTCTTGTGAAAATACTTGTAATCCTGCTGGCCATTTTGCAAAAAAGGCTCAAATACATTATTGTAGAAGACTAGACAGAAACATAGTGGTAGCGGCCCCCAGGTAGAGACTGGTGCAGCTAGTGGTGGTAGTGAGCTTGGTGATGACCCATTGTTACCAATACTGGACCCGGGAATTCATACTATTGGAGACAACTGGTCACAGACTTCCGTACACTGCTCTGTCTCAGCTGACACTTCTCACAGGTTATTTGTTCTTGGTTAATGTTGGTATAAATCTCTCCAGTTGCCATGACAGTTCTGCCTCTCTGCACGATGAGCAACATGGATCACGTGAACACATATTCACCACATACGAACCTCAGATGAGTTCCCTTCTTGAAGCTGTTACACCGTCGTACATTTAACTCTGTCTTCCAGGATGTCATGTTTCCGTAACATACGGTAGTCCTCCCGAGTCTTCTTCACGTTAGGTTGTTGAAGTTCAGTCAAACGATTATGTTCGTACTCCTCTCTTGGCACCAAACTCGAGGAATTTGCTACTTTATTCTGCTTCCCCACCACTATGTTCCTTCCGTAATAATCTACAATAATGTATTTGGTCTTTTTGCAAAATGGCCAGCAGGATTACAAATATTTTCACATAAAGGCCATAATGCTGTTTTGTTTTTATGAATTGGCCAGACACTTAGTGTCATTTTGTAAAAAGGCCGCAACATCTACAAGTGGATCCAAATGTATAATAATTCTCACATACATCTACATACATAGTTACATACATACATACATACATACATACATACATACATACATACATAGTTACATACATTACCAAGGAATTACAATATGGTGGAAAAATCGTTTTAATATGTACTCCAACCTCCTCCAATCCTTACCTTTTTTTCTTTTTTTTTGTAGGGAAAGGAGGGTGAAGGAAGTTATAGTTCGGAAATTGAAGAAATTCAGGAGGAGGTAAGAGAGGGCGGGCTGACCGCCTAGCTAAGCTAATAATGTGTTTGGGTTGTGTCATGGGTTAGTTATTGTCTGCCGGTACAGGCACTAGACAGCCTACCCTGTCCCATATATGGGTGTTTTAAGGGCTTTATTTCATATTCCGCCGACCCTACTGGCGGATGCTGGTCTAGGGAGGTTGTCTATTGCCTGGCCGTGTAGATCGGGGGTGGTAATGGACCTTTTGAGATTTCGTAGCTTTTTGGGAACCATGTATGGCTGTTGTCGTTATCTGGTGGGAGTCTTTGAAGGAGTTCTTGCTCTGATCGTTCTATCTTTTGCCAGATTCTGCTGGCCATCACCTCCCCAACCCCCTAACCTCCCAGCCGGACCCCTCCCCCCCAGGTAGCCACCGACACTGCCTCTGGGGTTTTGTTGTGGCCGCGCTGTACACAGACACTACAGACAGACAGACAGACACACACACCCCGAGGACTGACTGACCGGTTACTAACCTCATACCTCACCCCAGCTCAACCTCACACAACCCCCACAACAACATCTGGTACTAACACAACCTCAGACGTTTAATTTATCTGTCTGTGTCTGTCTGTTTAGCTGTCTATATATCAGTCACTCTGTCTGTCAGTCTGTGTATCAAGGTAGTCAGGCAGCCGTGTTGGATAAAGGTCAAATGGTTAGTAAAAAGGTCACCTTAGTTAAGACTTGGGAGGGTCAGTCATACGTCTTGTACCTCGGGCCCAGCAGTGGTGGTGGTTGTTGTTGTTGATTGATGTGGTGGTTGTTGTTGTTGTTGTTTGATGTGGTTGTTGTTGTTTGCTGTGGTTGTTATTGTTTACTGTGATTGTTGTTGTTTGTGATTTTTTTTGTTTATTGTGACTGTTGTTTTTGTTTGAGCTGGTTATTGTTATTATATTATTCTTGTGTTTGTTGTTGTAACGCTTGTTTTTTCGCGTTTAAATGTTTTACTGGTGAGAGAGAGAAGAGAGAGAGAGAGAGAGAGAGAGAGAGAGAGAGAGGCAGGGAAGTCAATAGTGAAAGAAAGAGGAACCCTATGAGACGACAACATTTCCATTTAGTCCTCTCTCTCTCTCCTCGCAACAGAAGATAACACAACCCCCCCCACCCCCTCCCTCCTTCTCTCCTTGGACTTGAGTCAGCCTCACTTGCAGGGGGTATCTCAGTGGGGTGGGTGGGTGGGAATGCAAGTCACTGCCCGCTGTCTAGTCATGTGCCCTATGACACGACACAGTGGTTTATGACACGTAACCGGTTTAAGACACATGACAGTAGTTTATGACACCTCCTCCTTCTCTTACTTCCTCCTCTCTTCTCCTTTGTCGTCTCCTTCCTTCCATCATCTCTCCTTCACCCCTTCCTCCTTCCCTCCCTCTCCTTTCCTACTCCATCTTCCTCCTCTCTCTCTCCTTTCCTACTCTCTCTCTCTCTCTCCTTTCGTACTCTCTCTCTCTCTCTCTCTCTCTCTCTCTCTCTCATTGAGGTCGAGGGCCGCGAATACTCTGCTCAGTCAGGTATGTAACGCCTTCATCTCTTGTCAGGAGGAGGAGGAGGTAGTGGGGGTGGGGGAGGAGGAGGAGGAGGATGAGGAGGTAGTGAGGAGAATGGGGAGGATGAGAATTAGAGAGACGGGAGAGGGAGAGGAGGAGGAGGAGGAGGGGTAGGGAGACTTAAGGGTGGGGCAGTGATAAACACGGTGAGAGAGAGAGAGAGAGGGGAGGGACAGGGCGCTTTGCCAAGAAGAGAGAGGGGAGAGGAGGGGGAGGGGGGTTGAACAAGGTGTGGGAAGAGGGGAAGAAGTGAGAGGAGGAGCAGGAGGATTTGGGGGAGGGTAGTCTGGGGGGAGAAAGATGGGGTGGAGAGAGAGAGAGCGTGCGTGTGTGTGTGTACAGAATTGCATTTGTGTGTACGTTTTTGTCACATTGGATAAATTATCATTCTCTCTCTCATATATCAACTCCCTACTGCAATAAGACTTAACTACAATAATTAAACTTTAACACCCCAGACTCCCCCCCTACCCCCCATCTCCACCCCCGCTACACACACTAGTCATGTTTATTTATAAGTGCATCCTTCCCCTCCCACCCACCTTCCCCCCCCCTCCTTATTTACCTTCTTCTATACCCCTTGACCTCTCCCTAATTATGTTTAGTTATCTCTATCTCTGTTTCTTACCCTCATATGTCTTCTCGTTTATCCCTTATCTCCTCCTTTCAGCCCCCCCCCCTGGTCTAACCTTACCTTTGACCAGTCCTCAGCAGTTCTGTTCTCGTATTTCTTGGCCAATTCCAGCCTTTGTTTCATCATCCTGGGGATCAGCAGCGGCTTCTTGGCAGGAGGCCGGGAGAGGAGGCACAGCTCCTGCAAGCGATTCTGGATGGTCCGCTCAGAAACGTTCCCCAGTACACTTGGATGGGCTTTCTTAATCTCAGCTGCCGACTTTCGGGGAATTTTGAGTACTTCACGCTTTAGAAGTTCATCAGTTGCCTTTGTGGTCTTCCTAGGGCGACCTGGAATGGGTTTTCTGGGTGGAACGTCTGAGTCAGGGCAGGCAGCAGCTGCTGATTTGAGTCGCTTGACTGTTGCTATACCATGTCCTGTACTTCTTGCTATTTCTACTAAAGACACATTTTGACCAATCAAAGTTAATATTTTGGTCTTCTCCACATCACTCAAGTACTTCCCAGGCATCTTGGCTAACGTCAGGCCGAAATAAAACACCACAAACACGATAGGAAGGCAACAAACACACAATATTATTATCCAGGTGGAGCACCAAGAGGAAAACCCCTCTTTCGGCCAGAGCTCAGCGAGCACTGGCGGTTCTATGCCACTCTCTCAATGGCTCGTATACACTCGGTGTATGGTTGAGAACGAAGAAAACCCTGATACGTTTTTCTCGGTCTCAAGGAGAGGGGGACGTATCTGGGTTTTCTTTTTGCGGAGACTTGTCTCTGTCTCTTTCTCTCTTCCTTTCCTTCTGTTCCTCTCTTCTTCCAAGTCTCACAACAACTACTATAACATTCTCACATACATTTAACAAGAGCGACACAGAAATACTTGGTCGTCAGTCGGCCTTAAAGGTGTGGTGGTGGTCAGGTCGATGCTGTGTACATCCTCCCTCAATTATATTTCAACTCACGCTGAGCAGAGCTCCGAGTGGTGGCGGAGTGGTACCAAAAGTTTATGGACAAGATATCGTACTGGTCAATGGAATTATGAAGGCACGTAATGTGAGCTATACTGAAAGAGATTCGTTTATTAAACATAAGACAGAAATAAAATAGAAAGGTTGAATATAAGAATCTGAGAGCAATTTTGAAGTTAATTTAAGACGTTGTTAAGACAACTAAAGAATAGCCCCATCCCAATTTATTTCTTGTGATGTGATTAATCACCCAAACGTTACCAAATGGGTAGGTTTAGTTAGATTAAATATTCAGGTTAGAATAGCTTTAGGGTGCTAAATCATCAGGTAAAAAACGGGGGTTCCTGATCTTCATGAGAGGATCACCTGAAGAATCTCCACCCCAGCTTATTTCACCTAAAAAGTAACCACTCTAATACTGTTTGGGAGGGAGGGGTGAGGTTAATATAGGTAAGGTAAAGATCAGAGCCATATACTGTTTCTAAGTCCCAGTCACCATATTCCTTGCAGAATATAATCCTATTCACCTTCTGCCTCTTCGTCAGTAGTGGTTTGCGCCGGCCATAACAGCTCCTAAAACCGAGGTCACCACCGGTAATGACTCGGTGAAGCAGGTCATCTCCAGCTTCTCTTTCCAAGAGGTCTGAGCAAATTTCAACTCTTTGTTTATGTTCATCACTGAGATTTTTCGGCACCATTTTGGCACAAACTTTTCTCATGTTCAAATTTCAGTCAAAACCTTTCAAACTATTTCCCTGTCAATAGACCTCGTATGTATATATATGTATATATATATATATATATATATATATATATATATATATATATATATATATATATATATATATATATATATAAAATGAGTGACATTTACATACTCGTTTAGCAGTAGTTATGGGCTCTAAGCAATTTACATATCTCTTCCTGGGAAGTTTGCCCGACTTCGGAGTTGATGTCGTGAACACAAACAGTGTAGGAATAGCATTTGACTTGAGTCGTTTCAGTCCGTCAGCTCTTCCAGATTCGTACTGGTTCTCATCAAAATGGTCCTGATGAGAATAGAAACATTGGAGACTAAGCAAAAGGAAAAGTCATTTACCGAGTTATACTTAGTTATTTTTCGTAAATAATGTTCTTTATATCACATGGAGCCACAAGTGACACTGTCAATAAGAACTAATTTTGTACAAGTACATAAGGTAAAAATTACCAACTTACCGAGCATATGTATGAATGATCGTGAGCTCTCCAGTTCTCGCGTCTGACTTTAATTTCCCACTGTCGGCGTGTCTCTGGGAAATCTGTGGTGTTCTACCCATCCCAGGTTGGACAGCACATCCTACAGCTACACAGCAAACCATATTAAGGCCATACTCCTCAGTCACTGCTAATTAATATGGTAAACTGAACCGCCTGCTTTTCTTTCAATGAGGATGTGACTTCGAGGTAAGTGAGTCACTAAGGCAACACCGCGTGAGGGATGGAGGCAAGATGGGGCCTCGCGGACACCTGACCTGAACGGACCAATCACGCTCGACCTGTTTGAAACCCAGGTTGGCCAAATTGGGTAAGGTTAGGTTAGACTAGGCTAGGTAAAGTTTAACAGGCTAGGTAAGGTTAGGTCTCTTACATCATCAGTTACGGGATCTATGCATCGTATGATCCTTTAAAAATCCAGCGGGAGGTAGAGTGAACTCCCGCGACACAGCGATGTGAGGTCAGGAGAACGAGACTATTCTTAGCGGTGTAAATGTCAGTGTTACGGGGAGGGAGAGACTGAGGGAGGGCGGGAGGTAGTAGAGGGAGGCCAAGGTTGGTGAGGGGAGGGCTGGGAGGGGGGGGGAGGTCTGCTGGTGTTGTGGTGACAGAGTGAACAGTCAAGACCATCGTGATTCATTCTTTAATTATTCGTAAGTCAGAATCTTTTCCCCTTATAACCACGAGATGTTAACCTAACCTAACCTAACCTAACCATTTGGCTGACTGATGATATAGATAAGCTACGTGACTGTTCTAATAGTGCATAGGTGTCAAACGGGAGACTATTTACTTAAGGCATAGTGCTAATAACCCCAGCGAGAGAGAGAGAGAGAGAGAGAGAGAGGCGATACAAGTGTTGAGTCTTTAAAGAAAATCATTTTAGTGTATCTGTAGCATTTGTAAAGAATTTAAATTGGTAAAAAAAAATAACTGCAGGTTGTAAATTACACACACACACACATCCACACACACACACACACACACACATCCACACACAAGAGCTCAGGCATGCTAGACCACGTTGGCCAGATACACGTAAATAAGGTCGATCATCCCAGCATCTACTGTTGAGACTCTGCACCTTACAGTTCTACCCCACAGAAGGTCGCCTGATCAACCACCCCCTATCCTCCATCTCCCCCCACCCTGCATTACGTCATTATTTCCGGTTAAATATCATCAGTGTAGTTTTCTGTATTTTTATTCGTTTTTCTTTACGTATGTTTAACCTGGGAAAGATGCAAGTAGTGCAGATACAAGTTTCATGTTCTGTTAAGAATGGTCTGGTGTTTGTAATTCGGGTTTGGCTTTAAAAAAAAGGAATTCCTTCACATGTGTTTGTGGGTCCGTGATGCAACGACCTTTAAGCCTAATATGGTGGTTGACAGTCCCCCCCCCCCACACAGCGGTGATGTAAACGCGAGTGGGGTACAGTAGTAATTATTACTTCATATACACAAATGTTTTAATAATAGTAGTAGTAGTAGTAGTAGTAGTAGTAGTAGCAGCAGTACACATAATTTAATTCCACCTACAGGATCTAAACAACTTGTACGAGAAGGTCCCGGACGAAAGAGCATCATCACCAGCCACACACAATCACTAAATGCCATTGGGGTAACGTCACTAGTGGAGTACCCCAAGGCTCAGTACTTGGACCATTACTATTTATTATATACATAAACGACATAGATATCGGCGTAGACAGCAACATAAGTACATTTGTTAAAGACACTAAAATAGGACGTGTAATTAAATCTGACGAGGACTCCACAAAATTACAGGGCGATCTAAACAAATGGCAGATGATATTTAACGTGGAGAAATGTAAAGTACTCAACCTAGGAGATGTAAATAGAGAAACTAGCTATCAGATAAACAACAGTGATATATAGAGAAATCCAACTGTAGAAAGACATAGGGTTAATGATATGTAGGAACCTTAAACTAAGGCAGCAAGGTTAACGAGGTACTTCAATACAGTTTTTATTTGGCATCACCTTATTTGAAGACGTGGTTGTCCCTCCAACACTATGGGGGGCGAAGATGGTCGGTACAGCGTTCCATCTCAACCTCTTCTTCCCATCCGCTCGTCCGTGCTCGAGTTGGTCCTGGTCAAAATGTTCCTGGAAAGAGAAATAACTATTGAGTATATTTATTTATGCTAATGACTTAACCTAATTGTATTATATTATACAATTAGCTATATTTATCTGTTACTATTATTTTACAACCATATTTTTCTTACTGGAAATGTAATCTGGAGGTCACACTTCATGCGTCGAGACACAGTCCTAATAGAGACATTGCCAAGTATCATCGGGTTATTTTCCTTCACTTGTCGAGCTGAAACACGATGATTATCCTCTAACTGCTTTTTGACAATGTTCAGAGCTCTTAGAGACGTCTTGCGTGGTCGGCCTGTGGATTTCTTTTTGGTTGGTACCAAGGCGCCGCCATTTTCCCTGTACCTTTTCACCCAACGTTGGACTTGCCTCAGGCTGACATATGTCTCCTCAGCGATATCTGCATTACTTTTGCCGGCCTTATGTAATGCTGTTATGGCAACGATTTGGTCATGTGTGACCTTAATTTTAGGGCTCATGTTACTGGGTGGGGCAGGACCTCCAACACCATGTATCTCCGTACACCAGAGCTAGACAAGCACTGGAGAATGGAGATGTACCCTGAGGCTTCCCTGCCAGACCTACGACAAAACGACAAACATTGTGGCCAACACAGCCAGACCCCTCCTGTTGTTTTTAGCCAAAATGTTTGTCGCTGCCCTCTCGGCGTTAAAACTATTGACGAGTACTGTAATAAGTGAATGATGACTTGGTTTAACATAGTTTACAGTACACCCAATAAACACAACTACAATTCAGTGTAATTTTAAACAATTGATACGTTGCATATTTCATATATTTTAGTCAAAATAATTATTCAAAAATACTGGTAATGAAGTAGAAGGGAGAGTGTAGTGTGAGACTGCCCAGTATCTTCCACTATTACTGGCCACCATCTGCTTCTCTCTCCCGAGTATTATTCACCCCAAGGAAGAGGAAGCATCTGGTCAAGTGTTTAACAGTGCTGTACTGTAAGGCCCATATAGCTTACCCGACACAATAATACTGATTGTGTGGCTTTCCATCCTGGACGACCGACTTTACTCTCCCACAATTTCCTTCTCTCGGGATCTGCTGGGAATCTGTGCATCTTAAATCCCCGGTCAGATCTATTTGTGCACCCTGCGGCACAACAACCCGTCATAATGTAGAGAAAAATCACTCTACACCCGTCCAAAGCAACGGTCACACGGTAACTGATGCCGGGCCTTGCGGGCTGCAGGACTCAGTGTGTGCGGAGTGAAACAAAATGGCGGCTGCCCAGTGATCATGTTATCTGTTTTTCCAGGACCCTCCATCTCCTGTCGCGCCTCCCAGTAAATAGGGACTTTAGGTTAGGTTAAACTAGATAGGTTAGGTTAGGTTGGTTAGGCGAGTTGTTCTGTGGGTCTCATAGCCCAGCCAAAGGTCAACTCTTGTGTGGATCACTGTGACCTATACTAGACCAGATCCACCACCACTACCACCACCCCTTCACCATTACCACTACCACCACAACTACCACTCTACCCATCACAACTACCACCACCCCTTCACCATTACCACTACCACCACAACTACCACTCTACCCATCACAACTACCACCACCCTACCCTTCACCATTACCACTACCATCACCACCCACCACAACTAGCACCACCCTACCCACCACCACTGTCACTACAACCACCATCACCACCATCACCACAGTGTTTAAAAAGCTCGCTGTGTACATCTCTCTCTCTCTCTCTCTCTCTCTCTCTCTCTCTCTCAGTAACCCTGCCAGAGTTTGTCGCTTCACAGACCTCACTCATCGTTTGGTTGTTTTGATTGTATTTTGTTTTGTATTTCCGTTATGTATGTATTGTTAGTACAGTATAATTATATCCTTTTCCAATCATACACAACTAACAATTGGCTTTATCTATCACCCACACACACACACACACACATATTGTCAAGAAACTAGTCCAATTGACGCCACATTCCTCAACCTTCCGTCAGTACAGCAGCTTAACTCATAATTCAGTTAGCCAGGTCACGACCCCACAGTGTGAGGCGAGGACTAGTATGGTAAATGATAAAGTTTGTTGACTCTTTTAGTTGATTAGTTTGAGCTTGTGTTTTTATTCTTAACACACACACACACACACACACACACAGTAAACATGACGACGTGTTCTTGATGAATTCCTCCAGCTCCTGCAAGATTAAGTCACATACAGGGTTATAAAATATTTGATGTTGGTCTTATTATTGTTCTTCGTGTTAATTAATTCATCATCATTATAATTATATCTCGTAATAATTTTTTAAACATTCCACAACAACGGGAAATATAACATTGAGTTATATTTAAAGTGTAATATGTTATATGTTGAGAAGAGGCCAAACGGACCAGAACTTCGTAAGCGCCCCCCGCCCCCCAGAAAACGTGGTTCAAGTTTTGGAAAACGTAACACACTACACTACACTACAGTATATCTCTTGAACTAATTGTGATGGTGCGATCAATCTTAAGCTTACGTAACCAGGATTATGTTGTTATAATCAGTTAATAACAATCTTGTCAGGATTATTAGTAATGGTGAAAAAGATCATAACTTTAGCAATTTAGAGGCAAAAAATGATGTACGTATTGGAAATATAGATATGGTACCACAAACAAAATATTGTATTTGTAAAATAATGTCACACACACCCTGCCAGCCTTCACACTCACGATGTTGTTGATGGGCGTATGGCGCCCACGTTTGTCACTCGTGGGCGTCCCAGTGAAGGTGAGCTTCTTCACTGTGTTGGACACCCTGCCTTTACCCAGCCCGTGCATGGCGCAGAACCCCGTCTTGCACACCTGTACCTTCATGTCGTTGTACTGCACGTGGTAAAGTACTGTGCTGCTCCTCCTGCTGACTTCCTGCTTCGTCCTCTTCCGCTTGATAGGGACGACATCAACAAGACGTTGGATGTACGCGTTTTGGAGGCCATAGTCGCCTATTTCCCAGAAAGCCTTAAAAATTGTGTCCACACCTGCCATGGTGACCTTTTCGAAGCACCCATCCCGACATGGGGCTCCGAGAACACGTGCAGCAACAGGTTTCTTGGAAAACCTGCTCTCATAAGCCTCACCCTTGTTCCTCCTCTCCTTCGCCACGTGCTTTTTCCATTCAGCCTCATTCCTGGCTCTCTTCTTCCCACGAGAGGGGCCACCTTCCTCCACGTCACCCCAAACACTATCATAACTAAGATCACTCATGGTTAAGCACGTCAAAACGGACACAGCCATCGATACTCAGCGTAAAAAACACGAAGTAATAATCCAAGTTTATATCATGCCGAGCAGAGCAGAAGGTAAGACTGACACTTCCGTGTGAGGAGGCGACCGCTGCTTAATTGGCGGGAAAGGCACGTGACTCGTGCTCTCATTGGCTGAGAGAGTAAGCAGTATTGACCGGGGTGGCGCTTACCAAGTTATGGTCCACGTAGTGTCGTACGTCTGAGGGCCAACAAGGCTCTGTAAAGGCATCAGTCATCAAATCATCTTTCCACGCTTGACAACGCTTAGACAAATTTAAAAAATAACCTTTCTATTTTTTATATAAAAATCAAGTGACTAAGATAGTTAAGTTAAATATTATGTTCCTTGTAGTTGTTGTGATGGATAACATTTTGTTTTTGTTAGTGTCATTGATTACAATTATTATTTGAAGGACTCTCTCTCTCTCTCTCTCTCTCTCTCTCTCTCTCTCTCTCTCTCTCTCTCTCTCTCTCTCTCTCTCTCAGGCTCAGAAACATCCACTCAGAGGCTTAAAGAGATTCACCTCTCCAAAAGAATAAGAAAATTATTGAATAGCAGAGAGAATCAGTCCTTATATACAATGACATGTGGAATAAACCCTGCCACCCAAAGTGAAATAATAATAATAAGACATCTAAAACACACACACACACACACACACACACACACACCTGGCCTAGACTCTGAAGCTTCCAATCTGGGTGATCCTTGAACATTGCCAACACATTCCTACACTCCACAATACACACACACACACACACACACACACACGCACACACACACGCACACACACACACATCCATGGTTAAAACTGATTCGCTAGTGAGGTCACCTGTAGTCACGGTACACAAGGGCAGAAGGAAGGGAGGGGAGGTGTCAGCTACAGGCCAGTTGTCCCCACTCGTCATAACCCTAAGGAACTCTTCAAATTGGAAACAAAGTAATTCGTATAACTTTAAAAAAATTGTGTGTCTACCCCCCCCCCCCATACCGCGCCAAAAGTTTTACGAGCGTCGCCATGGTAACGGTTCGCGCCATAATAACATAAGAAAATAAGGAGTTGCAATAGGCTGGTTGGCCTGTGCATGGCAGCTCCTGTCGAGAGTTACTACCACTCTATCATTTATAAATCTATCTAGCCTCCTTTTAAAACTTTCCAGACATTAATTCATGGTAACATTATTGTTATTGTTATTATTATTATTATTATTATTATTATTTTATTAATATCATTGTTATTATTATTAGTTTGTCTCTTGTTTCAGCCTCCACCACACATGACGTTATGCTGCAGTACACAAGGTTAGTGTATCACCAACCTTATATTATTCTCTTGGGACTCGAGTATATTTGTGTGTTAATGATATTATTATTATACCTCCCCCAGAAAATGTATTGCTGTCGTATAAATGATATGAGAACAACTAGGACAGTACAGGTGTATATAAATAATATACATAGAGAGTACAGGTGTATACAAACATTGTAGTGAGGAGCTAACCTAAACCTAACCTAACCAAACCCTCAAAGAGTATCAAGGTAATAAATTAATTCATCCTCAGGTGACATAAACTAGGTGTGGTGATTCTTCAAGTGATCCATTTTATTTACACTTGACAATGTTATGATCTAGGAACGACTTCTTTTTTTTTTTTTTTACTCTCATTAAAATAATTATAACGTTTAGTCGATTTATATATTACTGAATGCTGAAGGGAATACCATTGATAATTGTAGGGTTGGTCTTTTTTTTTCTAAGTACCGTTGTGAAGGTGTATCCTCCCTGTGTGTGTGTGTGTCTGTTGTCCCGTTAGAGGCGAGGCGGATATAGTACACGGTATACTACAGGACTCTTATAAAGACCATGGAACAACTCTACAACTGGACCATGGAACAACTCTACAACAAAACCATGGAGTAAATCTACAACAAGACCATGGAACAACTCTACAACAGGACCATGGAACAACTCTACAACAAGACCATGGAACAACTCTACAACAGGACCATGGAACAACTCTACAACAAGACCATGGAACAACTACAACAAGACCATGGACACAGACCAATGGACCATGGAGCTCTGCAACAAGACCATGGAACAACTCTACAACAAGACCATGGAACAACTCTACAACAGGACCATGGAACAACTCTACAACAGGGAACAACTCTACAACAGGACCATGGAACAACTCTGGCTAACAAGACCATGGGACCATGGAACAACTCTCACAACAAGACCACCATGGAACAACTCTACAACAGGACCATGGAACAACTCTACAACAAGCATGGAACAAATCTCTGGAACAACAAGACCATGGAACAATCTCAGCAACAGACCATGGAGCAACTCCCCCAACAGGACCATGGAACAACTCTACAACCAGACATGGAACAACTCTACAACAAGACCATGGAACAACACTACAACAAGACCAAACAACTGACAATGGAACAACTCTACAACAAGACCATGGAACAACTCTACAACAAGACCAGGGAACAACTCTACAACAAAACCATGGAGCAAATCTACAACAAGACCATGGAACAACTCTACAACAAGACCATGGAACAACTCTACAACAAGACCATGGAACAACTCTACAACAAGACCATGGAACAACTCTACAACAGGACCATGGAACAACTCTACAACCAGACCATGGAACAACTCTACAAGACCATGGCACCGCGGTCAATGGAACAAGTTATGAAGCAGGGGTCACCAGCCTGGAGAAGTTGGGTGGTGCAGGGAGGAGCCAAGATAAACCCTCACCAGGATGCACACACACACACACACACACACACACACACATTCTCTCACACACACACACTCTCTCGCTCTCTCTCTCACACACACATTCTCTCTCTCACTCACACTCACTCTCGCTCACACACACACTTGTGATAGGGTGGCCGAGTACAGTGGTGGCGCTGACCTCGAGTGTCCAGGACTGCGGTCTCACCATGAGGCGGGATGTGACACAAGGTCCGGACCCCCGATGACGTAACCTGGCTCGCCGGTACACCTTGCCTTTCCGGTTGCCTGTACCAGTCAACGTTGTTTCATCTGACCATAAAATCTTTTTCCCTTTCCCATCGTCCCATTCAAGATATTTCCTGCAGAAGGCAACTCGGTTCTTGTGCTGGCGTTGGGTTATAAGAGGCTTCTTTCGCGCCACACACTTATATTTCAGGTCATCGTGGAGGATTTTACGTACAGTACGTTCGGCCACATGCCCCAGCAACTGAGGATTTTTCTCTTTGAGCTGACGTGCAGAAATCCTTGGCTCTTTATCCACTTGCCTCTGTATAACCTTAAGAGTGCGTGGGGTGGTGACGCGGGGGCGGCCGGGACGCTTTTTATGGGCAGGATCTTCCACACCTCCACCATCCTCGAATTTCTTAGTCCACCTCTGCACACTTCGTAATGGTACTCCCGTAATAGCAGATATTTCTTTATTAGACTTCTTCCCCTTGTGCAGAGTCACTATATCAGCAACCACGTCGGTCTTCAATTGTTTATTACCGGGCATAGTGCAAGGACAGCGCTCCCATATACACACAGGAGAGGCAAAAAAGGAGAATCGTGGCCCACAGTCTACAGAACATACGTTCACTACGACAGCTAAACAGCTACTGGCGCCTGCCTGTTGCCCAGTACCGGAGTACATTAGAAGCACCAAGACTTTATGCCCAAAATAAATAATATTAAGAGGTGTGAATCGATTTCGGCAAATATATTTGGCGCGGACCCTATCGCGCCAACTACAGGGTATAAACACCACAACTGTATATTAATATTTTTTATGCTTCCGGACATTTAATCCTTACATGCAAAAGTAATCCACGACCATATTAAATTATACATCTTATGCCACAGTGTATTAGAACAAACAAATTTATGAATAGCTGTACAATCGAACTTTTATTCACAACTCTGCCCTCAAACAGCCTCCCTTGGCGCCGCTTTGTGGGTGACTGAGGTGGTTAAGGTCCTCATCATCAACAAGCGAGCGATCATTGTGGTGAGTGGCAAGGACCCCTGTAGCCAACTAGCCCTGGTCACCCCTGTAGCCAACTAGCCCTGGTCACCCCTGCTTGTGTTTATGCGAGGCTTTGTTATATCTGTTAAGTTCTTGGTTCATAACAAGCCCTCCTAGGACTAATTTAATGTATTTTACTTTTAAAAACTGAGTAAATATTAAGCTTGGACTCGTTTAAAACACCAATTAGTTATGTACAAGACGGACAAGGGTTTTATGGGGGGGGGGGGCTGTTCGACCAGTCATTACGTAGCCCGACACGGAGGTAAACACAGCAACGCCCTACAAATGCGATCAAACAAGGGCGGTCCACATGGAAAGAGGTGTGTGTGTGTGTGTGTGTGTGTGTGTGTGTGTCATCATGCTCAGTCTTATAATACTAGCATTCTTTACTGACCAACAAGTCCCCCCCCCCACCCATCCTATACTGGTTACTCCCCTTGTCCCTACCCCTCACACCCATACTACCGCTTTGACTATCCACTATTCCTTTCTCGTCGTCGCTTTCCCCCCTCCTGTCTGTCTGCCATCCCTTGCTTGGCGCCGATCCTCTCATTTGGCCCCCTATCCTCTACCTCTCCCTGCCCCAGCCCTCCTGTAGATGGTTTAAGTCCGGTAATGAGTCCGTATCCCTCCAGCTGTTTCGTCTGTAGCGAGGGAATGGTTCAAGTTTATCCAGTGAGAGAGAGAGAGGCAGAAAGACAGAGAGAGAAAAGAGAGAGTTGCATACTGACACAGGTAAAAACCAGGTGAGTTAGCGACCTCTACCTGTAACTCTCACGGGGAAAACTAGGAAATGTTAGGCGGTTTTGTGTTATTGTTGAATCAAGGGTGAGAGAGGAAGAGGGGGGGGTGGAGGTGGATAGGAGAAAGAGGGGGGAAAGAGGGGGGAAGGAGAGAGGGAGGGGAGACGGGAGTACGTGTGTATAGATGACTATATTTTGATACGAGTATAAATAAGGCATCATTAGGCATCATTCAATAAAGGTAATTAATTAGTTTCTACATAATAACTTCCTAATTGACGTGAGAGTTTGTATCGTAATAATCATCTCTCAGTGTTATGTAGTTTATGTTGTGTGATTAGTAAGTTCTGTAAAAGTGTGAATAAAGTCATTTTATTGAACATTAAACAACTGGGGTAAAAATGTTTGATCCGAAATGCAATGATCAAACAAGATGGATGAATTGAATACGTGACTTATACCTCGTGGTCATCTGAGAGGTTGAGCGGAACAAACTTTGCACCGACTCGTCTCATGTTCAAATCTCCCTTCAGTATGGCCTGAACAGAACCAAACGACAGCCTCGTCTCTTTCGCGATTTTACGAATGGTTGGATGTCGGTCTGCTCGGACGACAGAGCTGATTTTACTGATGTTTTCATTGGTTCGTGCTGTTGATGGACGACCGCTTCTTGTGTTATCTTTCAGGGACTCGTTTCCTTCCCTAAACTTTTGAAACCATTTGAAAACAGTCTTCCTCGTCACAGCTTCATCTGCGTAAACCGTTACTAGCATTTCGTGTGTTTCTGTAGCCGTCTTGCCAAGTTTAAAGCAAGATTTCATTTTTGCACGTTGTTCTAATTGCGACATTTCTAGACAGACGTCAAAAACCCCAAGCACGTCCTTACACAAAGCAAAGCCAAGGTCCACTGGTGCTTCTACCATACCCGGTGACTGTTGGCAACTGAGAGGGCTACGTCACTAGCCCCGTCCACTGATCTCACCGGACTTTTTGATCACACTTTATGTTTGTTGTATGATGTATAAAGTCTGGAGATTAATACACGACATTAATGGTGACGTATAGGTGGTGTGGGTGTATACTTTGTCTACGTAATAAAAAAATATAATAATAATAATAATAATAATAATAATAATAATAATAATAATAATAATAATATAATAATAATAATAATAATAATAATAATAATAATAATAATAATAATAATAATTAACGGTTTATTAAAAGAGCATGGCAGCAGGAAGGCTAAAAATATAATTACATAATTGGGAATGAGTCACTTGATTGACAAATAATATATGTGCATGTATGTGTGTGTGTATGTGTGTTTACGTGTGTGCATATGTGTGTGTATATAAGACAGATAGTGTGTGTGTGTGTGTGTGTGTGTGTGTGTGTGTGCTGACTTAACTTACACCCACCACATCTTCGGGGTTGGTTGGGGCCAGACAGCACAATAACAAGACAGGTGTTGGGGCGGTGACGTATTATGAAGGATATGAATGATAATGAAGAATGATGCGAGTGATGGTGACCTTCACACACACACACACACACACACACACACACACACACACACTACCTCAAGCCTCATGCATTGATAGATAGATAGACATTTAATAATATAGACAATGCAGGTATACAATGTACTACAGAGTGCAGGTATACAAACTTGTTCCTTCTTAAATAAAAAATATCTTCCTCCTCCTCCTCTTGTTCTCAGCTCCTCTCTTTCTCTCCACCTCTCTCCCTCTCCTCCTCCTCTTGTTCTCAGCTCCTCTCTTTCTCTCCCTCTCCTCCTCTTCGCCCCAGGGCCACCCCCCTTACAGAGCATCATCCGTGTACCGTTATGAGGGGTAGTGAGGGGGGGGAGGGTACAAAGGGAGGGGGACGGGGTGTAGCGTTGTTGGGCGGACGATTGAGGGAGGGGGGAGGGGAGGGGAGGAGGGGGAGGGAAATTGAAGGGGGGGAGGAGGTGGAGAGGAGGAAGGATGAGAGGAGTGATGGAGGGAGGAGGAGTGGAGGGGAGGGAGGAGTAGTGAGGAGAATGTGAGAGAAGGGTGGGGAGGGGGGGGTCAGCCCCAGGTGTGACCAGTTGGCAGGTAGAGAAGGAGGGGAGGGTTAATGATGAGTGAGGTAGGAGGAATGTTGAGAGAGAGAGAATGTGGGAGAGAAAGAGAAGGAGAGAGAGAGAGAGAGAGAGAGAGAGAGAGAGAGAGAGAGAGAGAGAGAGACAAGAGAAGGAGAGAGAGAGAGAGAGAGAGAGAGAGAGAAGAAGAGAAGGAGAGAGAGAGAGAGAGAGAGAGAGAGAGAGAGAGAGAGAGACTAAAATAATAATAATAACCTAACCTAACCTAACTTAACTTTGCTCTACCTGAGGAAGGCTGAATAAGGACAAGAGAGAAAGATTGATGGAATAAATGAAGGAAGAACGTGATAACAGAGGCAAACATTCAAATAAAGAAGAAGAAAAAGAGCCAAATTGTTGTCACTGAAAGAAAATAGAAAAATATCAATAATTATAGAAAATGGAAAACTCATAAACAAACAAAGATGACCCCAAATTCTCGACCCGTTCACTGTTGGTCTGTTTGGCTTCGTGACTGTCTGTCTGTCTGATTGTTTCTGATTACTTACTATCTGTCTTGTGTCTACGTGTCTGTCTCCGATTTTGTGTGTGTCTGTCTGTCTGTCTGTCTGTCTGTGTCTTTGGGGTTCGTGTATTAATTATTGTCTGTGTATGTCCGTGTACAGACAGAAGAGATCACACTTCCACCACCACACCCCTACCACACCACCACACCCCTACCACACCACCATCATTACCACACCACCACCATTACCACACCACCACCATTACCACACCACCACCATTACCACACCACCACCATTACCACACCACCACCATTACCACACCACCACCACCACTATTACCACACCACACTATTACCACACCAACACCATCACCACACCACCACCACACACACCACACTCTACCACACCACCACCATTACCACACCACCACCACACACACACACACACCACCACTCCCCTACCACACCACCACCATTACCACACCACCACCATTACCACACCACACCACACACACCACCACCCCTACCACACCACTTCACACCACACACACCACACCAATTCTGTTCACACCACTTCACCCTCACTTCACACAACAACCACCCCTTCCTGTCCATGGCATTATCACCAACACTACTACTACTACTACACTTGCACGTTAATCTTAAGACCTCTAAGGCATTTTGTAACCCTGATATATGACTCGTCTTCATACTTGTCTCCCTTACCCTGGGCAATTTTCCTTTCAAGATGAGAATTAACAGCGAAATAGGAAAGAATTGGACAAGTTTCTCATCATAATATAGACGTTTGGTTGGCCCGTTTGGTGTGTTTGGTTGGCCCGCTTGGTGTGGCTGGTTGGGTCTGCTCTGGTGTGGTCGGTTGGCCTGCCTGGTGTGCTTGGGTTGGCCTGGCTGGTGCGGCTGGTTGGGCCCAGCTGGTGGCTGGTTGGCCTGCCTGGTGTGGTTGGTTGGCCTGCCTGGTGGTTGGGTTGGGCCTGCCTGGTGTGCTTGCTGGGTCTGCTCTGGTGTGATTGGTTGGGTCTGCCTTGGTGTGCTTTGGTTGGGTCTGGCTGGTGTGGTTGGTTGGGTCTGCCTGGTGTGGTTGGTTGGGTCTGGCTGTGCTTGGTCATCTGCCTGGTGTGGCGGTTGGGTCTGCCTGGTGTGCTTGGTTGGGTCTGCCTGGTGTGGTTGGCTGGGTTCCGCTCTGGTGCTTGGCTGGGTCTGCCTGGTGTGCTTGGTTGGGTCTGGCTGGTGGTTGGTTGGGTCTGCTCTGGTGTGGTTGGTTGGGTCTGGCTGGTGGTTGGTTGGCCCGCTCTGGTGGTTGGTTGGCCTGGCTGGTGTGCTGGTTGGCCTGGCTGGTGTGGTTGGTTGGGTCTGGCTGGTGTGGCTGGGTTGGCCTGCCTGTGTGGTTGGTTGGGTCTGCCTGGTGTGCTTGGTTGGGTCTGGCTGGTGTGGTTGGTTGGGTCTGGCTGGTGTGCTTGGTCGGGTCTGGCTGGTGTGGTTGGTTGGGTCTGCCTGGTGTGGTTGGTTGGGTCTGGCTGGTGTGGTTGGTTGGTTCAGTGTGCAGGGAGGGGAAGGGAGGAGACGGGATGGGACGGGACGGGAGATGAGGGAGGGGGACTTGGCCGGCAGACGATGGTACTCGGTATCTTGGGCCGGTCTATCCCTGGGCGATTCAGTGACTCCTTGTAGCGGTACCTCTCACCTACTCCTACTCCTCTCTTTCTTATTCTTCTCCTTCGTCCTTTTTCCTTCCTCCCCTATTTTCTTCTTCCTCCCCTACCTCCTCTATTTCTTCTCCTTCCTCTTCTATTTCTTTTCTTCCTTCCCCCTCCTCCTGCCCTCGTTCTTTCAACCTACGTTTTCTCCTTCATTCCTTCGTTTTTCTGTTCTTCTCTGCCCCTTCCCTCCTTCTCACCCCTTTTCTTCTTCTCTCCATCCCCCTCTCCTCGTCTTTTTCTCTCCTTCCCCTCATTCTTCTTCTCCCTCCTTCCATTCTTCCCTCCACCTCCTCTTCCTCAGATTTATTTAGACTAGATTTGTATTCCAAGAAACGACTCCTATGTGGACACGACCCACGGACGTACATGTGTGTTTCCTACTTTCTATGTGTACAAGATGGTGTGTATATGAGAGTTCACTTCTGTGTACATGTGTACAGGATGATGTGTACATTTGTGCGTTTACTTTCTATGTATCCAAGATGATGTATACATATGTGCGTTTACTTTCTATGTATACAAGATGATGTGTACATATGTGCGTTTACTTTCTATGTATACAAGATGATGTATACATATGTGCGTTTACTTTTCTGTGTACATATGTGCGTTTACTTTCTACGTATACATACTAACGTAATTAGTTCTGGGTATTTAATAAACCTGTACCTGTGTTTATACCTGCCTCTGCACCTGCACCTGCCTCTGCACTTGCATTCTGCCCTGTACCCAGAATTCACCCAGACCTGCCCTTCTGCACCTGCACCTGCCTCTGCACCTGCACCTGCCTCTGGTGCACTGCACTGCCTCTGTACCTGTACCTGCCTCTGTACCTGTACCTGCCTCTGTACCTGTACCTGCCTCTGTACCTGTACCTGCCTCTGTACCTGTACCTGCCTCTGTACCTGTACCTGCCTCTGTACCTGTACCTGCACTAATCCCGTGGCTCCCGTAGTAATGAAACAAAATACCTCTACGTTTAATACCCAACTGGCAACTCCATATGGCGGACCCTCCTCTCAATGGCGGGAAATACCAAGTTGCGAGTCTGTAATGTTTTTTTTACCTACATTGAATGAACTTGAACGTTATGCAATACATTACTCCCTTTTATTATTTATTTTCTTACTTTCTGTATTTCGTCTTGGTTAAGGGTTACATAGTCCCTGTATTCAGTCATTATTGGGTTATGAAATTATATATTGTGATCTTGAGAAAAAAGTGATATCTGGCAACTTTGAGATTGTTACCCCCCCCTCCCATCCTTCCCACCCATTCTCTCCCTCTCCCATGCCCCTCCCTTACCCCTCCCTCTCCCCTCTCCCTTACCCGTCCCTCCCTCCTCCATCTCCTTATCCCACCCTCCTCCCTCTCCTTACCCCTCCCTCCTCCCTCCATCTCCCTTATCCCTCCCTCCTCCTCTCTCCCATATCCCTCCCTCCCTCCATCTCTATACGCATTCACGGGCGTATACGATGGCGAGGGCGTAACTCACCACCATTGTTCAGTAATCTCGGAAAATATTCATGACTGACGGACATAAACATGGAGACCTCAGGGCCAGGAACTTAGGGGAAACAATAGGGCAATAGGCACCGTTTAGAGCGAGTGCTGCCATATGGGGTGGTTTGTTATTATTCTGGAACCCCCTTTAAGAAAATGTATTTGTAATGCTGTAATGTCTATAGTGTCGATAATTCTATACTGTAATTTACTGTATATGTAATTCTGTAATGTTTAATGTATGTAATATAGACCATGAACTAAACTGTATTTATGTCTAACGTAATAACTATACTTAACTTGGTATTATCTTAAGTTACGATACAAGGGATAGATTCTAAGTAACCTTTACGTTAACTCTCTCTCTCTCTCTCCCCCTCAATGGACGTAACTTTCTACACAATAGATACTGACCAAGATGGCGCCGTTATTACTCTAAGACTCGAATGTTTGTTTCCCTGATTTGTCTCTTTCTCTCCAGTGACGTCATACGCTTGTTCAATGGAGGGGTTTCCGCTTACTGACGACAGACTCCCTCCCATCCTCATGTCCTTACCTCCCCATGACTTGCCTTCCTCCTTACCTCCCCATGACTTGCCTTCCCCCCCATGACTTGCCTCCCCCTTACCTCTCCCCATCACTGGCGCCAGCCCCCCACGACGCCTGCAGTACGACAACACTACTACCACGACGCCGCTGCCAAACGTGTGATCTAAAGTGATGCACGACAGGCCTAAACAAAAGGGGAGGTCGACGGAGAGGAATTGGTGGTGTAGAAGAAGGGCGGCCGTGCATCCCTGAAAATGAGAGTGAGTGAGTGAGCCGGGAAGGTCACGTGACTGGCGGAGGAGGGAGGGCTACCTACCACCATCTTCTCGCGCCAACACAAGACAAAGAGTTTAAATTAGGCTCGTAGACCCTCACAGACACAATACCAGCACATTAATACATTTTTTTTTAAACTTATATACATATTCGTTGTTAATTATATATTTTAACAGTTAAATTGAGTTAAATACAGAAATACAAGAGAACGAATATTATTGTACCCAAAAATATATTGTGTGCTGTTAAATAATGAAACACCTCGGAGATTTTAGGCTTAGTTTACCGCAACAAGATCAGCTTCAGGAGGCGTTAATAAATTTCCTATAAAGTCAATAACGAACTTCGCAATAACCTCAGTAATTCAATAAATTATACTAATTCGTCAACCTTATCTCTGAAAAACACACATACACACTACTATAGAGGGAGAGTCATACAAACAGAGATAGTCGGAGAGTCACAGTGAGACAGAGAGGGGAGGGGGCAGTATAAACAAAGGGTAGAGACCGAGGGGACAAAGACTTCGTTCTACTCGGCCGGACTTTTAAAACCTTCATCATTGTCTCATTAGTGTCGGACCCACCATACCTCAACCCTCCACAAGCTCTACTTTAAGCTTGTAGCCCCATGTACGTTTGGTATTGCTTCATAATAATAATAATAATAATAATAATAATAATAACAATAATAATAATAATAATAATAATAATAATAATAATAATAATAATAATAATAATAATAATGGTATTTTTTAGTTCCTTGAGAAAAATGAACATATACTTGTTGATACTTTGACAAATACTTCTACTAATAATAATACTAATCCTGGTATTTTTAAGCTTGTAGCCCCTTGAGAATAATAAAGATAGGCACGTTGTGGCTACGACAGGCTAGAAATGATAATCTGATATTATTTTAAGTTTATATCTTTTTGATGAGATATATATTAATTCGTTGCTTTGGTTTAATATATATATATATATATATATATATATATATATATATATATATATATATATATATATATCTTGATAAAATCACACGGGAAAATGGAAACAACGGAGTACCTTAGCTTTCGTCTTTATTCAAGACATCTTCAGAGGCAACAGTTGCCTCTGAAGATGTCTTGAATAAAGACGAAAGCTAAGGTACTCCGTTGTTTCCATTTTCCCGTGTGATTTTATCAAGATTTATCTTATCCACGTTTTCATTGTGGATTTACATGAAATATATATATATATATATATATAATGGTAACTAAAGCTACCCCATACTATAATCGTAGCAGGGTACTTCACTGCTTGCAGTGTAACCAAGGTCCAGCAGATCACTGCCACGATCAAACCTGTTGCCAGTCATCGAAAACGTAGACTCGTCACTCCCCCAAACTCTACGGAACTTGGTTTGTTCCACGCATCATATTTCTTGCAAAAAACGACTCTTTTTATTCTGCTGGTGCACACGGGTCAAGAATGGTTTGGGACGCAGCCGGCAGCTCCGATACTTCAGGTCATCGTATATGCAGAGCTGAACTGTCTTTAATGACGCATTACTAAGCCGTCTTGACGTTTAAGAACATTCAGAGTCTGGGGTGAGATTTTTCTGGCCTTCCCAGGATGTTTAGCGTGGGACGGTGTTAAGTTGGGTTCGCCATCTTTACATTTCTTCACCCACCGTTGAACAGTTCTCAACGGCATGCCTAGAATTGCTGAAATATCCTTAGGAGGCTTATCCCCTTTGTACAGTGCAACAATAGCAGTAGATATCTTATCACTCGTAACAGTGACTGGTAAAGACATGGAAACGGCGACAACTCGGGGAAGATTCAGAAAAAGTCAGAGCGAATAACATAGACTCATCTTATGCCAGCCAAACGGCTACTGAGCCTGAGGAAATTCTTGCAGTTGCCCTATTCCACCACGCCAAACAGTGGCCGACTTTCACTAGAGTGCGCCAACTTCATTGGCGGTCAAAATTTAAGGTGCGCGCCTCCCTGCCATGAGGTACAAGATTAAACATGAACGAGCATGATTTTTCTTACTCACCTCCCACATAGTGTAGTACTTGGTTGGGCATCCTTTTGCTATGATTACCGCCATAACAGCCGAAGTGCTAATGTTCCCTCTCAAACTATGAGTGCCCAGAGGGCTGACCAATGGCAGCATCATGGACAGGTGTCAAGGCCAAAGCTCATGCCGGCACACAATGACAGTTACAGACACTCACAACACTACAACAAACGAGACAGTCAAGCATGACTGATGTGTCATATGACACCAAGGAGTGAAGGAGCATAATGTCGTTGAGTCATAAGCATGACTTTACCATTAACATAGCCACACTTCCACAGTCACACTACTAGTCACACTACCACAGCCACACTTCCACAGTCACACTACTAGTCACACTGCTACAGCCACACTACTACAGACACCCTACCACATCCACACTACCACAGTCACACTTCTACGACACCATCACAGCCACACCATTACCAAAGCCAAACCAACACAACCACACCTTAACCGTAACAGACTTTTCCCTTACTTTTAGAACATAAAAATGGAGGAAACTGCAGCGGGCCTATTGGCCCATACTGGGCAGTCCCATTTACACCCAGCCCCTGGTCTTGCCGAGTCGACACACAGGTTAGGTCAGGTCAGGTCAGGTCAAGTCACAATAATCAGCAATTTGTTTCTGCTTCACAATAACAAAACTTTCCTCGCTGTAATATTTTTTTTATTCATTTGCATATTTGTAAGTTTTCCCAGAATGGTGAAATTTGACTCAACTTATCCAATATTTTTTACAAGAATTTTCAGAATATTGTGACTTTACATTTTGGGTAATGTTTAAAGTCCGGTACTTGTAGTTATTGAATGTTATTATTGTTGTTATTATTGTTATTATTATTATTGTTGTTATTATTGTTATTATTGTTATTATTATTATTGTTATTATTGTTATTATTGTTATTATTATTATTGTTATTATTATTGTTATTATTATTATTATTATTATTATTATTATTATTGTTGTTATTGTTATTGTTATTATTATTATTATTATTATTATTATTATTTGTTATTATTATTATTATTGTTATTATTATTGTAATTATTATTGTTATTATTATTAATATTATTATTATTGTTATTATTATTAGTATTAGTATTGTTATTATTATTGTAATTATTATTGTTATTGTTATTATTATTATTATTATTATTATTGTTATTATTATTATTATTGTTATTATTATTGTAATTATTATTGTTATTGTTATTATTATTATTATTATTATTATTATTATAGTTATTATTAGCCCCACACACACCACACACACACCACCACCACCACTGCACACCGCCCACTGCACACACCACAGCACACTGACACACCACCACACCACCCCACCGCCCCACACACCACACCACCACTGTCACCACCACCACCACTGCCCACCACCACCACCACCACCACCACTGCCACCACTGCCACCACCGCCGCCACCGCCCACCACCACCACTGCCGACCACCACCACTGCAACCACCACTGCCACCACTGTCATTACAGCCACCACCATTGTTACCAGTACTGCTTATTAATATTATTATTATTGTTATTATTATTGTTATTATTATTATTGTTATTATTATTATTATTATTGTTATTATTATTATTGGTATTTGTTTTCCTTCTTTATCTCTTCTTCTTTGGATTTATATTCACATTTGCCACTTAATACAGAATAAACAAGAACTAGAGAGACAGACAGGGAGAGATACGTAGAGACAAAAACAATGAAGAGATAGATACATAGAAGAGAGAGAGAGAGAGAGAGAGAAAGAGAGAGAGAGAGAGAGAGAGAGAGAGAGAGAGAGAGAGAGAGAGAGGAAGTGATGAACTGAAGGTGACTGGGAAGAGTAAATCAATAATGCTAGTGGGTCTCTCTCCCTCCTCCTCCTCCTCTCCCTTCCTTCCTCTCTCCCTCCCCTCCTACCATCTTTTTCCCTCCATCCTTCTCTCCTTCTTTCCTCCTCGCTTCCTCCCCTCCTATCATCTTTTTCCCTCCTTCCAATCCTCCATCCTTCTCCCTTTCTTCTTACCATCTATTTCTTCCTCCCCCTCTCTCCTTTCCCTCCTTCGCTTCCTCCCTCCCTCACTTCCCTCCCTCCATTCCCCCTACCATTCATCCTTCTCTCTTTTACCTCCTTCACAGCTCTTCCTTCCAACCACTCCCTCCTTCCTTCCTTCCCTCCATTCGTCTCATAATTTATCACTCCAGATGGTTAGATTTCCTTTACAAAACATCCCATTATTATTATTATTATTATTATTATATTATTATTATTATTATATCATTATTATTATTATTATTATATTATTATTATTATTATTATTATATCTTTATTATTATTATTATTTTTATCATTATTATTATTATTATATCATTATTATTATTATTATTATTATTATATTATTATTATTATTATTATTATTATATAATTATTATTATTATTATTATTATTATTATTATTATTATTATATCATTATTATTATTATTATTATTTTTATATTATTATTATTATTATTATTATTATTATTATTATATTATTATTATTATTATTATTATATTATTATTATTATTATTATTATTATATTATTATTATTATTATTATTATATTATTATTATATTATTATTATTATTATTATTATTATTATTATATTATTATTATTATTATTATCATTATTATTATTATCATTATTATTATTATTATTATTATCATTATTATTATTATCCTTAAAATGTAAACAAGATCAAAACCATTTAACCCCGCATTCCTACCCCACAACAACCTCAGTGGTGCCACATGTATCCCTCACACGTACAACAATCATATATGTAACGTTAAAATACTCACATATACAATTGGATGTTTTTTAATTAATGACCTTAAATTAATCGTTAGCTTCACTATAATCAAATAAGTTAAGAAAGGTGAGGTGAAGAAAGGAGTTTATTGACACTGGTGATGTGGCAGCGCCGCAAGCCTTTCTTGTACCGCGTATTGTAGATTTTTTTCCTAACCTTTGTACTATAGTTTCTCTTCCACTAATTAGTTTTCGCACTCCTCGTAATATTATATTTTCTAAAGACTTTGAGAAATTTAGATTTAGATTATGATGTGCCTTTAATGCCTTAGAGATTAATTATTATAGGCCTGTTTGAGGTTATTTGTAGAGAGAGAGAGATGGGCGATTCACATTAATATCCTTCTCTCTCTCTCTCTCTCTCTCTCTCGTAGTGGTGATGTCTTTCCGTCTGTTTGTGTGCCTGTCTTTCCGTGTGTGTGTGTGTGTGTGTGTGTGTGTGTGTGTGCACGAACAAAGATCCTCAAACAAGGAATTATCGGCCTAAAAAGAGGATTAACGTACTGACTCTGATGTCCTCCTGTTAACCCCTGCTGACCCCCTGCTAACTCTTGCTGACCCCGTTAACCCCTGCTGACCTGGTTAACCCCTACTAACTCCTGCTGACCCCCTGTTAACCTCTGCTAACTCCTGCTGACCCTGTTAACCCCTGCTGACCCTGTTAACTCCTACTAACTCCCTGCTGACCCCTCTGTTAACCTCTAACCCATGCTGACCTGTTAACCCTGCTAACCCTGCTGACCCCTGTTAAGCTGACCTTAACCCCTACTAACTCCTGCTAACCCCCTGTTAACCTGCTGGCTGACCCTGCTGACCCGGTTAACTGCTGACCTGTTAACCTACTAACTCTGCTGACCCTGTTAACCCCACTAACTCCTGCCGATCCCCTGTTAACCTCTGCTGACCCCTGCTAACTCTGCTGACCCTGTTAACTCCTGCTGACCCGGTTAACCCTAACTCCTGCTGACCCTGTTAACCCCTACTAACTCCTGCTGACCCCTGTTAACCCCTACTAACTCCTGCTGATCCTGTTAACCTCCTGCTGACCCCCCTGCTTAATCTTGCTGACCCTGTTAACTCCTGCTGACCCGGTTAACCCCTACTAACTCCTGCTGACCCCCTGTTAACCCCTACTAACTCCTGCTGACCCCGTTAACCCCTACTAACTCCTGCTGACCCCCCTGTTAACCTCTGCTGACCCCCTGATGAATTTTGTCACTTCTGTTGACCTCTATTGACCTTTGATGACCTCCACTGATGGAAGGGAAGGAAGGTAATAGCAGTATGAGAAGGGAATAGAGAAAGAAAGGGAGAAACAGATAGGAATGAAAGAGAAGAGATGGGAGAGAGAGAACAGAAAGGGGAGATAAACGAGTGGAAGAGACAGAGAGAGAGAGAGAATAGAGGGGAGGGGAGAGAGAAAAGAGAGAGAGGTGTGGAGGAGGAGGAGAGGGATCAATGGTATTAAAGTAAGGTAGTGAGAGGAGAGGGGGGGAGGGGAGGAGGGGGGAAGATGCGAGGTAAGGGGAGGGCCGGCCGGCTCTCTCTCTCTCACTACAACATCCAACATTTTAAGAATCAAACGGTAATATGGCCAGTAAGGGAGTGCGCGCATACATACATAACTTTTTGGGTTGAGTTGTGACGGGATATATATCTTGTTTAGTGTAAGTTAGGTTAGGTTGAACTACAGTAATACATTATGACATTAACATCCAATCTAACCCAGTGCTGACCTCTACCTAACCTAACCTATGGGTGATTCAAAAGTTAGGTTACCCACCAGATCTGGGACCGCCGGAACACCATACGGCTGCAGCTGGTGTAGTTTCTTGACAGCTCTCAGTACACTGCAGTAGGACATGTGCGCCTGTGATGACAGTTTCCTGATACTTGTTCCCGGAGACTTCTCTAACAGTGTATGTACACCTTCAAGAGTTTTCTCATTTAACACAGACGGTCGTCCACTCCGTTTCCTGTCGTTTACACTTCCAGTCTCACGAAAACGGGCAACCTGTCGTGAAATCGCCATCTTGTTAAGGTTAGGAGCATCAGGATACCTTCCCTTAAACGCGTCCTTCACCTGTATATAAGACCGCGTTATAAAGTATTGTTCAATAATGAAGAGCCGCTGTGCCCGGGAAAACGGCATACTGCTTGCTCCCACTGAGAACAAAGCACTACTGGGACACGCCGCCCTACAGGCTGGCCGTTGTATCAGGCTGACTCGGTCATTGTGGGTAACATGACTTTTGATTCACCCTCATTAATTACCTCTCTAATTATTTGTCTAACTATTGCATAACATTTCCTTATCACGTCTAAAATAGAAATAATACCCTTAAGTAATGATACGTAAAGTCTACAGCAGTTATTACAGAAATAATGAGTTGTTTGCAGCATACAGTGAAACCTCTATTTACCGGACATGGAGAAGAAAGTCCTTTATATCGAGAGTCTCTCTAACGAACTATAGAGAGAAGAAAGACAGTTTTATCGAGAGACAGTTATATATGAGGTGACTTTGTCCAGCTATAGTGGCAAGGCTCCCCACACCTGCAGCCTGTGTACCTCGTCGTGTGGGTGGCGGCGCCTGCGTTTGTCTGCCGTTGGTGTTGCAGTACAGGTCAGTTTCTTGAGGGCGCTGTTCACCCGATGTTTTGAAAGACCGTGGGTAGCTAAGAAGCCATCCTGACACACCCTGTACTATACGGTGTTGTGTACACGAGTGTCACTGACCACCTGCTGACCTCCTTCTTGCTTCTTTTCCTCCTGGTGGACTGAATCTGCACCATTTTCTGCAGGTAGGCATTCTGGATCCCGTAATCTCCTAGCTCCCACAAGACCTTGAAGATGGTTTCAACACCTTCCATGGTCACCTTAGTGAAGCAACCGTCACGACATGGTTTCCCAACCACACGTGCTGCCACAGGCTGGTTGGTGGGCATGGCTGGTATAAGCCTGGCCTGTAGTCCGCTTCATTTTGGCGACTGTTTTCTTCCCTGCTGTCACGTTCCTCGCCCCTTATCTGTCTCAAAAACAGCGAGTTTGATAAATCATAATGCCGTAGGATAGTTACTGTAGACTGAGTGAGAACAAGGCCACCTACATGGTGCTCACTGTGGCAGCAAGGACCCTCATTATTGGCCAAAGAAATGTAAAGCAATCTGAGATCGGCTCACCGTTGCTACACGTGTTCCAATTGGCTCCCATCACACAGCGCCTCCGTGGTATTGTACTTTGACAATGTCTGGCCCGGAACTGCGTGGCCCTTAGCTGCCTCTGGTCCGTGGCGCCTCATATGGAGAGACAAGTCCGTTATATGGAGGTTTCACCATATCGGGGCAACTGACGCTCTAGGTAATTTTTTTTATTATTTTCTAACCAATAAACTCCGATACAGTAGAGTAGAAGTATCGTTATTTTCGTTAGTCTTATGAATAAATAAACGAGTCAATCAACTGCACTTTGTCACTGAAATGATCCGTTGTTGTCATGAAATGTGGGAGACTTGTCTATATCCACACTAGAGTGGCTGGGGGTTCCGTATAGGCCTAAGTTGTTAAAAAAAATATGTTATTCTCAAGACTGTGGTAGTTTATGCATCTATATACTCAAACAAAAAAACGAATTACATCAATAACATTCTTATTCTTTTTTTTATTTCAGGAATGAATCAAGGCAGAACATAATCGTTTAAGGAATTGTATAAATTATTTTTCCCCCGAGCCGTAACCAGATTATACCGTCAAGTTTCGCTAATACAATTTACATCGTCTTAACTTTAGCGCTAAGTAAATAAGACTTTAAACTAGACCAAACTCTTAAGTGAATAAGTTAAACAAAAGTGACATATGCTATGATAAGTTTTAATTGATGTGCACTTAATGATGGTACACTCAATGATGGTGCACTTATTGATGTGCACTCAATGATGGTACACTTATTGAAGTGCACTTAATGATGGTGCACTTAATGATGTGCACTTAATGATGGTACACTCAATGATGGTGCACTTAATAAAGAACACCATTCGCACTTGTATTTGTACCTTTACGTGTGGGATTTACCTGTACTCGTACCTATAGGATTTACCTGTACCGTTTCAGAGTGAATTAAACGTTATTATTTTCATTCTTTGTACCTGAGCTGTGTTAAGCATCGAGAGCTCAGCATGAATACGTGATGGACAAATCTGTTAACCCGATTATCCCCGAGAGGCTGAACGGCCGGCCCTTGACGCCACACTCACTGTTGACCTGATGAACGTTGGTCAGAGTAGCCCTGTAATTCACACACGATAGTTACTGTGGATTGCCCTAAGAGTAACAACCCTAAGTGTAACCTAATCTAACGCTAACCTAGTCACCCGATCGAAACCAACCCGACCCAACCTAATGCTAACTTTAATCCATCCCAACAACTAATTGAACGTAACACTAATCTAATCCAAGCTAACCTAATCTAACGTTAACCTAACCCAACCTAACATTAACCTTACCCTATCGAACTCGACCTAGCCTAACCCTATCGAACCCGACCTAACCTATCCTAACGCTAATGTAACCTAAGGTGGGAGGGTAGGTAGAGGGGTGTGTGGGGGGCATTTCCAAGGCGCAGTACTACAGAAGGAGGGGCTCTGTTCTATAGCAACCACACACACACACACCTTCCGGGTCCTTATGAAGACGACTGACTGTTCCACCATCAGGGAAAGAGAGAAAGATAGATAGATAGATAGATAGAGAGAGAGAGAGAGAGAGAGAGAGAGAGAGAGAGAGAGAGAGAGAGAGAAACTGGTTAAGGCCCCAATTGAAAACCTCTTTTTGTTAGCTCTCTCTCTCTCTCTCTCTATGACTAAATAATTGAGCCGCTCCAACAACAAGGACGAGCACCACGATGTTTTTTTGTTTACATATTGTGGTTTAAAGTTGTTCGTACTGTAAACAGACATAACTTTACCAAATATTAATCTATCAAAATGACTGATGTGTCATTTTGAAGGTTTTTAATCGAAGAAAACATAATTATTGATGTGCAAAATATGTGGTGTCTGTAATTATTTAAAAAAAATGAGAATGTAAAAAGGTGGAAATGATTGTATCTTACCTCAATTATCACGAATTATTATCTTATTTTAGTGGAGGTGGACTTATTTTTATAGTAATTTTTATCACAATACATCCATAATAATGACAAATGTATGACAGGTCCTTAAATGCGTTGGAAATAAGAGGAATAATATTACTTATGCTTAAGGTTTATAATTATAGAAGTCTTATTGTCATTGGTATAATACTCACATTGATGGGCGCCTTTGGTCTGCTTAAGGTGTCACTGGTGGGTGGGTCAAACCTCACATTAAACACATCACGGTAATACCTACTGCTCACTGGCTCTGTATCTCTATGGTGTTCTTTCATCCAATCACAGTACATATTATAGAGGGTAGTAATGTTCTTATGAGGACTTGTGGCCCTAGTGTTGTGGCTGGAGGTCACTTTAGGCCAACTGTTTATGTGATCATGAACAGTTTTTTTCCTTGTGTTACTCACTTTCTGAACATGTGGTCCTTGTCCACGCTTGTCAGGTTCTGTAGTACCATTTGGCATCTGTTTTGTTAGCACAGTTCGTACACGTCTCTCTGTTATACCGTGAATGCTGTAGAATGTTTTAGGGCACACAGTATGTACAGTATTGTCGAAGTTCACAGTGTACTTGATGCGCCGTAGTGTCCTGCTAGGTCTATCCTTGACGCGGCACCGCTTCACCTCCTTACTAGTTATTAGCTTAGAAAGATAGATATTTTGCTTGTTGAAATCACCCAGTTTCCAAAAACCATAAAAAATCGCTTGGATTTTGTCCATACCCAAGGCAGTGAAACACCCACAAGCACATGGCTGGCCAACGATGCGAGGAGCAACACGTTGTTTTGTTCTAACACTCACGTATTCTCTACCAGTGTTCCTTTTCTTCTTTGCTTGTACCGTCTTCCACTTTTCCACCTGTCTTTTCCGCTTTCTCGAGTAGCCTGATATACCAGGCTGCTCGTCACTCTCACTGCTGCTCATTTTGATGACAATAACACGTTGAAAACCTAAAATAAATCACTACAATCGCGTGAATTGTGAGACTGAGGGGGTGTAAACGATGCTCATTGGCTGCCGTCGGTGGCGTCCTCGTCATGTCTTCCCGGAGGCGTGTGACCACTTCTCTCCCTCCCTCCAGACCCTTATAATCAAGGCAGGTTTACAGAGCGATATTGACGAGCCCGCCATATGATGTCACTGTAGTTGTATAGAGGGAGGGACAGAGCTCTGGGGACACAGAAAACGATTTTTTTTCAACTCGTCATTGTCGCACGGAATACCTCATATGGTAACTTGTATGACGATTTTACTGAATATTTCTATGTATCTGTCTTTCTATATATTTATCTATCTCTACTTTTTCCTTGTGCCGTGATAGAAGGGGAGGAGGTAGAAAAGGGGGGAGTAGAAGAGAGGGAGAGGGTAAAAGAAAGGTGAGGGAAGAGTGGGAGTGGATAGAAGAGTGAGGGTAGGAGAGAGAGAGAGAGGGGGGGGAGGGTTGAGTTGTACCCTCGCCAAGGCTAAAGAAATAAAGAAGAAAAAATGAAAGAAAATAAACTGCAATACCCAGGAAATAAAGATGAACCCCAGGACCTCTCTCTCTCTCTCTCTTCTTCCAGCTTATCCTTGCTCTTCCTCCTCCTCTTTTTCATCTTCTTCCTCTCTTTTCCCTTCCTTCCTCCTTCCTTCTCCTCCATTCCCTCTATTCTTCCATTCTGTTCCACTTCCTCTCCTTCAATCTTCCTCCCTTCCTTTCATCCCCCTCCCCCACCACATTTCCCTCCTCCTCTCTCCACCACTCTCACCTCCTCCCTCACCGTCTCCTTCTCTCCCCCTCCCCCTACCTCCACCCACGCCCTCCCATGAACAATACAGTGTGTGTGTGTGTGTGTGTGTGTGTGTGTGTGTGTGTGTTTGTGTGTGTGTGTGTGTGTGTGTGCATAAAATAAGAGCATGGGTGTACATGAACGTGTGTTACATACCAACTTGTGTGCGTCATCCTTACCGTGTGTACGTGTATGCGGCTTATATAAGACATCACACAGATAGATAGATAAATATTCAGCAAAATCATTGTACAAATTCACGTTGGTTCTTCATGTACATAGACAGTGCAGGTATACAATGTACATAGACAGTGTAGGTATACAATGTACATAGACAGTGCAGGTATACAATGTACATAGACAGTGTAGGTATACAATGTACATAGACAGTGTAGGTATACAAACAGTAACTGGACACAACCAAAGACAGCCAAGAGCAAACAGATCTCAAAGGTAAACAAACACAGAACAAACTTTATGAAAGCAAACAGGACTTAAGACACATAAACAAGCATACACACTAATGCAAGGATGAACATACGAACACTTGGTGGCCGAACACACACACTTAACTAATGTGTTTAACTTGACAACCGAACAACACTACCCCCCCCCCTCCCTGGCAACTCTTACCATAAGTTGCCAGGTTTTATTTTTGTTGTGCCACATACCTGTACACCTGCCTGGGTGACTCATACAGGTGTTATTTTCTATCGATACACCTGTACACGAGATAGAGAGAGAGGTAGGTTGCCAGTTTGTCTCCTTGTTGGTAATGCTCAAGTTTGTATAATATTCTTGAGAACATTTTTAATCACAAGTGAAAGTAATTAACGAAAGTACAATTGGGATGGTACATAGTTTGGCGTAATAGTTTACACCTGTAGCCTCTAGTTTGGCCTTTATTAGTACTGTTGTTGTTGTTATTAATATTGTTGTTGTTATTATTATCGTTGTTATTATTTCTGTTATTATTATTGTTGTTATTATTATTATTATTATTATTGTTATTACTGTGATTATTATTATTATTTCTTTTATAAACGATGTCTTCTGATCTATACTGAGGTCGTCTGATTATCCGATACATAAATATTTAATAAAAAGGTATATCTTAATTATCAGTGAGTCTTCGATTTCCGAATATTTAATATTTATATATATATATATATATATATATATATATATATATATATATATATATATATATATATATTTCATGTAAATCCACAATGAAAACGTGGATAAGATAAATCTTGATAAAATCACACGGGAAAATGGAAACAACGGAGCACCTTAGCTTTCGTCTTTATTCAAGGTGCTCCGTTGTTTCCATTTTCCCGTGTGATTTTATCAAGATATATATATATATATATTTTTTTTTTTTTGGGGGGGGGGTTATCACGTTACAGTGAGTACAATACGAAATAAGTCTGTCTCTCCCTCTCTACCAAACCCCTTCCTCCTCTCCCCTCCTCACCAAACTTCCTCTCCCCACCACCTCCTTGGGACAGGAAGTTTCTGACCTGTTCCTGTAGGTCCCTGCACACAGTGAGCCTCTGGTCAGCCAGCGGGACACGAATTTGGCATCGCTGGGCTTCATGTTGGGTTCCTCGGAGAGAATACGTTGGCATGAACCAAACGATAGGTCAACGATGCTGCAGATGTTGTTAATCGTTCGCCGACGGTCCTCGTGGAAGACCTGATGCACCTTTTCAACATTTTCGTCACTTCTGCTGCTTCAGGGCCGATCAGAACGTTCGCAATCCTCAGCCAACGTTTGAACCGCGAGAACCACTTGAAGGTCTGACTTCTGCCGATGGGTCTCCGACGTTGTTTTGCCGAGAGTGAGAGAGAGAGAGAGAGAGTGTGTGTGTGTGTGTGTGTGTGTGTGTTGTAGGCATATATCACTCATCCTGTATTCGAGTCTTCTTGGTCCAGGACAGACGTGAGAAGGGTGTTTGTTGTTACCAAGTGTGAGGGGGCAAGTTTTGGCTCCTGGTCGTAACAATAAACGACCGACCGTCTTAGTAAACTGACAACATGATAAATAAATATAAATAATAGACAAAAAGATGGAACAGTGAAAGGGATATAAAACAATAATTCCTTAAGAAAAAGAAGGAAAATGAGAAGAAAAAATTATATGAGATAATTAAAAAAATGGGAGACAGACAGAGGGGAGGGAGATATGGCGGGAGGGCTGTGACGTCACATCCGGGTCCCTGTTATTGTTTATATAAGCGCCGGAAGCTTTGTTACAACAACAACTGTATCCACTACCGCTGTTGTTGTTGTTGTTACAGTGAAGCCTCCATATAACGAACTATCCTCTCTCATATACTGTAGTCTACTAGACAAAGGGTTCACATCTAATGGACCCTCCTCGATATAACGGACCATCATTTGTTGTATAGTCCGTTATGTACATAAAAACATAAGAAAATAAGGAGTCTGCAATAGGCCGGTTGGCCTATGCATGGCAGCTCCTGTCGAGAGTTACTACCACTCTCTATCATCCATGAATCTATCTAGCCTCCTTTTGAAACTTTCTAGAGTTCCCGCACTTACTACAAAGTTGCTAAGCTTGTTCCACTCGTCCACCACCCTGTTTGTGAACCAGTTTCTTCCTATCTCCCTCCTAAACCTAAACTTATCCAACTTGAATCCGTTGTTCCGAGCCCTATCCTGCTCGGATATTATAAGAACTTTATCTATATCCCCTTTATTGATTCCTTTCACCCACTTAAATACTTCTATCATATCTCCCCGCACTCTTCGTCTTTCTAGGGAATGCAAGTTAAGTTTCTTTAACCTATCCTGATATGGAAGGTTTCTAAGTCCCGGAATCATTTTTGTCATTCTTCGCTGCACCGACTCTAGTGAATTTATATCCATTCTATAATAGGGGCACCAGAACTGAACCGCATAATCGAGGTGCGGCCTGACTAGCGCAAGATATAGTTGCAATAAGACCTCTGCACTCTTGTTACTTACACTTCTAGATATAAAACCCAATACTCTGTTTGCCTTATTTTGAACATTAACGCACTGTTTTCTAGGCCGTAGGTCCGGGCTTACAAGTACCCCTAGGTCTCTTTCACAAGTCGACTTCTCTAGGTTGATGTTGTTAAGGCTGTATACATTATAAGTATTTGTTCTTCCAATATTAAGTACGCTGCACTTGCTGGTGTTGAATTTCATTTGCCATTTTTCAGACCACCCCTGCAGTTTATTTAGATCCTCCTGTAATGCATTTGCATCCTGCCTTGAATTAATTTGCCTCCCTATTTTGGTGTCATCCGCAAACTTGCTTATGTCACTGCTGATCCCTGTATCTAGATCGTTTATGTAGATTATGAACAAGAGTGGGCCTAGTACTGACCCCTGGGGAACCCCACTGGTTACACGGCCCCACTCAGATTTAACACCATCTACGCTGACCCTCTGCGTTCTATCGGTGTAGGGTTTCATATATAACAGACCTCAATATAACGGACTAACACTTTTATATAGTTCGTTATATGGGAGTTTCGTGCATATCGGACTTGTAACAAACAAAAAATTACATAAATATCAACATGTGTTCTGTACTCACCAACCAGTTAATGGCCTTCCCCTTCCTCTGTATACACTTCTGCAGACGTCCGGGAACAGTCTCAGCCAAGTTCATGAGGAGCTGAGGGTCTAAATTAGTCCACTCGTCACGGATGGCTGCCTCGAGTTTGGTCATTGACGATGTATCTCTCCGGCGTAGACGTCGCTTGATGATGGCCCAAAGGTTCACAATTGGGTTAATATCGGGTGAGTTGCCTGGCCAGTCCTCAATAAAGTTCACACCACAATCACGAAGCCATCCTACTACTGACTTGGCGGTGTGACAAGGTGCGCCATCCTGCATAAACGTGTGGGCATTGCACTTTTCAAATGACCCAGGCAAATAATCACACAATAGTTCCAAGTACTTGTATTGATTAAGTATTTGATTTCTTGGCAACACAATCAAGTCTCCTACACCATAGTAACCAAAACAACCCCACACCATTAATGAGCCAGTGTTGCTTGGGTTGAGAGCGTCACCACCTTCCTGACGGTAAACGTTGTCCGTCTTGCTGCCCGCTACAATGAAGGTTGCTTCTTCACTCCATAATACGTGTCTCCACTTGGTCGCAGGCCACGCTTGATATTTCTTACTAAAAGCGACCCTATGCTCTTGCTGCTTAAGGGTGATGAGTGGTTTCTTCCGGGGGCGGTGGCTGCGATACTTGAGGTCGTCGTGGAGGAGCCGGTGAACAGTCCGAACTGAGACTTCACCGAAGATCCTGGGGTTCAGTTCCTTTAATTCTCCTGCAGTTAATCTTGGATTTGACTCAATTTGACTTTTGATTACTATTAGAGAACGTGATGAAATTTTCCTGGCTCTCCCAGAGCGTGGAGCGTGGAACGGTGTTGCCACCTCTCCCCCATCCTTGAATTTCCTGATCCAACGTTGTACAGATCTCTCACTCACACCAACACTTTTCGCAATCTCCTTCACTGACCTGTCTGCCTTGTACAGATCGATCACAAACGCGATCTGTTCCTTGGATATGTTACAATTCCCCACCATAGTCGTATAAGAGGGCGCCAGAAGGCAAAGTGAGACAAGCGCGCACAGCGAGGCTTTACAGCCAAGGGATTTTTAAGGTTTAACAACTTTATTGGCAAAGCTTGGGGTACAATTTGCCTATTCTGAGTAATTCAATCAGGTCTTGACACTGAGGGTGCTTGCACCGTCAACGGAGGTGGGCACCATGATGCAAAATGACTGATAAGTGCACACACTAATGTCATGTACAGCAAAGCTTTACCATCACGAGGCACGCCAACACCCTGCCAGACGTACAACAACTGACTAACTCACAGGTGGTGGGGGACTAGGATAAATTTCCGCCAGAGCAGTAGTCACTCGCCCCCCTTCCAGCCAACTTCATTGTCGAGTACTGTATCATACAGTATACTGTCGTCCATTATGTGGGGGTTTCATAACGGACTGTCCTCTCCAACATAGCAATATAAGTATTGATCCTTGGCATAAGAAGCCTCCTGTTAGACAGAAAAAGAATAAACTTGATATGTTCAGCGTGTCCATGGGAAGATCGGGTGAAGTAAATGAGTAACATAAGAACATAAGAAAATAAGGAGTCTGCAATATATAATTCTGGCATTAATGAAGAAAGTACCGTCTACAACCTCACTACTCCGGAGGGTCAAAGGTCACCTGTTCGCTCTAGAGGGGGTCAGTCAGGTGGTCAGGTCACGAGGGTGTATGACCTGGGAGTCTTTCTCTACCTGAGGGAATTCTAGGTAGAGAGAGGGTCAGGTCAGGTCAAGTGGTAAAGGATAATTGGGGATGGTATAGAGAGAAGAACAAAGAAGGAATTCAGGACCAGGTGACCTTGCTTTACTGTACACCTGTGGTTACCTTAATCACCTCTCCCACCCGCAGCCCCCTCCTCCACCACCCGTACCCCCCTCACCCGCACCCTCCTCCCCCACCCCTCCTCTTCCCCTCCCCCCTTCTCCTTTACCACATTACCCTCTCACTCTCTTAATGCGTGTGTGTGTGTGTTCATTCAGTTCTTCCTAATCCTATTCTTCCTTCATTCCCTCCTTTCCTACCTTTCATTTCTTCCCTCCCTACCTCTTTCCTTCCCTTCTTCCTTCTCATGCATCCTTCCTTACACTGCTGATTGGACGAGAATACAAGCACTTTTATGCTGATTGGTTGCCACCACAAGCACTTCGATGCTGATTGGACGAGAGCGCAAGTACCTTGATCCTGATTGGAAGTTCACACGACCAGTTAAGACCATACCATCAGATATTTAAGTAATTCAGACGAGATGTTGTCAGTCTTTAGCAGGTGTCATGTCCCCCAGGTATTATATAACGTAACATATCAACAATCTGGCAACACCTGTTTATGGCGTCAATGTTTACCTGTTTCTGTGTGAGGGAGTTTGTCGGTTAGGTTAGGTTACGATGGATTGGGTTTGCGTTTAGTTAAGTTAGGTTGAAGGAAGTTAATGTTAGGTAGGGTTAGGTTAGGTTCGTTAATCCGTCTGTGTTTATTCAGAGATGTTGACCCCAGCTGCGTGTGACCTGATGTTGACCTTACTCAATCACATGTTAATAACCTCGTAATAACACTACATAAGAACAAAGAATGGAGGAAACTGCAGCGGGCCTATTGGCCCATACTGGGCAGTCCCGTTTATACCCAACCCCTATTGCTCATATAAGCATCCAACCTATGTTTGAAGCTATCCAGCGTATTCGAGTTAATGATGATATTTGGTAACTTGTTCCATTCATCCACTACTCTGTTTCCAAACCAGTGTTTACCTATTTCAAGCCGAAATCTAAATATGTCTAATTTACTGTGGAATTTCTTGCCATAGTGTTTTTCCTAAATCATATATAATATTATGTAGAAGACCCAGTCACGATGTTTTTCTTGTATCATAATAATCTCTAACCGTTCAAAACATCCTGCTCCCAATATCTCGAGTTATGACAAGGGGAGAGTAACGTGGCTTCTTCAGCGATAACAACATTCTCCTTCGTCTCGTCTTCCACGTCTTGTCTACAACAGCATCAAAAACAGATTAAAATAGGTATTGTGTTTTTTCGTTATTTTTTTTTTCGCAGTGTGTTTTGGTTTGGTTTTGATAATTATTTTTTTTAAACCTTCGAGTACGGCACGACATTGTAGTCTCTTGAGTACAATGGGCCAATAGACCCGCTGCAGTTTCCGCCATTTTTGTGTTCTTATGTACGGTATTAGCCCCTTGAGGACGATGACTTAACCATACGATTTCCAGTCCTTGAATACGATGACGACTTAAACCCTTTTAACACTGGCCAACCTCCACTCTGTACCCGGTAACTTCCTCCTTCCTCCCTGTCCCTCACCCCACCCCCCCCACTGCCGATCATCAGTCTGTAACATAAGACGAGGGAATTATATTATACCTGTGGCATATATATATATATATATATATATATATATATATATATATATATATATATATATATATATATATATATATGCTGATAACCACAAGGAAAAAAAACGAAGTTCCCAAGAGCTTTCGTGTTATCTTTTTCCTTGTGGTTATCTATCAGCATATACCTGGATCACGCGCACCTTAGATTTCGTCTTTATTCAAGACATCTTCAGAGACGAAAGCTAAGGTGCTCCGTTGTTTCCCTTTTCCCGTGTGATTTTATCAAGATTTATCTTATCCACGTTTTCATTGTGGATCTACATGAGATATATATACAGTGGTAGCGGAAAGTTTGGGCGCAAGACGAATGTAAACAATTGTGACATTTAAATAGATATTTAAAGGGCTCATGACGTACCTTATTTGCCAAGCGATTTTCCTCTATAAGCTTGATAACCTTCTCCAAACGTTGTGGGATGCATCTTGCCAGTTTTTCTACGTGTTGGGGAATGATATTATCCCAAATATCCTGTATTTCTATTTTTAGCTTCGCTACTGTCGAAGCGTCACGATCCTGAAGCTCTTTTTTAATGATATGCCACACGTGCTCTATGGGATTTAGGTCTGGTGAATTCCCAGGCCACTTTTTGAAGTAATCTACACCACAGTCCTCTAACCACTGGATAATAGATCGAGCTGTGTGAGCAGGAGCTCCATCTTGCATAAACCAGCTAGCGTTACACTTTTCAAAGCTTTCAGGCAGGTTATCACACAATAACTCGAAATAATTGTGCTGATTTACACTCTCATTTTTTTCAAAAAATACTAAATTGCCAACTCCACCAAATGCAAAGCATCCCCACACCATAACACTTGGAGCATGCTTTACAACTTTAGCTGTGTAGCGGGGGTCATTTGGGTCCGATCCTTTGGGACGCCTGACACGCTTGGACCTGCAGCCAGATGACACCACAAACGTTGACTCATCACTCCACAAGACTTGTTCCCAGTCTTCTAGGGTCCAATCCTTATATTTCTTGCTAAAAGCAATGCGATCCCGTACATTTTTTGCACTTAAGAGGGGAAGAACTTTAGCACAACAACTGCGATATTGTAAATCTTTGAGTAAATGATCAGAAATACATCTTACAGACACGTCCTGGAGCAGTGCAGGGTTATTTTCCTTCAGTTTTCGAGCTGTGAGTGTTGGATTTTTATCCAACTGCCTCTTTATAACCTTGGAAGTACGATTTTGTATTTTCCTTGGCCTACCAGAGCGAGGCTTGGGGGTAGGAATATCCTCACCTCTGCCGTCTCTAAATTTCTTGATCCACTTTTGAACTTGGCGCACTCCTATTCCCACACGAGTGGCTATATCTTTACACTTATAACCCTCCTTATAGAGGGTTATAATAGCAACAATTGTGTCTCTTCCCAGCTCTGTACCACTTCCCATTACAGAGATATTGAGGCACAAACACAGAACAAAACGCAAAAAAACGACTAGTCCGCGTGAGAGAAGTTTACACACTGCACCCATGTGCTCACTGAAGAGACTAATCAGAGTTGCCAAGTAGTGCGTATTGTCTCGCCTAAATAGCGGTACAAACCCTAGCATTGAAATATAGCGAAAAGTTTGAGCGGAAATTGGTATTTATCGTATGTTTTGATAATAGCGGAAAGTTTGGGCTCCTGTAATTTTGCGCCCATATATATATATATATATATATATATATATATATATATATATATATATATATATATATATATATATATATATATATATATATATATATATATATATATATATATATATATAATGGTTTATATTCAATCGTTGTCTTTATGGTGTGTGTGTGTGTGTTCATTCACTTCTTCCTAATCCCATCCATCCTTCATTCCCTCCCTTCCTACCTTTCATTTCTTCCCTCCCTACCTCTTTCCTTCCGTTCCTTCCTTCTTATGGTTATAGTGAAGGGAATGCTCACGAATGGACGAATTGGTCGGTTATGAGAAGAGAAGGAAGACAGGAGAACTTAGAACTGTATAATATTAATTTTTTTTTAAAGATAAAACTGAAATATGAAAAGATGTGGGAAAACAAAAACCCACAGATATCAGTTACCTACATTCAGCCGTTCTCCCAAACTCAGCGTGATGCCTCAGGACAACAACAACAACGTGTCTATTATGATCAGACGTCAACAACAACACCACGTGACGTATTCAGCCATCGACTCGCTTCCTTTAAAAATCGACGCCACTACCTTCCACCCCCCCCAACTCCACCACCTCTCCACTCCCCGGCTTCCCAACTCCTCCCCACTCCACCCCCAACCCCTCCCCCACCCTCCCCCAATCCACCCCAACCCTCCCACTCCTCCAACCCCTCCCCCTCCCAACTCCCCAACCCTCCCCACCACCCCACCAAAAATAAGTTTCACAAATTCGTACTTGGATTATAATCGTTACAATTTAACCTTACGCAGCCAGTTGAAACGGTAATTGCCAACAGCAGCATGAGAGAGAGAGAGGAGGGGGGGGGGGAGTGGCTGGCGTCTCTTGTTAAATTTTCATTAGTTAAATCTAGCAGAACTGAGAATTTTACGAAAACTTAATTGCCTGATCAAAATTATCCTCGGGAAATTGTTTTTGGAAGTTTTGTGTGTGTGTATGAGACAGCCACTGACTCGACGCTTTATTCATACCTTGACTTTATTGTTAATTACATGATTCATTTATTGAACTTTTGATGTCTGTTCACACTATTGACGGCAAGTGAAGTTTTACCTTCTCTCTTCTTCACTTTTCACTCAAAATTGTTCTCACGAGACTTTACTTTCCTCTAAACACCTCATGCACCGTCTTAACTACGCTCTGATAGCCTCGTTTGGTCTCTTAACTGCTGTCCTTAATTATTTCTGCTGCATCCTACCCATGGTTACCTACCCCAACCACGGTTATTACGTCTCAGCCCCTAATTATACACCCTACACCTAATTATACCCGTATTTATACACCCTACACCTAATTATAGCCACATTAATACACTCTACACCTAATTATAGCCACATTAATACACTCTACACCTAATTATAGCCACATTAATACACTCTACACCTAATTATAGCCACATTAATACACTCTACACCTAATTATAGCCACATAAATACACTCTACACCTAATTATACCCAAATTAATACACTCTACACCTAATTATACCCACATTAATACACTCTACACCTAATTATAGCCACATTAACACTACACTCCTCTACACTAATTATACCCACATTAATACACTCTACACCTAGCCACATACCCACATTAATACACTCCACACCTACACTAATTATACATTAATACACACATTATATACACTCTACACCTAATTATAGCCACATTAATACACTCTACACCTAATTATAGCCACATTAATACACTCTACACCTAATTATACCCACATTAATACACTCTACACCTAATTATAGTATAGCCACATTAATACACTCTACACCCCCCACATTAATACACCCTACACCTAATTATACCCGTATTTATACACCCTACACCTAATTATACCCACATTAATACACTCTACACCTAATTATAGCCACATTAATACACTCTACACCTAATTATAGCCACATTAATACACTCTACACCTAATTATAGCCACATTAATACACTCTACACCTAATTATAGCCACATAAATACACTCTACACCTAATTATACCCACATTAATACACTCTACACCTAATTATACCCAAATTAATACACTCTACACCTAATTATGAATGTAGCAAAAATATGGCACGTGAAAAAGGCATAATCATCAGAGTAGGAAAAAATGGCACATTAATTTGTATTGTCATGTTTTCGCTAAAATTTTATAACGTTTGATACGGAAACTTACTTAAGAGTTATATCAACGTCATAACATAAAACATTTATTACCTTTAACTAAAACATTCTAGCGTATGTTAGTGAAAACTCATACATAAATGAATCGGCAGATAGTTGAGAGGCTGTGTCCAACCAACCTGGAAGTAGAGGAAAGTAAAGAAAGCTTTGAAAGGTATGAGTAAGGGCAAAGCAGGAGAGGAAGATGGCTTAACCACTGACCTGATCAAAGATGTCACTGTCTAGACCATTGTCGTAGATCAGTAACGGTGTTGGTCCACCGGTTGTCGCCCGAGGTAATAAGTTCCTTGGGTGTTGCCAGATCACGAGGTTCATTGGCATTTTGGTGATGACGAATCAGTCGCTTACAGTGTTCTTGGGAAACGAAATGATCCTGGGCCTCTTGTTCCATGGCTGAAGCAGTTTTGGCATATATTTGACCAGGTTTATCTTGGGTAGTCTTTGCCATGATTTTCATTTGGTTTTTGCATTTGGCTGCTTCAACAACATTCTGGTCAGCATCATGGTTGTGATCCTTGACTGGCTGTGGATTTTCATTATCAACAGATGTGACTAAGGCAGCTTTACATAAGTGTCCGCTTAACACATCTCCAACGGATCACTTCACCCCGCGACCACTGTTTGGTGTAAACTGTAGCCATTGTAGCAGAGTTTCTGACCACCCTTATTACTCTGTATGATTTCCATAGAGGTGAAATTTTCACGTTTATACAGTCGTCCATGCACCGCCCAGGAGCTTCAAACGAACACTGACAACACACTATGCACGCCGCAGCTCATTGGGGGTTCGTCAGCTCCAAGTGAAATTTGTTGAGCAATTTTTCCGGTGCCATTTTTCCCGAGTACCACCTAATGAATTATACTCATATTAATACACCCTATACCTAATTATACCCATATTAATACACTCTACACCTAATTGTACCCGTGTCAATACACTCTGTCTAGTCTTCTTCAGCTTACCTATACTGTATTATTATTATTATTATTATTATTATTATATGTGTGTGTGTCCCATCTTGTAAACCCTACATGCCGTTTGGGGGCGGTGTGGATACAGCACACTGTACACTAATTATGACAGCTATATACTTGACGAATTGAGTACTGTACGTTGACAGCATCCTATGGAGTACAGTGTATTAGGTAAATAAGATATCTTAGCCCTCTGAGTACGGCGACTTAATCTTTGAGTACAATGAGTTTACTCTGATTACGGCGTTTTAAATTCCAGTACGACGTCCCGTTCCCCTGAGTACGATGATATTGTACTCAAGGACCTAGGTACTGTGCCGTACTCAAGGGGTTCAACCAATTGGATGTCATTATATAAATAACTAGTACTTCTCTCTTAGTCAGGTCATATATCTTACCTTTACTATTTCCTAACATATAAAACAAATAATGTCATCTATTATCAATAATGCTAAATACTCTTTGAACCAGTTAATGACTAATTAGGCAATTATCTTAATTACCGTCAATAACAATCTATTGGGCATAAATTTAATTACTGTATTTACAATTCAACAATTAAACCTTGATATAATCAATATCCAGCCAATTATCATTAATAATGATAATCGGTCCACAGTTATCATCATTATATATATATATATAATAAAATTCTTATAAACTCTATTATTACCAGCAAAACAAATTGACAAAATAATCAACAAAATTATCATCCAAAATTTAATTAAAAATAATTTATGCAGTGAAATAACAATGATCAGAGATGGAATTAACTATGACTTATCTGTATATAATAAGTGGCCTGCCAGTCCGTCCACAGTAACACAAACGAGCAAATTATAGTATATGGTGGAACGTGGGTCCCATAGGCGTGACTGTGCCAAGCCTTCGGTGTACAAGGAGGCAACACTCGACCTTCTTTACTTTCCCCAAGTTGAACATAACAATACAGTATTATTATTATTATTATTATTATTATTATTATTATTATTCCCAAAATTGCAATTAACATATTAGACAACACTAGTTTTATTGAGTGTGTTCGAGGATATATCGCTCGTTCGACTTAAAGTATATCCATACTCTGGGTGCCTGGCCTGTCGTTTATTTTTTACATTTTATTTCATCATTACACCTATTCATTCTCCTCCTCCTCCTCTTTTCCTTTCTTCTCCCTCAAAGCGTGTCGTCAAGTGTTCATATTTATTTATCTACATGTACTTGTGGACATTCATACATACATACGAGTACGTGTACCATTTCGCTTAATTAAAATGCCACACGTCCATGTATGTATATTTGGAGAAATATATTCAGAATACATGCACACAGGCTCTACATATGTATATGATGGCCTTAATTTGCATACACGGCACAGATCTTTGAGAATCCATAATATTAAGTGAGATGGTTCGATGCCTCTCACAGCAACAGTTAGTAGTCAACTTTACCTACTATGTGAGACCGAGAAACTCCTCTTTGTGTCGAAGCATTAGTGAATCGTATGCTTTAAGAACCTTTGAGAATCCAGTTTTGTGTCGCAACTTAAGTGAGACAGATACTTAGCCATATCTCATTACGTTTTGAAAATTAATGTCGGAAACTTTGAGGATCCATCTTTGTGTCGTAGGTTAAAGAAACCCGTTAGAAGCGCTCTCACATTTAGATTTCAAAAGTCAAATTTAACATACAAGCCTTGGCGACGTTGGGACCCCGTGGTAGTGTGGTTGTCATGCAGGTCAGTCCTTCATGCCGAGACAGCAGTTTTGCCTGCTGACATGACCTCCACCACTGCATGCGAAATATCACTCCAATGACGAATGGTTTCCGTTCCTAAACACAGAATTCCGTCGGTGTCCCAAAGCAGCTGCGAAATGAACTTGTTGTTTATTTATTAATCATTATGTCTAAGAAATCTCTAAGTATACTGAATCGGTTATGTTCGTTTACAATATCTCTCTAGAGTTTTATTTTTGGATGACTTATTGCAGTTGCTTAAAGACACTTAGTTATTATTCAAGGGTGAAGTGATATATCACAACATCAGCTTTGTACTATCATCTATAGTTGACACCCGATGACGATATATCATTGGGTGATCGGCTTAAGACTAATAATAAACTACTAAAGCATTCTGATCATTATCATCAGTCAAAGGTCACGGTCAAATGTCATTGATAAAGATTGTACTACGCTTCCGTGAGCTTAACGACATCCTTAAGAAATGGTATCAACCACCACCACCTCGCTCCAGTGACCACCATGCTCAGTCACGACCCTCACTAATTACCTTCAGGTCAGGGTCAAAGGTCAACAGAAAGCCTTGCACTCTAGTATGACCATTTATTCATTATCACGCACAGTACGATTTGTGTTTTGTCTCTCAATGAGGTCGAGACAGTCTGATAAGGAAGTTTCTGTACACTGGTGACGACGAGGTTACAAATATCAAGGAACTGGTTAGAGGGCCTGAACATACAGTACATATGCTATTATTATTATTATTATTAGTAGTAGTAGTAGTAGTATCATTATCAATATTATTCTCATTAGTATATTTATTCACTTCTGGGGTCTTCCCGGGCCTCTAGAGCCTTAATGCCTGGGTCTTCATTCATTGTAGTGACTTTAGGTAACAAGAACAGCCCTTCCCTCCCTACCCATTGTACCACTAAAGCAAGCCAGGATCATCACACTATCTGGGCTCCCTTCAATCTCCTCACCCTCCCAGTTGTGGTAATAATGGTGGTTGTAGTGGTGGTGGGTGTGGTAGTGATGGTGGTAGTAGTGGTGGTGGTGGGCGTGGTAGTAGTAGTGGTGGTGGGCGTGGCAGTGATAGTGGTAGTAGTGGTGGGCGTGGCAGTGATGGTGGTAGTAGTGGTGGGCGTGGCAGTGGTGGTGGTGGGCGTGGTAAATGGGCAATGATCCAAGTGGTGGAGGATACTGGGATCTCTCTCTCTCTCTCTCTCTCTCTCTCTCTCTCTGCTTCGACAACTTAAAGTATAAGTTAGTTTAGCTTAGAAATTAAATAGTTGGGTTATCAATCAGATTGGCTTAAGTTTATGTGAGATTAGCTTAGTTTAAAGTCAAATTCTAGGTATTCGATTAGTTGACAGGTTAACTTAGCCTAAAGATTAGGCAGCTTAGCTTACCCCCCAGTACAGTTTAGGTAAGTGTAAGTATGAAGTCTTCCCTTTAAGTAAGTAGCTTTGTATTTAAGAAAGAATTATTGAATTTAAGTAAGTTTTCAATAAGTTTTAGTAATAATATTGTCTATAGTTAAGTATAAGCATGACCCGGGTAGTAAGTAGTGTGATCACTGTGTACCTTCTGAAGACTCGAATGTGATTAATTGACCAGCACCAGAATCACAAGGCCGCAAGTGCTGTGTTTTAAAAAGTGAGAAACAAGCCCCTGAAGTTTTTCGTTTGTTATTCCTCAACCAACAAAGATGTGGACGAGGGTTTGTTTACTTTTGAAGATATTTGTTGTAAGGTTTTGTTTATGAGTGTCATACATGCGCGCGCACCCCCGTTCAAAGTACGTGCATGGTGTTTAATGTGTTAAACAGGAATTTTTTATTATTATTATATAATAATAAAATAAACAAGTGAAAATATACTATTATAGGGTACTAACCCTGACATCGGCGTAGTAGGCCTCTGCTTCTTCTTGGTAGGTAGAAATCTTTCCACAAACAAGATCGCCCGTGCTACACGTGTCCACCCGAACAGGAGCAAAGCCTATGTTAAACTCAGTATTAAAAACATTTCTATAATAACTGAGCTTCACTTTCTCCACAGTGGGATATTTGTTTGTCATGAAGGCTCTGTACAACTCGTACAACTGACTCATATTTAACTCAGTCGAGAGATAATTCTTGTTAGGGGACTTAGCACGTGTGTAGTGGGAGGAAACCTTAGGCACCAACCGTATGTGCTCACGAACACACTCGGCAGCCAGTCCTTTGATCATGCTGCCAGGTTCATGCCTACCACGTTTGTCAGGTATGGGGGTGCCAGTGAGCGTAAGTTTCTTGATAACGTTTCGCACCCTCTTCTCCCCAATGTTGAAGATGGAGAGAAACCCGTTTTTACATACTGGAAGGTCGTCACCTTTGTACACAATCTTATACAGCACAGTCTGAGATCGGGCTGCTGGTGCGTCGTCTGTTTGCGGCTTTCGGCGGCGTTTCACGGGCACGGAATCCATGAGCGACAGCAGGTATGCTGTTTGCTTATCATAGGATGCCAGGGCCCAAAAATTCTTGAACACCTCCTCTATCACTGGCATCGTTATCTTGTCAAAACACCCATCACGGCACGGGGGCCCTATTTTCCTCTCAGCCATAAGTTTTCCAGTGTTTCTACTCACATAGGCTTTCCCTGAGTCACGTGCACGCTTGTTTTTAACTTGCTTCCACGTGTCCACTTTACTCACTCGTTTCGAGCCCCGTGATGGGCCTGGCTCGTCAATAGCACCCTTCCCATTGCCACTAGACACTGACGAACGATCACTATCAACCATGATGTATTTTATGAACTAAAACTGTCGTAAATAGTAAATAAATCCAAGCAATCACGCTGCCACAACTTGAAAGTAGCCGGGGACGCGAAGACTGAAGACCGACAAAGCGAGGCAGCTAGCAGAGTGAGAGAAGCTCGCCTGTCATTGGCTGATATGCAGTTAAAGGGACGCGGTGCGTGAGACTTGCGGCCTTGTGTGACGAACGCGTGCTGACGTACTGAGCAAGGCCACAAATTCAAGCTTCACAAGACAGAATTAAACTTAGAAAATACGTTGGTACCAATAACTCAATATCCACGGCGGTGACACTTGCGGCCTTGTGCTTCTGAAGCCCTCTATATGATTTTCAAAGTACATTAGTTTTTGTCTTTGTACATGTTTTTTATATGATAATAACACCCCACTTCCCCCAAAAAGTATAACGTTGTCAAAAACTGTAACAGTAACGATTGTGGAAGCGGTTATTTGAATTACGTCCTATAAAAACTGAGCTATGGTACAGTATTTCCCGAGCCACCTGGAGAAGCGTATTGCTTAATACTAGCCATGACACAACTGCACAGGTATATTGTAAATATAAAAAGATATACTACTGCATACACTATACTGTACTCACTAGTAGATGCTGTAGACTTGAGCTTGTGATGCAGGCAGACCAAGTGGTGACACTACCATGTGGTGAAGGTGAAGGTGAATGTGGTGGTGGTGATGGTAAAGGTGGTAGGTCTGACATCTTTGAAGTTGAGGGTTGTGGGCTGAGGCCAAAAACACTGTCACCACTGGTACTTGGCTGACAGTTGACATTGGAGACATCAGTTGTACACTTGGTGACCTTTGGGAAGTAGTCCCCAATCTTACTCTGTTTCTTTTTGGTCCTCCTCTGCAGCTCGTCAATAACAACTGCTCTTACATCCCGAAGGATCTGGTAAAATGGAATTAAGCGGAGGAGATCAGTGGCGGCCGTAAAATTCAGTAGGGCGTCTAGGTGTGCCCTCACCTCTCTGAGATTAATGATGCTGGAAACTTCCTCCACTTCTTCCTCCTCCTCCTGTCCTTCTCCATAGGATCTGAGGACACCAGCAACTATTTCCTCCTGGGTGAGGAGGCAGCCATGATCAACAACGTCCATCAACCACTCAGCCACATCGTCCTCGGTCACGGCAGTGTCACCACTGTAACGGAAAAGACTTTGGGCCTCTTCCACTTCGAAGCCCTCGAAGGCTGCATCCTCCTGCTGTGACACAGCTTCTGCAGCACCACTACCAACACCACCACCACCCCCATTCAGGAGCTTCTTCCATGCATTCCTGACTGTGGTCTCTGTTATCTTGTCCCAGGCTGCCTTTAGGTTGTACAGTGCATCCCGGATGTTGTAGTCCTTGATGTTCTGCAGTGTTCTGGCCAGCAGTGTGTCTTCCTCCCCCTCTGGCACTGGTTCCACAGCCAGAACGTCATTCAAGAAGAGGCGCTTGTAATGTTGTTTGCAGGCCAGAAAGACGCCCTGGTCCATGGGCTGTATGAGTAAGGCAGTGTTGGGCGGCAAAAACTTCACTCTGATCCGCCCATCAGCACTTTGTAACTCATCTTGAGAGCGGTGGACAGGCTGAGGGTCAAGGATGAGCAAGGCCTTGACTTCATGTCTAGGAATGCGATGGACTGTCATCTGAAAGTGTCGGACTGCAGGGACGAAATCATTGAGGAACCAGCTTACAAATAATTCCCGGGTGAGCGAGGACTTTTTGTTACTACACCACGACACAGGAAGCTGATCCATAGAATTATGCAGCATCCTGGGGCTCTGGGCATTTCCCACCACTAAGGGTTTTACCTTGTGGGTACCAGCAGCATTGGCGCACAACAGCACTGACACATGCTGCTTGCTGGCCTTTAGTCCAGGGGTGCTGCTCTCGTGCCGGGATGCCATGGTGTTGTTAGGCATTGACTTCCAGTGGAGGCATGTCTCATCAGCATTATAAATTTCATACTTTTGTATGTCATTGTCACGCATGAGTTGTTGAAGTTGCTGCACCGTCGCCACATCAGCAGGAGCAATTTCGCCAGCCACTCGCTTGGTATTAATCCCGTGCCTTTTATAAAATTTATAGAGCCACCCAAAGCTCCCACGGAAGTCAGGTACGTTCAGCAAGATTGCAAATCGCTGTGCGGCTTCACGGACGTCAATGCCGCGAAGGGCAATACCACTGGCCCGCTGCTGTTTGTACCAGTCATACACTGCAGCATCAACTTTTGCAAACCTTACGCTACCCAAGCGAGTTCTGGAGAGGGTAGGTTCTAAACTTGCCTCTAAAAGAGATTTTTGTTCTTGTCTCCTCAGCTTCTCTGCTGCATATTTCACGTCATAAATGGTGGACATGCCCACTTTATATTCCTCCTTTAAGACTTTTACAGGCACTCTATTTTCCAGTTTTTTCAGAATCTCTAATTTTTCTTTTAATGTGAGTCTATTCACTGGGCCTCTTTTATTCACCTTGGTGCCAGGGATTTTTTCTGTAGCTTCCTGCATTGTACAATCACTGTACACTGTACACACTAGGCTACAGTGGGCACACTGTTCACTGCTATGGACTGTACGTACAGCCTTTCACATTGTCTGTACAGTATCCGTAACTGTAATCACTTTTCACGGTTTAATACTGAATTAACGGTATTCTTGGCCGGTTGTATCCAAGAACAGTACAGTACAACACAGTATAGGATAGTGAAAACAGCAATGAATGGAGAAGTAAGTTTCTACAAGACACCACACGACGAACTTTACCGCATGGTAAGACTAGAGGAGAGAAGATGGCTGCAAGATCAGCGAATCGTAGACAACTCACGCAGTCACATGACTGTGGTAGCCAATCAGGGCGCACTAGCACACTGAGCTGCCCGCTAGCCGGCCTCCCCGCTCGCCACGCGCTCTGAGCATGACGCAATCACTCTCGGAAATTCGTGGAGTCCCCGGAACGGAGAGAGGGGTTCCGACCTACTGTACTTGTTATTTTATTTTCCATCCAATTGTATACTATTAACTGAACCTAACATAATAAAGCACTAGTTAAACCCAACATAACCTAACCTATAATAACATCTTCGTGGTGTTATTAATATAACCCGTTTCCTTTCTATTTTTAATTTCTTTTTATTCTTATTTTTTCGGCCCCTTGCGTTGTGGGTCGTTCGACCTGTGCCCGGTTGGGCTAATTCCCGTAAAAAAAAATCTAGCCTAACCTAATATAATCTAACTTAACATAACATAAGAATGGAGGAAACTGCAGTGGGCCTATTAGCCCATACTAGGCAGGTCCCTTTACACCCAACCCCTATCGCCCATATGTCTGTCCAGCCTATATTTGAAACTACCTGGCGTGCTCGAGTGAATGATGATGTTTGGTAACTTGTTCCACTCTATTTCCAAACCAGTGTTTAACTAATCTAACACTAACCTAACCTAATGTAAGTAGCGATAGACGGTTTAATCATCAAGTGAACTAAGCTGGGGTAGGGATGACTTGGCTGCTGCTCTCACCATGTTTATACTGACCTCTGACATGACCACAAATGTATATGATAAACCTACATTGAGTTTGACGAATCTTCAAAGGTGTTTCTTTGTAATTAAGCAAACAGACAAACAGACGTTGAGGTATACCCACACACACACACACACACACACACACACCTGCGAACCTAGGTGGTGTTATAATATGATAGTGTGGCAGGAGCTGGTGTGGTGTGGTGTGGTGTGGTGTATAGTATAATGTAGTGTACTGTGTAGTGTATATGGTGTGGAGTATATTGAGTTAATGTAGTATGCAGTGTAGTATCCAGTGTGTTGTAGAGTGTGTGTGTGTGCGTGCGTGTGTGTGTTGTAGAGTGTGTGTGTGTGTTGTAGAGTGTGTGTGTGTGTGTGTGTGTGTGTGTGTGTGTGACCGTGGCTATTTATATACTTCACGGATGGACTTTAGAGAATAACTTAGGGAGGTGATGAGACGGCTAGTACTTAATACTGATGAGGTCGGCATATTTTATATCAACAGGACAATCTTGGTGATATTAACCTAACACCTCAGGCGATACTTGGCAAACCAGCAGGCAAATAAGATTAATCTCTTAAACTAACCTGACCTAACCTAACTTAACCAAATATATTCTAAAATAACACAAAGACCCGAAATCGACGACCCAAATATAACTACAACAACAATAATTACTACAACTACAACAACAACTATTATTACTACTACTACTACAACAACTATTATTACTACTACTACTACAACAACTATTATTACTACTACTACTACAACAACTATTATTACTACTACTTTCTACAACTACAACAACAACTATTATTACTACTACTACTACAACAACTATTATTACTACTACTACTACAACAACTATTATTACTACTACTACTACAACAACTATTATTACTACTACTTTCTACAACTACGACAACAACTATTATTACTACTACTACTACTACAACTATTATTACTACTACTACTACAACAACTATTATTACTACTACTACTACAACAACTATTATTACTACTACTTTCTACAACTACGACAACAACTATTATTACTACTACTACTACTACAACTATTATTACTACTACTACTACAACAACTATTATTACTACTACTACTACAACAACTATTATTACGACTACTTTCTACAACTACGACAACAACTATTATTACTACTACTATTACAACAACTATTATTACTACTACTACAACTGCAACAGGAACTACTACTACCACAACTAGACGACCAGTCATCTGAGTTCGTCAATAGATCGATATATATAATCGAAATTTTATGTAAATACGAAGAAAGGACCGATAAACCGATATGAATTTTTCACCGAAAATCAATACCGATATCGCGTGTACACATGTACATATTTTCCAGGTGACATTGAACCCCTGGAGTACGATAATAACCCTTGAGTATGATAACTTCTCAGGTACGATAATAACCCCACTAGAGTACGATAACTTCTCAGGTACGATAATAACCCTTGAGTATGATGACTTCTCAGGTACGATAATAACCCCACTGGAGTACGATAACTTCTCAGGTACGATAATAACCCCACTGGAGTACGATAACTTCTCGGGTATGAGGATGACTATTACCGTACACGAGATCAATACATTATCCTCATTAAGAGTTAATAAGGAAGTAAATTTTTCTATGTTAAAATAATGAAGTTGGAAAATGTGTTCAGTATAATGTGGATAAGGGAAGCCGAGTTGGAGGGTCACTTGAACTGGGTGTAAAATTCCCTCAGGCCATCTCGTCTTTAGTGACGAAATAGTGCGTGTCTGGGAAGGTTGCTATTAGAGAGAGAGTGAGAGAGAGAGAGTGAGAGAGAGAGTTAAAGAGAGAGAGATTACAAGAACTGGATCTCTTGAAAATTGCGAACCTCCACTTATTTCAATTGATGACTGAACACCACAATGCTAATCTAACATAAGAAAAAAATCAAAACTTAACTTAACCAAAGGACCATCTCCCTTTCCAGATAGCGTCAATGTTAATCACCAGGTGAAATAAACTGTAATATCTAATGTCTATGATAGCTGAAGAACCAATCACAGAAGAGCAATTAATATAATGAAGGTTTAGATAGGTTTGTTGTGTCACCTGGTGCTTGGGGAGGATACGTGTCAGATGTGTGATTTAAATAACCCTGGTAGTTGATGCACCTAAAAGGGTTTGAAAATATTATTACTTGTTTAACTTTTCTTAATTTATATTTTGTAACGCAACTGAAATCAAGACCTTTCCATCCGAGGGGGAGTAATGTGGGTACTTGTTTAGGTAGAGCCAAGTCCTGTTGACATTCTGTTATTGTCTATTAAAGAATGTTGTAATAACCATTTAATTTAGAAACATTTTTCTTTTTAGGAATTTAATCGGAGTAAAATTTGTCCCGGATATTAACTGCTCCCCAAAAATCCAAATTCACATATTACTCTTGTTATCTTAATGCATGTGTGTACGGATAAATTCATCAGTGTTGTTTATTTTCATATGACGAGGAAAATTGTAGTAATTTAGACGGCAAGAATAATGGCAACATCGCCCTCACCCTCCGCCACCCGTTACTGTACTGTCCTAACCTCACTTAACAATGTCCGTCTGTGAGCAACACTTTATTTGGTCTCATCTTCCAATATACTAAATAATTCATGTTTTATATTTAAGGAAGTTACTTTTCAACAAATTTTAGATATTTATTTAAATATATTTGTCGATGAAATGATCCAAGTTCAATTTCTAGGTACATAAATTCCCATGTGGTGACTGTACCATACAGATGGTGACTTAGACCTGGTAAAACAGGTACATATTTAATTATAAAGGTACAGGTACAGTTATACCTGCATGGATACAGCATCATGCAGGTATTGCCCCAACCTAGATTAACAGATGTACGTATTTAAAAAAAAGTACAGGTACAGTAAGTTTTACGAGGGTACACACTATTACCAGAACCTAAATACAAACAGCTGTAACTAACACCCCCTTAGCCCGGACATACACAGGTAGTAATGTAATCAGGTTCAGGATCCTTTGTCAGGGTCATACACACCATGGAACACTAAAACGTATGCATTGTGTGAATTCCAGTCAACATCTGTATTTACTTATATAAATAATAAGATTTAGTAAGTCTAGTTATGTATCGATAGTTAAGATGTATGTTGAGTGTGTCCTTCTGGCCGTGTGGTTGAGGGCCAGATGGTGAGTAAGGATCCTCTTTTCCTTAAATCGAACGGAAACGAAGGTCCTGCTGGCTGACAGATGATGTTTGCTGATGGTACTAAATATCTCTTCATTTGTGACGACATTTTCTCCTCATTGATCTGGACAACTAATGCGAGGTGAAGCGAGTATATCGGCAATTCCTCGGGGTTAGGAAGCACACAAGGAGGATTTGTGACGAGAAAATAATTAATAAAAATTCAATATACTGTACCTATAGCTTCATTTATAGATTTGTCGCTGAAAGCCGACCCCGTAAGCATACGTCGGGTTACCCCTCCTCTCTCATTCACCTGCCTGATGCTTCTACTGGGTGTTAAATTACAAAATTATCTGAGACAACTTGACGAGACGTAGGTGTACTATTGATACATATATTAAAATCATGAAGGAGTACAGTAAAAGAAAGAGAAATATGGGAACGAGTGCTTGTGCGACGTTGCAGTAGTGCGCTGGTGCTGGTGCAGTAGAGGCGGCAGCAGCGCACTGGTCCCTACTCCCCCACCAGAAAGTGGACTTGCCCATTTGTCGTCGACAGAAGTGGCGCGCATCGGTCGTGTGCGTTGTTCTGTGTCCAAAATCGCAAATTTCCGTGGGTGGTTGTGTAGTGAGTGCAGTGTTGGAGTGTGTCGGGGTGTGCAGCAGCAGTGTGTAGCGAGGGAAGTGTGTAGGGCCTCCATAACCCGCCCAGATGATGACGACACGGCAGCGGGCGCCACGGTGTACCCAGCCTACAACATAGAGGAGTCCAGCCCCGTATGGAACCTGTCAAGTTAGCAGGCTTGGGGGCCCACGCCCCTCAAATACTATATCCTGGGGGACGACAGCCGCCCCCAGCACCCCAGGCCGCCCATCCCCCGCCCACATCAAGGTAAAGTCCACTCCCGACCTCAAACCTTGCCCGGCCACGTGACGGCCTCCACCACACTTGTAGTGGTGTACTAGAGCTGTGCCCACAAGTGCTAACAACACCCTGGCTAGTGCAGTGGACGGTGGTGCACTTGGCAAACAAACAAACAAATGAACGGCTGTATACAAGTAGCTGGTTGGCACATTGTAAGGTTGCAACATGTAGGTGGTGTGGTGTGAGGCTGTAGGGCCCACCACACCTGCTGCTGCCTGTAGATGGTAGTTGTAGAAGGTCCTAGAGAGTGAGATGAGAGGGGTAGAGAGTATAGGTACGGGATTGTAGAGGAAGGGAGGTGCGGCAACAGTGTAGCGACGGGGGGGGGGCCATCCCTCCCAGCTCAAATATCTCCCCTCCCCCTCCCTCCCCCGCCCCTTACTCCCCTCCCCCCCACCTTCTAACACCGTCCCTAACACCTCTCTATCACCACCAGGGTCTTGTTAGATGATTGGGAGTCTTTTTTCATAAGTGAGGGAAGCTTTCCGCAACGTCTGGGTGAGCGAACACTTGCGGTCACCCAGGCGTTGGTAGCCGGCGCTGCCGCTTCCTCTCTTCCTCAAGCTGACACTTGGCAACACCGCGTCATGACCTCCACTGAATCAAAAACTTGCCGTGTACATTTATGTGGCTGTGTATGTAGCCTGTGTGTGTGTGTACCCCGGTGTGTGTGTGTATGTACACGCTGGTCTATGTGGCAGGATGTGTGTACATCTCACCTACATAACTGAAAACTGTTGTAGTAATCTTCGCTTTCACTTCCTCTTATCGTATGTGTTTTTATACAAGTTTCTTTACTGTTATCCTTCTCTTTCGCCTTCTCCTTCATCCCTCATATCCCTCTCTCACTCATAAATTCTCTCTCTCTCTCTCTCTCTCTCCTTTTACTTAACTTTATCACACACGCACGCGCGCACACACATACTCGCTACGTATGTGCGTGCGCGCTGACACACTCAACCACACTCACACGCACATCAAAAGTAAGTACTCGCACGCACACGTACACTAAAAGTACTAATCCAACTTCACTCATAAGAGTACACCCACACATTCTCGGCAGAAACATTCCTCTTTGCTGTACAGTATACTAAAACTAGGTAGCAGAGGGGTGAATGGTAGGTGTAGTAGAGGGCTGTATGGTGGGTGTAGTGTGTAGCTGAGGGCTGTGGTGCATGTGTAGTGAGTCAGATTGTATGGTGTGTGTGTAGGGAATCAAGGGATTGTATGGGTGTGTGTGTGTGTGAAGAGAATGTATGGTGTTTGTGTGTGTAGTGAAGGGATTGTATGCATTGTGTACCGCAGGAAGTGTAAAGGGGTGTATTTATTGTGTCGTGGGGGGGTATTGTATGTATTTATAGTCGTTTGGGGTGTATAGTTTGGGTCGTCGTGGGGTGGTAGTTTGGGTCGTCGTGGGGTGTATAGTTTGGGTCGTCGTGGGGTGGTAGTGTGGGTGGGTGTACAGTACTGGGTCTTAGCTAAGGGTGTCGTCGTGTGTATTTTTAAATCTTTTAAGGGAGGTGTTAAGAGATTCATAGGGTGTAGGGAGAGGGAGTGTACTGTAGTTAGTTTATTGTGTATTGAGGTAAATAAACAATAATAACTGGTCAAAGTGTTCCTAAAGTGTGTAATGGTTGAACTATGTTTTGTAAGTGCTGGGAACTTGGTAGGTTTAGGTAGAACATTATCATCAAGTGCTTGGCCATATAAGTTACAAAGTGCTGAGTAAACTAAGTGAATGTAAAGTTTGGGGTGACTTAAGTAATGCACTGAAGTATATATTGGTTTATCTAGATGAAGTTTCGTAAAGTGCTGGGCGAACTAAGTGAAGCTGTAAATAGGTGATATAAGTGAAATTATAGTGTTTGTTGATCTGGGTGAAGTTTTGTAAAGTGCTGGGTGATGTAAGTGATGTTCTGTTAAGTGCTGGTTGAAATAAATATGGCTTATTCAAGTGTTGGTTGAGCTAGGTGAAGCTCTGTGAAGTGCTGGGTGATTTAAGTGATGTTCTTTTAAGTGTTGGTTGATCAAGGTGAAGTCCAATTAAGTGCTGGTTGATTTAAGTGGTTTATGAAGTGCTGGTTGATTTAAGTGGATTATGAAGTGTCGGTTGATTTTAGTGGTTTATGAAGTGCTGGTTGATTTAAGTGGTTTATGAAGTGCTGGTTGATTTAAGTGGTTTATGAAGTGCTGGTTGATTTAAGTGGTTTATGAAGTGCTGGTTGATTTAAGTGGTTTATGAAGTGCTGGTTGATTATAGTGGTTTATGAAGTGCTGGCTGATTAAGGTGAAGTCCAATTAAGTGCTGGTTGATTTAAGTGGTTTATAAAGTGCTGGTTGATTAAAGTGGTTTATAAAGTGCTGGTTGATTTAAGTGGTTTATAAAGTGCTGGTTGATTTAAGTGGTTTATAAAGTGCTGGTTGATTAAAGTGGTTTATAAAGTGCTGGTTGATTTAAGTGGTTTATAAAGTGCTGGTTGGTTAAAGTGGTTTATAAAGTGCTGGTTGATTTAAGTGGTTTATAAAGTGCTGGTTGATTAAAGTGGTTTATAAAGTGCTGGTTGATTAAAGTGGTTTATAAAGTGTTGGTTGATTTAAGTGGTTTATAAAGTGCTGGTTGATTTAAGTGGTTTATAAAGTGCTGGTTGATTCAAGTGGTTTATAAAGTGCTGGTTGATTTAAGTGGTTTATAAAGTGCTGGTTGAAGATAGGATTCTAGGTGAAGCTGTGTACACTTTTCTGGTTGATTTTTAACTTTTCAAAGTGTTGGATAATTTAAGTGAAGTTCTGTAAAGTGCTGGGAGACGTAAAAGAAAATGTTAAGTGCTAGATAATTTGGATTTTCATTTAAGTGTTAAGTGAAATTGATTTTGTCTTGTAAAGTGTAAAGTATTTGAAGTCATAAGTGGCAGTATCAAAGTGTCGAGTGGTAGCGAAGTGTTATGTAGTAAGAAAAGTGTTAATACTGTATGTATATAGAACCTCAGGAGGAAAGCTAGAATAATGTATGTATGCACTGTATGTATGCACTGTATGTATGCACTGCCGCACATCAAAGTGTAGCTTTATACAATTATTGTTTCGTAAGGATATTGAAACACACACACCTACATTATTTTAATTTGCCAGCAATTGTTCATTATACAGTTACCGTAATTTTTTGAAGGGGATGATTGCAATAATGAAATAAGTATAGGTGATTTTTTTTATCTTTTTTTAATTTCGTTTAGTTTTAAAGGTCATCTCCATCCACCCTCCATTCGTTAGTTTAACCTTTAACAAACGTTATTCAAATTTATAGATAGTTGGTGTGATTTACTCTCCTGGTATCCGTTAGTTACGATTTTTATGATTTTATGAATTTTCTTGTGTGAATCCAAATAAAAAGAGTCCCACTGCGTTTTTTGTACTGAGAATTTAAAGCAAAAATTCCACATACCTTTTTTCGAGAAGATAAATATCTCGTTGGGTAGATATTACAGTACTGGATGACTTTTAAAACACAATATAGTAAATATACTGTATTTTCGCTGTAATGCTCAACTTGAAGATATTGAAACAAGATTTAATGTAGTGTAGAGGAGGAGGGGGGAGGAGGGGGCTATCGAAGTCCTCGTTTCTCACTTGCTGTTAAAAATTTTCCTTTAGTTAGTGTTGTTTAATCACACACACACTCTCACTCTGTTACTGTAGCATTGACGCAGTTTTTCAGTTTTACGCCGGGCTAAACTTGAGAATTTCTTTGAGATTATTAAGTTAGGATTCTTTCAGAGAGTCTTGCGGTGGTTAACACTTTGGGAATTTAATGTTATTGTTCTCTTTAATAATTAATTTTGGTGTTAACTTGGAATTCCACCTCGGATGTTAACTTTGAATTTAAAAGTTGGCGGTAATGAATTTTTAATGTGATTGTGACCTGATGTGAAATTGTATATTGTGGGAGAAAGTGAAATTGTACAGGGGTAATGTTTTAATAATAACAATAAAATGGTAATAAATATAATAAATGTTGGCCAGGATTCTGTAACTGCTTGTTTTCATTGCTTTTTTTGAAATTTGGAAATGGAGCAATATATACTTGTTATATATTTTCGGATTTTTCCCAAGTGTTTGGTAGGAATAAGTTTTGTCATTCCTCTTAAACTGAATTATATAATTTTAAAAGTGGTGATATACATACGGTACTATATATTGGGATAGGTCATGTTAGGTCAGACTAGGCTTCCTTAGGTTAGGTAACGTTAGGTTATGGGTTAAATTTTTGTATTCCACATACGGTTAAAATATTTGTATATACATTTTTTTTAATTTGACGGTAGATTATATCCATACTTTATTTATTATAAATTTTGGAGATAAATCAAACGTTTTTATTTCAGATGCTAAAATTTTTTTTTATATAATTATTATACATTTTGACATTTTAGATATTATATTGTAGTAAATAACTGATATAAACATGTGTTAGGGATTGCATTAGGTCGGTAGGTTAGGGATTACGGTGAGGTAGGAGTTACAGCGGGTTAGGGATTGCAGTGTGTTAAGGATTACAGTTATGGATTACAGTGAATCAACTCGTAAATACAGTATATCTTTGGGTACACTTTTGGTAACTTTATTCGAATTTTAAGCAATGCTACGACACGTTAAGCTAGACTTTGATCGTTCGTGTTACATTTACTCCTGATTGTACACTACAGTATTTAAAGTCTGAGCGTTTAATGAGTCTTTCACCTCTTTCGACACACAATTTTATTCTCCTCGAAACTGTCATGCTTGTTATACTGTTGACAACTTAGATTACTACAAGTCTTTTAGGAAATCCGTTAACCGCTTTGCTGTTTCTGTTGGGATCATATTAGTATTTTATTATTATTACGGTACTCTATTTTTGCTATCAGTGCTATATTTATTTACTTTCAGCGATATCTTATCTTTATTAATGGTGTATTTTTTGGTTGCTTGTTTATTGTTACCCATTCTTGTCATCATTATTATCATAAGTTTTACGGTATCACCGGTTTTTTTTAATGGTGACAATAGACATGTATTTGTAGTGTATATACCGGTACATTATCTAACACTAACAGTTAATCTTCACTCATTATTTTCACGCCGCTTGGGTTATATAATGCAGGTGTAAGCGTGGCGCCTCTCTGACAACTAGAGTGTATTCACAGCCGGTGTCCTTAAAGCTCACAGCGCGGGGTCACTTTCTACACCAGACGACGACTTTATGGGAAAAATGAGTGTTGGATACGTTTTCTTGTTGCGAGTCTTAGTGTAGAGTCATTACAATAGGAGGAATGCTGTTAATATACTGTATACATTAGGATATTTTTCTGACTATTAAACACTCGAGTGTATTTCATATGAAGAATAATCACCTTATCCCACCTAACCCCAGGAAGCGTTAGGGTGGTTAATCTTCAGATGAAATAAACTAGGGCGTCAAGTCTTCAGTTCCATACTACTGTAGAAGGGGAAGATAAGGTGTTGAAATGTATACAGTAGCTAGTGTATGGTAAGTAGGAAGTAGTAGAGTATATAGGAGTTGATCTAAACACACACACACAGAGTTGAAATACTAATCTACCTGAAATTGATGTAGTCCCCTTGTTTAACAAAAAAAATTCATTCCAACCTAACCCAGTTACAAGGTGTGGTGTATGTACTTGTACTGTATACTCAAAGCTGTGTAATATTAGTTTTAAGTGAAGTGTTAGTATGAGCGTAATTAGGCTAGTGAAGTGTTAGTTTAAGTGAGGTTTGATCATCAGTTTGTGCAAGAGAAGTGTTGGATGTGTGTTGAGTCTCTCTCTCTCAGAAAATATAGTTCACGACAGGAGCGTTTATTATTGATCATCTATTCTAGTGGAGGTATCGTGACTAAATATTGTTGTATTTATGTAAGTTTGAACCTGTCTGTCTATGTCTGTACCTGTAATCTTATCTCTTATCATAGGAATCCTGTAATCTAGTGTGATCTAGCCTTGCTTATCCTCTATCTAGAAAGGAAATACTTCTAATTTGTAAACTTGAGAATTTTGTAATGTGATTTACTCTCCTTACTTGTCTAGAGAAAGTAAGGAGTCTAGAGTCTAGGTTGTGTTTATTATTGTTCTAGAGTACTGTTGTGTTAGGGAGTAGTTTAGTATACGATGAAGGAAGGACTCAAGTACAGCGGTTCATAAAATGGCCGGCCGCTGGGATCTAGCTTAGCTTGCCTTCTTACCCTGCCTCTGTGTGTGTCTCAGTTCCTTTTGTTTACCTGTGGATCCAAGATGAGACACACACACACACACACACACTGTATCGTCTATATTGCGAGTAATTACTATTTTTTTCTTCCTATCATGTTCCAATTTGGCGGGCTGGTATGGTCATCGTGAGGTCATTGGGAGCAGTGATAGTCGTTTTGTAGGGTTGTGATTTGTAAGATTGTTGGGGGTCACTTCAATGGTGTACTAATGTGGGTAGGTGATATAAACTATTGTTTCTGGTAATGGTCTGTTGTTGGCATTTCACGGTTTTGTTTGAGATTACAGTATTATTATAAACAGTAGGGTCGCCGGTATACGATTTGATTGGGTTTTAGGGAAATTGGCTTCGGAATATGTTGGTTTGGTGTGTATTACCTTGTGGTATTGAACAGCTGTGAGTTGTAGTTGAGAGAGTGTGTGTGTGTTTTGGTGTGTAAGGCTGTGGTGTCGTAGTTGTGAGGAAGTATTATTGTCAGGTGTGTATTGACATTTGTTTTGAACTGCCATAAGTCGTGCTTTGAGGAATGTGTATGCGCGCGTGTGCCAGGTGAATTTGGTCATTATGTTCCTTTTAACTCTCAAATTATAGTTTTGAGGAAATATATTTGTTAGGTGCGTGTTAACAGTGGTTCCGATTGTCGGTTGGTCAAAGTTATGATTGGATGTTTATTAACGCAAGTATAGGATGTATGTAACAGGATTTTTAGCCCGAGTGGCATTATTTTTTTGTCTTTATGAGTTAAAGATTGTGATCAGCTAAACACGCAAACAGTGTGTGTGTGTGTAATGGTGTTTGTTTTAGCTGTTGGAGTATAGCTTATTTTATTTAAGGGATCAGCTGTTTGATTACCAGTTAGAACCTGTTTTATTATTGTATTCATAGTATATAATTATTGTGACGTTTCTTTGGATATTCCAAGTAATTGTTATTATTTTTTTAGGAGGAATTTACTGTTATTCTGTATTGTTTACTATTTTTTGTGAAATTTTATTATTATGGTTGTTTTTTTTTGTTATTATTCACTTGTAACTGGAAACGTAATATAGCTATCATCCTGTCTATTTGTGCTGTAACCATATATTTTAGGTATATAATGAATAGACCGTTGAGGGGTTAGGTTAGGTCAGGTCAAGGTCATAATCGTTCTCATGACCCCGTGTGGATTTTAAGATTTTAATTAGTCCTTTTTTCTGGAATTTTGGTTGTATGTCAGTGCTTTTCCCTATCTTTAAAATTATATTGTTATTTTTTATTGCATTCGTAATATATTTGAGCTTATTTGGAGTTGTAAAAAGCAGTTTTTTTTTAGTTGTTCGTAGTAAAGAGCGTTGGTTATTTTATTTTAATTTTTAATCAATCATGAAGTACGTTTTTATATATATGTTTTTACTACGCATCATAATTTAGGTGAGGGATATTGTCGTCTGCCGTGGCGTGTGTGTGTCTTTGTGAGTGTGGGTGTATTGACCTCAAATTCGATTACTGTGTTGATATTACAGTAAGTAGTAGTACTGGTTGTTTAAATATACTGTACTGTTGTATTATTTTAAGTATGTGGCGTGTTCTTGTTGGATTTATTTGTTGATTGTTATTATTTATTATTATTATAGTTGTTTGAAGAAGTATATAGTGTTGTTGGCAGTTGTGGTCTCGTGGATGATAATTGCCCGCACTTGATAATAATGTTGAAAGGACTGTATTAGCTATATAGTGTTGTTGGCAATGTTATTGTGAAATATTACTGACAGCTCACTGCCATACAGTTGGCAGTCGACTTAGGGTACAACCATTTTGTTGGCATTGCTGGTGAATTACTGTCAACATTTCTGTAGCTTCTTAAGAACTGTATTTATGGGTGATGTTAAGAATAGTATTGTTATGGGTACTTATTGTTTTATGTATTGTAATAAGGAAAATAAGATTATAAGTATTGTGTTTTGAAATTTTTTGTTGGTAGTTGTTTTAATTAAGAATGTATTATTTGTTGTGTTGATTTAAAACAGGGGTTCCCAAGCATGTTTTAGTACGACCCCGTCTAGTATTGTGGCCTATCCAGTGCGACCCCCAAGTCATTACATACGCTGTACGAGGATCTTGAGAGTAAATACGGACATAATGATATACGTATTTAACTAAAAAAACAAGTAAGGAAAATGTATAACTTAATTGAGAAGTCTAAAAAAACACCGGCAGAAACAGGCTACAACTCTGTCATGTTTAATATGTGACGTGTTGTTTTGATCATTTAATGTTCTGTACCTGGGGATATAATTACAGGGTTCAGCAACATATCATACAATTTTCTATGCCATGCAGTACGTATTACGTATGTGACATGTGTGCATCAGCTTATAATTAATTTTCAATACAAGTTACATGTCATAATTCATATGTAACGTGTGTGTATTATCATTAAAAGAAATTATGTTAACTGGGGGGTATAATTATGTGATTAAACAGCATAACAGACAATTTTCTAAGTTTAAGTTTGATATGCGTTTACGGTAATATTTTTTTAATTTACACTACTGACAGGAAAGCTGCCTCACAGACATAGGAGCTTCCAAATTGCATCAGAATCTTGATAGTTTAATTTTTACCTGTTGAAGATCAATTTGATAAATAACTCAAAACATTGATGTCATCATAGATGGTAAATTCACCCTTGCCTCGTTATCATCCTGTAATTCTGGTATTTCGAGGACAAAAGAGCCACACTGTTTTATGTGTCTTGAACAGAAACTGAACAAAATCCAAAGACTCAGTAAGCAACTCAGGGAATCTTATCATTGAAATTTGCTGCCATTTTTTTTTGGGTAACGTATTCCCAGCGTCTGCCTTAACACAAGGAGAGTAGCTGCATTATTGTTGGCAGTAGGTCACTCAGGCCTTACGGAGGGAATGTTGGCAGGTGTCCTAATTAGTCGACATCTGTATTTTATAATATATATATATATATATATATATATATATATATATATATATATATATATATATATATATATATATGAACCAGGTATTGTATATAATGGCTAGAGGATATTTATTAAGTTCACTATTTTCTAAGTTATAATAGCAGTCTTTCTCTTACTGTGATATAGTGTTGGAAATACTCTATATAACATTTTTCGTGTTGCTTCAAGTCTAGAATATCGATGGTAATATTTTCCTCGGTAGCGCCAGTTTTTGAATCGTGATTTTATTTCAATGGGATGCTTGTTGATTACTTTGCGTCCCCCTCTCCCCCAAGGTTAAGAATCACTGACCTACATTAATGACGATGACTCAAATGAAGGTTGTTGGCCGTGTGTGTGTGTGTGTGTGGGATAACTGAGCCAAGACCTGTTATCTTGTTGGTGGCTCGTTGGCAGCCGGTACTGAACACGTCGTGAACAAGTCTCTCGCTCCCTCACCACCACCATAGTTTACGAACCTTAATATTATTGTTCTTAACAGTTTTGTTTATTTTCTGGAATAAATTTATTAATTCATACACTTGAGTTTTTTCGCTCTGTCCTGAAAGTGGAAAGTCACAGACATATAAATACAGTAATTATCGGGTGAGTGTTTATCAAGGTCAGTATTAGTTACCCCTCTCCCCATGAGAGAAAACGGAAGTTGTTCTGTTGACAAACAGATAATGTCAATCACTATTGTGTGCACCTGGTTATTGATGGTACAGTAGCTGTTAGTAGAGTAGTAAGACAACCCTGCTACGTTGTACACTTAATAATAGTACAATAGCTGTTGGACAGACCTATACTGTGAACGTGAACGGGATTCGAACCCACTTCAACAAGCACCCTCTGCTGTAGTGTGATGCTAATTTATATAATAATATGCTTTTAACGCCTCGTATCTTATATAATTTTAAAATACAGTAATTCATTTAACACGAGTGCTGTTAAAATGCACTTGATATCGAAAAGTTTCAGCGCGAATGGGATTCGAACCCATGAAGGCAGAGCCCATTAGATTTTCAGTCTAACTCCTTAACCACTCGGACACCGCGCCCTTCTCAAAAAAACATAAAAATTCCATTTATAGGAAACGTATGTTTGTGCTAAGATATACAGCAGTATGGTTATTTTAATACTATATATACTGCATTTATTTTCTCTCTCTCAGGACGTTGTTTTATAAATTATTTAGTTTTGTTTTATTTCTATATATATATATGTTTTATTTACTTAGTACTGCTTTTTTTATTTGTATGGTTTTAAAGTTCTGAATTGTTTATTGCATTTTGGAGACCAATTTGTTTCGTCTTATATATAATAATTTAATAATTTATTCTACAAGTATATGGCTATAGTATACGGTAGCATTTTAACGAATAGTAATTTATATATATCCTGTAATGTGTATGAATTTATATTTAGTTGAATTAATATGAACTGTTTCTAACGTTTGTTTTCTCCCTTCCACAGGTAAGAGGATGAAGCAGTATAGGGGTGTGTGTGTCAGGTAGGAGGTGTCTTAATTAAAGGTGTGAGTGGAAGGTACCCCTCTCTCTTTCTTTCGCCCCCGCCCTCTCCTTCCTTCCTCCCTCCCTCCTCCTCCTCCTCCTCCTCCTCCCTCCTCCTCCTTCCTTCCTCCTCCCTTTCCTCCCTCCCTTCCTCCCTCCTTCCCCCTCCTTTCCTTCCTCCTCCTCCCTCCTCCTCCTCCCTCCCTTTCCTCCCTTTCCTCCCTTTCCTCCCTCCCTCCCTCCTCCTTTCCCTCCCTCCCTTTCCCCTCCCTTCTCTGCTAATACTCACCTGCCTGTACAGTATATATTCTACCTGTAACTACAATATACTGTACAGGTGTTAAATAATTTATAAGGTGTGTGTGTGTGTGGCAGAACCTTGACGACGGTGGTGAATTCCCTGACTCACCCTCACTCCCTCCACCACCACAACGTTCCTCCCTCCCTCACATGATGACTGGCAGAAGCGTGTAACCGAGCGTCCTATAGTCTGGGAAGGTGTGACTGTTGAATGGTTGTGACCGGGTGGAGACACACACACACACACGTAGATATATAATGGATTGCCTGATAGATTTATATTGGGAAGGTTAGATAGATTTATTTAGGTAGATAGATAAATAGATTGATAGATAGATGGATGGATAAAGTTAGACATACTGACATCAAGAGGGTGAAGTAGACACAGACATTTGCCCCAGACAGACAGGAAGAATTTCAGTATTTGTCAGCGGAAGGGACCTAAATATATTTGTTGTCTGTTGGTGTCTGGCTATATGGTGTTGAGACCGTTAGTCTCTGGGCTTGAGTGTCGATCGTGAACTAATGCTCAAGGTTGTCTTAGTAACATCCTCCTCTTCTCTTCCTCCTCTCTTCCTCTCCTCCTCCTCCTCTTCTTCTCCGCCTCCTCCAGACCTTCATCACCCCTCACCCCCCTTCCCTCACCTCACCTCCACTTCCTCCTCAATTCTTCCCACCTCAACCACTACCTTCCCCTCCTCCCTCCCCTTTCTTCCCTCCTCATTCCCTTTATTTCTCTCACTTCCCCTTCTTCCTCCATCTTCTTCCAACACGAAAAGGAGGAGGTGGGGGTTGTTGCTCTGGATTCATTCTGCATTAATTATATGTTGTGGTGGTAGTAGTGGTGGTGGGTCATGGTAGTAGTGGTGTCATGGTAGTAAGTAGTGGTGGTGGGTCGGTAGTAGGTGGTGGGGTCGGTAGTAGTGGTGTGTCGTGGTAGTAGTGGTGGTAGGTTGTGGTGGCAGTGGGTTGTAGTAGTAGTGGGGTTGGGTAGTAGTGGTGGTGGGGAGCTGTGGTGGTGGTAGTGGTGGCGGGCTGTGGTAGTTTCAGAGGCGTGTGGTGGTGGTGGTAGTAGTAGTAGTAGTAGAAGTGATATGCGTTGTAGTAATGGTGGTGGTTGTTAGTGGTAGGTGGTGATAGTAGTAGGGGGATGATGGTAGTGGTGTTTGGTGGTGGTCGCCTGGACAACCATTGTTTAGGGGAAAATGGTGAAGAATGACACTAAAGTATGCAACTTTTTGTGTGTGAGAATGAGTGAGTGGACATGTATGTATGTGTGTGTACGGGCAACTACATACGCACTAAAATGTACACACAGGTATCAAGTCTTCACCAAACCGTATGACAACGCACTCACATGCACTCACACGCACACATACAAAGGCCTCATTGATTTTAAGGCGACAGGAACGTGGTGACTGATTCAGGCAAGTGGAGTCAATCCCTCCTCCTCCCTCCAGGTAAAGGGGGGGTAAAAGATTATTAAGATGTTGGGTAGAAAAATACGGGAGGATAAATAGCGTGGATGAATAGGAAGAGAGAGAGGAGAGAGAGAGGTGGGTAGCAGTCTCTCTCTCTCTCTCTCTCTCTCTCGGGCCGAAGTACCCTGAGGGGTCTCTTTGTGGCTCTCTGTTGTAGGTCCCAGAGCCTCCGTCCAGCCTCGCACACACACACACACACACACACACACACACACACAACTTTGCCTCCCTCCCCTCCTCCCTCCTGTCTGTCTGTCTGTCTGTCTCTTATTATATTGTACTAATTAGCGGAATGGTCAAATTGTCCCAGCCGTAACAGCAACTAACCTAACCAGTCCTTGTATTACCAGATGATTGTGTTAACAAACTAGAGGAATAAACAATATAGACAGGCATTAATTGACACTAACAACTGTACTGGTGTCTCTTCCCCCAAAAAAAAAAAAATCAAAACAAAAACAACTCGTCCTCAAAGCAAAAAAAAACAACAAAAAAAGACAAGGATCAATGGTAGTGTTATTTTAATTGACGTACGTGACTGCTTGCTTGGCCTGCCTTTAAAACGCCACTGTAAACAAAGCGAGGTGAGAGAGAGAGAGAGAGAGAGAGAGAGAGAGAGAGAGAGAGGGCCTGGTCATTTTTTTTAAGCCGTATTTGGTAGAGTTCTCCTCCCCCTTGATTGATCTTAACCTCCTCCCCCTACCCTCCCCATCATTCTCTTCCTCCCCCTCCATCATTTCCTCACACCACCATCTACCCTTTACCTTCCTCCTGCCCTTCCTTCCTTTCCTCCTCCTTTCTCCTCTTCCTCCTCCTTTCTCCCTTCTCCTCCCTCCTTTCCCCTTCTCCTCCTCCTCCTCTTCCTCCCCATCCTCCCTCCTCTGATCGATCCCTCTTCCCTCCTCCCTTCTCCCTCCCTCCTCCTTCTCCCTTCTCCCTCCTCCCTTCTCTCCCTCCCTCCCTTCTTCCCTCCTTCTCCCTCTCTCCCCCTTTCCAGTCTATTAGTTTACAAGATAATGGCTTGGTGTTGGGGAGGTGAGGAGGTGGTGGAGGTAGGAGGGAGTGGTGGGAGGTAGTGGAGGAGATGTGGTGGAGGTTGGGGAGGGAGGTGGGGAGGGTTGAGGGAGGTGTGGGTGGAGGTAGTGGGAGGAGGTGTGGTGGAGGTAGGGTGAGGGAGATGGGGAGGTAGTGAGGAGATGGGTGGGGTTGGGGAGGGGAGGTGGGAGGTAGTGAGGAGATGTGGTAGGGGAAGAGGAGATGGGGAGGTAGTGAGGAGGTGGTGGAGGGGAGGGAGGTGGTGGAGTGGAGGAGGTGGGGGTGAGGGAGGTGTGGGTGGAGGTAGTGAGGAGATGGTGGAGGGGGTGGGAGGGAGGGGAGGGAGATGTGGTGAGGTGGGTGGGAGGTGGAGGTGAGGGAGGTGGTGGAGGTAGTGAGGAGATGTGGGAGGTAGGAGAGATGTGGTGGGGTTGTGAGGAGGTGTGGTGGGAGGTGGTGAGGAGATGGTGGAGGTAGGAGGGAGGTGTGGTGGAGGTTGGGGAGGTGGTGGGAGGTGGGGAGGGGAGGTGGGGGAGGGGAGGGAGGAGGGTGGGAGATAGAGGGAGGTGGTGGAGGTTGGGGAGGGAGTGTGGGGAGGTAGGGGAGGAGGTGTGATGGGAGGTTGGGGAGGGAGGTGTGGGTGGGGAGGTAGTGAGGGAGGTGTGGGGAGGTAGGAGGGAGGTGTGTGGGATGGGGAGGGGAGGTGTGGGGAGGGAGGAGGGAGGTGGAGGTAGGGGAGGGAGGGAGGGGAGGGGAGGTGTGGGTGGGAGGTGGAGGAGGTGTGGTGGAGGTTGTGAGGGAGGTGTGGAGGTAGTGAGGGAGATGTGGTGGAGGTGTAGTGAGAGTGTGGGTGGAGGTTGTGAGGGGAGGTGGTGGAGGTAGTGAGGGAGTGGTGGGAGGTAGTGAGAGAGGGGAGGTGAGGGAGGTGGTGGAGGTAGTGGAGGGAGATGTGGTGGAGGTAGGAGGGGAGGTGTGGTGGAGGTAGTGGGGGGAGGTGGGTGGAGGGAGGAGGGAGGTGGGGAGGTAGGAGGGAGGTGGTGGAGGTAGGAGGGAGGTGTGGTGGAGGTTAGAGGGGAGGTGTGGTGGAGGTAGTGAGGGGAGGGGAGGTGTGAGGGGAGATGTTGAGGTGGTGAGGGGAAGTGTGGTGGAGGTGGGGGGGGTCACTTGCCTGGAGTGTGTGGCCTGGGAGATAAAAGCGAGATAGGGGAGTCGTGTCTTGTGAGATAACACTGGTGGTGGTGGTAGAGGGGGGGTGGGGGGGGTGGTGGTGCTGGTGGAGAGGAGTGGTGGTGGTGTGAGAGGTTAGTGGTGGTGGTGCTGGTGATGGGTTAGTGGTGGTGGTGCTGGTGGCAGAGGTTAGGGTGTGGTAGAGGTTGGTGGTGGTGGTGGTAGAGGTTAGTGGTGGTGGTGCTGGTGGTAGATGTTAGTGGTGGTGGTGGTAGAGGTTAGGTGGTGGTGGTGCTGGTGGTAGAGGTGGTGGTGGTGCTGGTGGTAGAGGTTAGGTGGTGGTGGTAGAGGTTAGTGGTGGTGCTGGTAGATGTTAGTGGTGGTGTGCTGGTGGTAGAGGTGTGTGGTGTGGTGGTAGAGGTTAGGTGGTGGTGGTAGAGGTTAGTGGTGCTGGTGGGTAGAGGTTAGGTGGTGGTGTGCTGGTGGTAGAGGTTAGTGGTGGTGTGCTGGTAGTGAGGTTAGTGGTGCTGGTGGTAGAGGTTAGTGGTGGTGGTGGTGGTGGTAGGAGTTAGTGGTGGTGGTGCTGGTGGTAGAGGTTAGTGGTGGTGGTGGTGGTGGTGAGAGGTTAGTGGTGGTGGTGCTTGGTGGTGGGGTTAGGTGGTGGTGCTGGTGGTGGGGTTAGTGGTGGTGGTGGTGGTGGTGGGGTTAGTGGTGGTGGTGCTGGTGGTGATGGGGTTAGTGGTGGTGGTGGTGCTGGTGGTAGAGGTTAGTGGTGGTGGTGCTGGTGGTAGGGTTAGTGGTGGTGGTGGTGGTGGTAGAGGTTAGTGGTGGTGGTGCTGGTGGTGGGGTTAGTGGTGGTGGTGGTGCTGGTGGTGGGGTTAGTGGGGTGGTGCTGGTGGTAGAGGTTAGTGGTGGTGGTGGTGGTGGTGGGGTTAGTGGTGGTGGTGCTGGTGGTGAGGTTAGTGGTGGTGGTGGTGCTGGTGGTGGGGTTAGTGGTGGTGGTGGTGGTGGTGGGGTTAGTGGTGCTGGTGCTGGTGGTAGAGGTTAGTGGTGGTGGTGCTGGTGGTGGTAGGGGTTAGTGTGGTGGTGGTGGTGCTGGTGGTGGGGGTTAGTGGTGGTGGTGGTGGTGAGTGAGGTTAGTGGTGGTGGTGCTGGTGGGGGTTAGTGGTGGTGGTGGTGGGGTTAGTGGTGGTGGTGCTGGTGGTAGGTTAGTGGTGGGTGGTGCTGGTGTGGTAGAGGTTAGTGGTGGTGGTGCTGGTGGTGGGGTTAGTGGTGGTGGTAGAGGTTAGTGCTGGTGGTGGGGTTGGTGTGGTGGTGCTTGGTAGAGGTTAGTGGTGGTGGTGTTGGTAGAGGTTAGTGGGTGTGTGGTGGGTGGTAGAGGTTAGTGGTGGTGGAGGTTAGTGGTGGTGGTGGTGGTGGTGGTAGAGGTTAGTGGTGGTGGTGCTGGTGGTAGAGGTTAGTGGTGGTGGTGGTGGTGGTGGTAGAGGTTAGTGGTGGTGGTAGGAGTTAGTGGTGGTGGTGCTGGTGGGAGGGTTAGTGGGGTGGTGCTGGTGGTAGAGGTTAGTGGTGGTGGTGCTGGTGGGAAGGGTAGTGGTGGTGGTGCTGGTGGTAGAGGTTAGTGGTGGTGGTGCTGGTGGTGGGGGTTAGTGGTGGTGATGCTGGTGGTAGGGTTAGTGGTGGTGGTGGTGGGGTTGGTGGTGGTAGTGGTGCTGGTGGTGGGGTTAGTGGTGGTGGGTGCTGGTCATAGTGGTGGTGGTGGTGCTGGTGGTAGGGGTTAGTGGTGGTGGTGCTGGTCATGGTGGTGCTGGTGGTAGTGGTGGTTGTAAGTGGTGCTGGTGGTGGGGTTAGTGGTGCTGGTGGTGGTGCTGGTCTAGTGGTGCTGTGAGTGGTGGCGTGGTGGTGCTGGTGGTAGAGGTTAGTGGTGCTGGTGGTGGTGCTGGTCATAGTGGTGCTGGTCATGGTGGTGCTGGTGGTGGGGGTTAGTGGTGGTGGTGGTGCTGGTCATAGTGGTGTGGTGGTGCTGGTCATAGTGATGCTGGTCGTGTTGTGCTGGTGGTAGAGGTTAAAGTGGTAGTGGTGGTGTGCGTGTTGTTAACTGTTGTGGGTGTGTGTACGTATGGATTGTGTGTGTGCTTGTGTGTGGTGGGTGTATGTCCATGTGTGTGTTGTGCTGGCGTGCAGGGCAGAGAGAAGAGAGAGAGAGAGAGAGAGAGGGAGCAAGAGAGAGAGAGGACGGCAGACCTAGTAATTATTGCAGCCTCCTTATATAAAGTGGCAGTGCCTTCCTGCTGCTGGTGGTGGTGGTGGTGGTGATGGTGGTGGATTGTGTGGTGAGTGGTAGGTTGTGGTGATGGTGGGTAGTGGTGAGGTGGTGGGTTGTGGTGATGGTGGGTAGTGGTGATGGTGGTGGGTTGTGGCGATGGTGGTGGGTTGTGGTGAGGTGGTGGTGGGTTGTGGTGAGGGTGGTGGATTTGTGAGTGAGGGTGATGGGTTGTGGTGAGGTGATGGGTTGTGTTGAGGGTGGTGGGTTGTGGTGAGGTGGTGGGTTGTGGTGGGGTGGTGGGTTTTGTGGTGAGGTGGTGGGTTGTGGTGAGGTGGTGGGTTGTGGTGAGGGTGGTGGGTTGTGTTGAGTGGTGGGTTGTGGCGATGGTGGTGGGTTGTGGTGATGGTGGTAGGTTGTGGTGGGGTGGTGGGTTGTGGTGAGGGTGGTGGGTTGTGGGGTGAGGGTGGTGGGTTGGCGATGGTGGTGGGTTGTGGTGATGGTGGTGGGTTGTTGTGAGGGTGGTGGGTTGTGGTGAGGTGGTGGGTTGTGGTGAGGTGGTGGGTTGTGGTGAGGTGGTGGGTTGTGGTGAGGGTGGTGGGTTGTGGTGAGGGTGGTGGAGTGGTGAGGGTGGTGGTTGTGGTGAGGTTGGTGGGTTGTGGTGAGGGTGGTGGGTTGTGGTGAGGTGGTGTATCGTGGTGGGTAGTGGTGATGGTGGTGGGCAGTGGTGAGGGGTGGTGGGTTGTGGTGAGGGTGGTGGGTTGTGGTGAGGGTGGTGGGTTGTGGTGTGGGTGGTGGGTTGTGGTGTGGGTGGTGGGTTGTGGTGAGGTGGTGGGTTGTGGGTGATGGTGGTGGGTTTGGTGAGGTGGTGGTGATGGTGGTGGGTTGTGGTGTGGGTGTGGTGATGGTGGTGGGTTGTTGTGGTTGGGTGGTGGTGGTGAGGGGTGGTGGGTAGTGGTGAGGGTGGTGGGTAGTGGTGAGGTGGTGGGTTGTGGTGAGGTGGGTAGTGGTGGGGGTGGTGGGTTGGCGAGGTGGTAGTTATGGTGATTGTTCTGACCCCTTTCCTCCTCTTCCTCCTTTCCTCCTCTTCCTCCTTTCCTCCTCTTCTCCCTTTCCTCATCTTCCTCCTTCCCTCATCTTCCTCCTTCCACCTCCTTCCTTTCCTAGGGTCACAGGGCTCGAGTTTGTATGTGACTAATGGTGTGTATTGTGTATGACTGTATACTCAAGGGTCGTGTTTACGCTTGTGTATAGATTCTTGGTTCTGTGTGTGTATATGGTGTGTATACATTCGAGACATCTTTGGATGTGTGTATGTGTGTGTCTCATGGCTTTCCTTACTGGTGTGTATATATTTTCCTAGTGTGTGTGTGTGTGTGTGTGTGTGTGTGTGTGTACGTACAAGTATTCGTGAACGTAAATATTATCTTTGTCCTAACACTTATGTGTGTTTGTTTAAAGTCAATTTAAACGTCACTTTATGTACGTTTATTTATACGTTCATGGACCAACAATAGAAATTAATAAGTATATTTTCAAATGACCCCAAACAATTATCTTGGGGGAGGGTTATCTTCGAGCTGTGACCTAATGATACATACATACATACATACATACATACATACATACATACTCTACATACATACATACATACATACATGAGAAAATAAACATACGCTTATCTTACGCACTGGCAAATTCATATCGATTTTTCCCAAGAAATTTAAAGACTTTGAGTTGTGCTGGTTGGCAAGTTTGAGGTTCACACACACACCTGTTCTCTTTGTGACCTTGACCTGTGAATTATCCTGACCTACAGTTTGTGTGTTTGTTTTTATTTACATGTAGTGTTAATATAGGAAGGTAGTCTAATAAGCAGTATAATATATAGGTAACCTAACCAGTACAGCCTGACCTAAAATTACAAGGTCGCCATATAAGACACCCATCTCCCCGCCCATGGCATCGAGGGGTGGTGCGGGCGGCTATCCGGCCTATCCTGCGCCGGGGGACGGTCACGTGGGCGGCGGGGGTGGGCGCTACATGCAGCAGGCGCCCTTCGTCCCCTACCGGGGAGACCCCCCACTATGTGAGACCTTCGGTGAGTATATGTGGTTCTTGTGTGTGTGTGTGTGTGTGTTTGTTTGTTTGTTTGTAGTATTAGTGTGTGTGTGTGTGTGTGTGTGTGTTTATAGTATTAGTGTGTGTGTCTGTTTTTAATGAGTGTGTGTGTGTTGTAAGAATGTGTGCGTGTTTATAATATTAGTGTGTGTGTGTGTGTTTGTTTGTTTGTTTGTTTTGTTTGTTTGTTTTGTTTTATAGTATTTGTGTGTGTGTGTTTGTTTCTTTGTTTATAGTATTAGTGTGTGTGTGTGTTTGTTGTAAGAGTGTGGGAGTGTGTTTTGTAAGAGGGTGTGTGTGTTGTACGTAAATAATAATAATAATAATTAACGGTTTATTGAAAGAGCTTGGCAGCCAGAAGGCTGAAAATATACAGTTACATATTTGGGGAATGGGTTTCGAATTACAAATAATATACAAGTAACATAAGTGATACAAATAAGACATATAATAACTAGATGGGGAAAAGCTCAAACTACAGTTCATTCAACATAGTGACAGTGCAGGGAGTAGTGTTTACTGGGAGTGAATACACTGGTCTATTACAAGTTATTGATAATTTTTACAATGGTTGGGACTGGGCTGTTGTTATAGCGATCAGTTCGTGCACGTATGGGCTGGATGCGGTTGTGGTGTCAGACAGCAATTCTCAGGCTAGGGATCTCAGGTGTGTGTGTGTGTGTGTGTGTCTGTCTGTCTGTCTGTCTGTCTGTCTGTCTGTCTGTTAGTAGTGTGTGTGTGTGATGTAGTGTGTGTGTGTGTGTGTCTGTGTGTCTGTGTGTGTGATGTGGTGTGTGTGTGTGTGTGTGTGTCTGTCTGTTAGTAGTGTGTGTGTGTGTGTGTGTGTCTGTCTGTCTGTCTGTCTGTCTGTCTGTCTGTCTGTTAGTAGCGTGTGTGTGTGTCTAATAGTGTGTGTCTGTTAATACTGTGTGTGTCTATTAATGGTGTGTGTGTGTGTGTCTGTTAATAGTGTGTGTGTCTGTTAATATCGTGTGTGTCTCTGTTAATAGTGTGTGTGTGTGCGTATGTCTATGTGGTGTGTGTGTGTGTAGTGTGTGTCTGTTAGTAGAGTGTGTGTGTATGTGTTAATAGTGTGTGTGTGTCTGTTAATAGCGTGTGTGTCTGTTAATAGCGTGTGTGTGCCTGTTAGCGTGTGTGTGTGTGTCTGTTAATAACGTGTCTGTCTGTTAGTAGAGTGTGTGTGTGTGTTAATAGTGTGTGTCTGTTAATGGCGTGTGTGTGTGTCTGTTAATGGCGTGTGTGTGTGTCTGTTAATAGTGTGTGTGCGTCTGTTAATGTGAGGTTTGTGTGTGTGTTAATAGTGTGCGTGTGTGTGTCTGTTAATAGTGTGTGTGTCTGTTAATAGTGTGCGTGTGTGTGTCTGTTAATAGTGTGTGTGTGTCTGTTAATAGTGTGTGTCTGTTAATAGTGTGTGTGTCTGTTATAGTGTGTGTGTGTCTGTAATAGTGTGTGTGTGTCTGTTAATAGTGTGTGTGTGTGTGTAGTGTGTGTGTGTCTGTTAGTAGTGTGTGTGTGTGTGTGTGTGTGTGTGTGTGTGTGTGTTAATAGTGTGTGTGTGTGTGTTAATGGTGTGTGTGTGTGTCTGTTAATAGTGTGTGTGTGTGTGTGTCTGTGTGTGTGTGTGTCTTAATAGTGTGTGTGTCTGTGTAGTGTGTGTGTGTGTGTCTGTTAATGGTGTGTGTGTGTGTGTGTCTGTTAGTGTGTGTGTGTGTCTGTTAATAGTGTGTGTGTGTCTGTTAATAGTGTGTGTGTGTGTGTCTGTTAATGGTGTGTGTGTGTCTGTTAATAGTGTGTGTGTCTGTTAATAGTGTGTGTGTGTCTGTTGTGGTGTGTGTGTGTGTCTGTTAATGGTGTGTGTGTGTGTGTCTCTGTGTCTGTTAATGGTGTGTGTGTGTGTGTTGGTGTATGTGTGTGTGTGTTAATGGTGTGTGTGTGTGTGTCGCGCGCGTGTGTGTGTGTGTCTGTTATGGTGTGTGTGTGTGTGTCTGTCTGTTAATAGTGTGCCTGTTGTTGGTGTGTGTGTTAATGCGTGTGTGTGTGTCTGTCTGTTAATAGTGTGTGTGTGTGTGTGTGTTAATAGTGTGTGTGTGTGTGGTAATAGTGTGTGTGTGTCTGTTAGTGTGTTTGTGTCTGTTAATAGTTGGTGTGTGTCTGTTAATAGTGTGTGTGTGTGTGTGGGTGTGTGTGTGTGTGTCTGTAATAGTGTGTGTGTGTGTGTGTTGTGTGTGTCTCTTAATAGTTGTGTGTCTGTTAATAGTGTGTGTGTCTGTTAATAGTGTGTGTGTTAGTGTGTGTGTGTTGTAGTGTGTGTGTCTGTTAATAGTGTGTGTGTGTGTATTAATGGTGTGTGTGTCGTGTGTGTGTATTGTGACATGTGTGTGTCTTTCTGTCTGTTATGGTGTGTGTGTGTGTGTGTGTGTGTGTGTTGTGTGTGTGTCTGTTGTGTGTGTGTGTGTGTTAATGGTGTGTGTGTCTGTTAATAGTGTGTGTGTGTGTTAATGGCGATGTGTGTGTCTGTCTGTCTGTTATTGGTGTGTGTCTGTTATAGTGTGTGTGTGTGTGTGTGTTATGGTGTGTGTGTGTCTGTTAATAGTGTGTGTGTGTGTGTCTGTTAATAGCGCGTGTGTCTGTTAATAGTGTGTGTGTGTGTGTAAAAAGTGTGTGTGTGTCTGTTAATAGTGTGGTGTGTGTGTTAATGGTGTGTGTGTCTGTCTGTTGTGGTGTCTGTAGTGTGCCTGTTATTAGTGTGTGTGTGTCTGCTGGTGTGTGTGTCTGTTAATAGCGCGTGTGTCTGTTAATAGTGTGTGTGTGTGTCTGTTAATAGTGTGTGTGTGTCTGTTAATAGTGTGCGTGTGTGTCTGTTAATAGTGTGCGTGTGTCTGTTAATAGTGTGTCTGTCTGTCTTAATAGGGTGTCTGTTAATAGTGTGCCTGTTATTAGTGTGTGTGTGTCTTAACAGCGTGTGTGTGTCTGTTATTAGTGTGTGTGTGTCTTAATAGCGTGTGTGTGTCTGTTAATAGCGTGTGTGTGTGTGTGTTAATAGTGTGTGTGTGTGTGTGGTGTGTGTGTGTCTGTTAATAGCGTGTGTGTGTGTGTGTGTGTGTCTGTCTGTTAAAGGTGTGTGTGTGTGTCTGTTAATAGTGTGTGTGTGTCTGTTAATAGTGTGTGTGTCTGTTACTAGTGTGTGTGTGTCTGTTAATAAGTGTGTGTGTGTTAAAGTGTGTGTGTGTGTGTCTGTGTGGGTGTGTGTGTCTGTTAATAGTGTGTGTGTGTGTCTGTTAGTGTGTGTGTGTCTTAATAGTGTGTGTGTGTCTGTAAATAGTGTGTGTGTCTATTAATAGTGTGTGTGTGTCTGTAAATAATGTGTGTGTGTGTGTGTCTGTTAATAGTGTGTGTTTTGTGTGTCTGGTCGTGTAAAGATATGTCTTAACAGTATGAAGGCTGTTGAGTGTATGCCACTGTGTATGATTGTATGGCTCTATGGTTAAGTGATTGTATGTATGGTTGATGGTATAATAGTATGATTGATTCTACTGTATAGATGTATGTTAAATTTGTATAACTGACTGTGGTAGTACTGTGTTTGTATAACTGACTGTGGTAGTACTGTGTTGTATAACTGACTGTGGTAGTACTGTGTTTGTATAACTGACTGTGGTAGTACTGTGTTTGTATAACTGACTGTGGTAGTACTGTTTGTATAACTGTGTACTGTGTTTGTATAACTGACTGTGGTAGTACTGTGTTTATAACTGACTTGGTAGTACTGTGTTTGTATAACTACTGTGGTAGTACTGTTTGTATAACTGAGTAGTACTGTGTTTGTATAACTGACTGTGGTAGTACTGTGTTTGTATAACTGACTGTGGTAGTACTGTGTTTGTATAACTGACTGTGGTAGTACTGTGTTTGTATAACTGACTGTGGTAGTACTGTGTTTGTATAACTGACTGTGGTAGTACTGTGTTTGTATAACTGACTGTGGTAGTACTTGTTTGTATAACTGACTGTGGTAGTACTGTGTTTTGTATAACTGACTGTGGTAGTACTGGTTGTATAACTGACTGTGGTAGTACTGTGTTTGTATAACTGACTGTGGTAGTACTGTTTGTATTGACTGTGGTAGTACTGTTTGTATAACTGACTGTGGTAGTACCGTTTGTATAACTGACTGTGGTAGTACTGTGTTTCATAACTGACTGTGGTAGTACTGTTTAACCGTCGTGTAGTACTGTGTTTGTATAACTGATGGTAGTACTGTGTTTCTATAACTGACTGTGTAGTACTGTTTGTATAACTGACTGTGTAGTATTGTTTGTATAACTGACTGTGGTAGTACTGTTTGTATAACCGACTGTGGTAGTACTGTTTGTATAACTGACTGTGGTAGTACTGTGTTTCATAACTGACTGTGGTACTGTTTGTATAACTGACTGTGGTAGTACTGTGTTTTCTATAACTGACTGTGGTAGTACTGGTTTGTATAACTGACTGTGGTAGTACTGTTTGTATAACTGACTGTGGTAGTACTGTGTTTGTATAACTGACTGTAGTACTGTTTGTATAACTGTCTGTAGTACTGTGTTTGTATAACTGACTGTGGTAGTACTGTGTTTTTATAACTGACTGTGGTAGTACTGTTTGTATAACTGACTGTGGTAGTACTGTGTTTGTATAACGACTGTGGTAGTACTGTTTGTATAACTGACTGTGGTAGTACTGTTTGTATAACTGACTGTGGTAGTACTGTGTTTGTATAACTGACTGTGGTAGTACTGTTTGTATAACTGACTGTGGTAGTACTGTGTTTGTATAACTGACTGTGGTAGTACTGTTTGTATAACTGACTGTGGTACTGTGTTTGTATAACTGACTGTGGTAGTACTGTTTGTATAACTGACTGGATAGTACTGTTTGTATAACTGACTGTAGTACTGTTTGTATAACTGACTGTGGTAGTACTGTTTGTATAACTGACTGTGGTAGTACTATGTTTGTATAACTGACTGTGGTAGTTGTTTGTATAACTGACTGTGGTAGTACTGTGTTTGTATAACTGACTGTGGTAGTACTGTGTTTGTATAACTGACTGTGGTAGTACTGTTGTTTGTATAACTGACTGTGGTAGTACTCGTTTGTATAATGACCGTGGTAGTACTGTTTGTATAACTGACTGTGTGTCTGTGGTAGTACTGTTTGTATAACTGACTGTGGTAGTACTGTGTTTGTATAACTGACTGTGGTAGTATTGTGTTTGTATAACTGACTGTGGTAGTACTGTTGTATAACTGACTGTGGTAGCACTGGTTGTATAACTGACTGTGGTAGTACTGTGTTTCTATAACTGACTGTGATAGTACTGTTTGTATAACTGACTGTGTAGTACTGTGTTTCTATAACTGACTGTGGTAGTACTGTTTGTATAACTGTCTGTGGTAGTACTGTGTTTGTATAACTGACTGTGGTAGTACTGTGTTTGTAAACTGACTGTGGTAGTACTGTTTGTATAACTGACTGTGGTAGTATTGTGTTTGTATAACTGACTGTAGTACTGTTTGTATAACTGACTGTGGTAGCACTGGTTGTATAACTGACTGTAGTACTGTGTTTCTATAACTGACTGTGGTAGTACTGTTTGTATAACTGACTGTGGTAGTACTGTGTTTCATAACTGACTGTGGTAGAACTGTTTGTTAACTGACTGTGGTAGTACTGTTTGTATAACTGTCTGTGGTAGTACTGTGTTTGTATAACTGACTGTGGTAGTACTGTGTTTAACTGACCGTGGTAGTACTGTTTGTATAACTGACTGTGGTAGTACTGTGTTTGTATAACTGACGGTAGTACTGTTTGTATAACTGACTGTGTAGTACTGTTGTATAACTGACTGTAGTACTGTGTTTGTATAACTGACTGTGGTAGTACTGTTTATAACTGACTGTGGTAGTACTGTGTTTGTATAACTGACTGTAGTACTGTTTGTATAACTGATCTGGCAGTACTGGTTTGTATAACTGACTGTGAGTACTGTATAACCGACTATAGTACCATGTTTGTATAACTGACTGTGGTACTGTTTGTATAACTGACTGTAAGTACTATGTTTGTATATCCGACCGTGGTAGTACTGTTTGTATAACTGACTGTAGCACTGTGTTTGTATCACTGACTGTGGTAGTACTGTGTTTGTATAACTGTGAATGGTTGGTATAACTGACTGTGGTAGTACTGTTAAACTGACTGTGGTAGTACTGTTTGTTTAACTGACTGTGGTAGTACTGTCTGTAGGTACTGTTTGTATACTGATCTGTTAGTACTGTTTGTATAACTGACTGTGGTAGTACTGTGTTTGTATAACTGACTGTGGTAGTTGGTATAACCGACTGTGTAGTCGTATAACTGACTGTGGTAGTACTGTGTTTGTATAACTGGCTGTGGTAGTACTGTTTCTATAACTGACTGTGGTAGTACTGTTTGTATAACTGACTGTGTAGTACTGTTGTGGTAGTACTGTTTTATAACTGACTGTGTTAGTACTGTTTGTATAACTGACTGTGGTAGTCTGTGTTTGTATAACTGACTGTGGTAGTACTGTGTTTGTATAACTGGCTGTGGGTACTGTGTTTTATAACTGACTGTAGTAATTGTTTATAACTGTCTGTGGTAGTATGTGACGACTGTGGTAGTACTGTTTGTATAACTGACTGGTAGTACTATTTGTATAACTGACTGGTAGTACTAGTTATAACTGGCTGTGGTAGTACTGTGTTTGTATAACTGACTGTGGTAGTACTGTTTTATAACTGACTGTGGTAGTACTGTTTGTATAACTGACTGTTTGTGTGAGATGCAGTATGTTACATTTGTATGTGTTAAGTCAGTTAATATAATATCCAGTTACAAGACTGCTGTATTTATAAGCCAGTCAGATATTACACTCAGTTAGAGACTTAGTGACAGTGTGTTAGGCAGTTGGTATAGAATGTATTTGTATTTAGCTGAGCATTTATTTATTATTTATTTACAATTTGTTCTCGTAAATTTAACACACTCGTAGCCAAAGAGAATATAATTTATTCATGACACTAAATCATTTGCAGACTTTGAGTTATTCATGGTAGTAAATCACCCAAACGTATTAATTTATTGTAGTAAATCACTGGGAACGGATTCATTTATGTTGTTTTATTAATATTTTTTAAAATTGGTGTTTTACGAACGCTGGGTCGATGACGTCACAATTCAATATGGCTCCAAAACAAAAAGTGCGTGTTGGAAGGTGATTTTTTTTTAAACATTGACTTGAATTGTCTTAAAAGTTTGATCACTTATTTGTAAAGGAGAATCTTTTACAAATGCTTAAAAAAAATAATTATAATGGTTTCTTTCTGCTCTCAACAAGATCAGCGTTCGTGTTAGGTTGGGATAGGTTGGGTTGAGTTAGGTTAGCATAGCATAGCATAGCAAGCAAGCAGCATTCGGGTGTTTTAATTAGTAGGTGATATAAGCTGGGGTATCTTAATTAAGTCTTCAGGTGTCGGGCTCAATATACAGTATACCTGTATCTTATAACTATTTTAATTTTTAATGGAAAATATGAACTTTGTGTGAAATCGATATTTAACGAGGTGAGTAGTGTGTGTGTGTGTGTGTGTGTGTGTGTGTGTGTGTGTGTGTGTGTGATTAACGTGTTATGTACAAACTTTGTTTATATTTGAAATGTGTTTATGATTATAAGCCTATGTATATACTGTGTTTATGACTATAGGCCTATAGACTTGATACTCGCATATACAGCTAATTTCATGTTTATAGGCCTATAGACTGTGTTCATGATTATAAAATCTTATAGATTCTGTTCATGTTTATAGGCCTATAGACTGTGTTCATGATTATAGGCATATAGACTGTTCATGTTTATATATCTATAAACTGTTCATGTTTATAGGCCTACAAAACTGGTATCATTGTTAATTATGTCTTGATTACGTGTGTGTGTGTGTGTGTGTGTGTGTGTAGGTAACCTCAAGGCTCGTGTATAACCTTTACTATTTTCCATCATTCAGACGGGTGGCCAGAGACGAATCTCCTACTTGTTGGTACGTTTTGTTGCTTCTATTACCTCCGCCTTCATCCTCCATCATCGTCTTCCATCATCCTCTTCCATCATCCTCTTCCATCATCCTCTTCCATCTCCATCCTCCTCATCCATCCTTCTCCTCTGCTACTTGTTCTTATTCTTTTGTGTCTGTCTGTATCTCAAGATCTTCGTGTCGGGTGTTCAGCTGGACCCCGGAGCTATACTCAATCTAGCCCCCTCTCATTCCCTCTCTCTCTGCTCTCCTCGTCGTTTTCCTCTCTCTTCCTCCCTCCTCTCTCTCTCTCTCCCCTCTTCTCTCTCTCTCCCTCTCCCCTATCTCTCTCCCTCCCTCCCCTTCTCCCACCTCTCCTATAAATAATGCTTCTTGCTGCGTTTTATCAATTAATTCTCTTCTTTGTTCTCTATGTGAAGATAATTAATTAATTATTATTGTTATTGTTTATTCTTCTAAGTCCGTTCTCTTCTCCATTCTATCATCATCATTATCTTTATTTTCTCCTTTCTTTCTTTATTTTTATTATTGTTATTATTATTGTTATTATTTATCAGATTATTTTTCTCTCATTTCATTTATGTGTTTATTATGATTATTATTATATTTCGTGTGTCTTTGTCTGTACTCTTTCTTGTCTGTCAGTCTTGTCTTTTGGTTTTTTTTATAAATTCGTAATGTTTTTTTTATTAGAATCGTGTCAATGTTATTTTTTTTCATATATCTCTCTCTCTCTCTCTCTCCTCCTTCATCAAACACTTTATTTCACAAACACTTTATTCTTCCACCAAACACTTTAGTCTTCCACCAAACACTTTAGTCTTTCACGTACACTTTATTCTTCCACCATTTATTCTTCCACCAAACACTTTATTCTTCACCAAACACTTTATTCTTCCACCAAACACTTTATTCTTCCACCAAACACTTTAGTCTTCACAAACCTTTAGTCTTCCACAAACACTTTAGTCTTCCACAAACACTTTAATCTTCCACCAAACACTTTAGTCTTCCACAAACACTTTATTCTTCCACCAAACACTTTATTCTTCCACCAAACACTTTATTCTTCACCAACACTTTATTCTTCACCAAACACTTTATTCTTCCAAACACTTTATTCTTCCACCAACACTTTATTCTTACCAACACTTTATTCTTCCACCAAACACTTTTCTTCCTTCACCAAACACTTTATTCTTCCACCAAACACTTTATTCTTCAAACACTTTATTCTTCCACCAAACACTTTATTCTTCCACTAACACTTTCTTCACACTTTATTCTTCCACCAAACACTTTATCTTCACCAAACACTTTCATCACCAACACTTTATTCTTCCACAAACTATATTCCTTCACCAAACACTTTATTCTTCCACCAAACACTTTATTCCTTCACTTTATTCTTCCACCAAACACTTTATTCCTTCACTTTATTCTTCCACCAAACACTTTATTCCTTCACTTTATTCTTCCACCAAACACTTTATTCCTTCACTTTATTCTTCCACCAAACACTTTATTCCTTCACTTTATTCTTCCATCAAACACTTTATTCCTTCACTTTATTCTTCCACCAAACACTTTATTCCTTCACTTTATTCTTCCACCAAACACTTTATTCCTTCACTTTATTCTTCCACCAAACACTTTATTCCTTCACTTTATTCTTCCACCAAACACTTTATTCCTTCACTTTATTCTTCCACCAAACACTTTATTCCTTCACTTTATTCTTCCACCAAACACTTTATTCCTTCACTTTATTCTTCCACCAAACACTTTATTCCTTCACTTTATTCTTCCACCAAACACTTTATTCCTTCACTTTATTCTTCCACCAAACACTTTATTCTTCACTTTATTCTTCACCAAACACTTTATTCCTTCACTTTATTCTTCCACCAAACACTTTATTCCTTCACTTTATTCTTCCAACATTCCTTCACTTTATTCTTCCACCAAACACTTTATTCCTTCACTTTATTCTTCCACCAAACACTTTATTCTTCCACCAAACACTTTATTCCTTCACTTTATTCTTCCACCAAACACTTTATTCTCAGACTTTTTCCACTAGACTCATAAATTATCATATCTTATATTTTTTTCACTTCTCATAAATTTTCTTTAATTAGACTCGGTAATCATCTTTCTTTCTTTTTCTTTCTTTTTCTTTCTTTCTTTCTTTTTCTTTCTTTCTTTCATTCTTTCTTTCATTCACTAAACACGTAAATTATCTGTTTTTACCGTTTTTTTTCGTTTATGGACACTGATTCCTCTCCTCTTCTCTGTGTTCCATCATTCATTCATTCATTTGTGCATTCATTCGTCTTTGCTTTACACTAACTTATCCGTAGTAGTAATAGTAGTAATAGTAGTAGTAGTAGTAATAGTAGTAGTAGTAATAGTAATAGTAGTAGTAGTAATAGTAGTAGTAGTAGTAATATTAAGTTTTGTGATATATTCATTCATACTCTCTCTCTCTCTCTCTCTCTCTCTCTGCTTATATTGATGGTGATTGGATAGAAAGTGAATTAATTTGACCAATCAATTCCCGCTCCTCCCGGCTTCATTTTTGGCCTCCTCAGTAACTGTCCACAAGCGATGGTTTGGCCAGGTGACTGCTGGTTAGAGTTGCCCTGCCACTCACCCGACCAAACCAGCATAACCTACCAAGCAACAATGACTTTGGTTGCTGAGGAAGGCTATAATAATCGAAGATCCTGTGGTAGCTTGGGTTGATTTGGTTCAATTTTGGTTGTCTTGTGTATGTAGTTTGTGATATGTTATTGTTATTGTTATTATTTTGTGATGTTTCTGGTTGAGGGTATTATGCCACTTGTAGGAATGGTGGTATTTATTTATTGATGTATTGACCAGTTTTCTTTGTTTTGTAATCTGAATTTTGTCAAGTGTCAATAATGAATTATTATATTTTTTGTTGTTATTATTATTATTATTATTATTATTTTTGTAGTTTTTTTACAGTATTGGTATTATTTGATTATTTTTTTACTTTTTATTAATATTTTGTGCGTGTTTATGGCAGGCCTTGTGAGCATGGGTAGTAAAGCCTGACATACGCCTAGTTAGAGGCCGTCAGCCAGCGTGTGATTGGTGGCAGGGTTTGGTGGTGTGTTGCTGAAGCCTAACTCATCAATCAGCTTAACCTAACCTACCCAAACTAAACCTACCCTAATCCATTCCAACGTAACTTACCCTTACTTTACCTGACCTAACCTTAGCTCGGGTAGTCTGGGTCAGGATTGGTTGGCCCATGTAGTAGTCAGCTTTACAGGACATGACATCACTTTCTCCCTGACCAATCACAAACGTGGCTGACGGCCTCTCACTAGTCGCATGTGTAAACCTGTTGTTGTTGTTGTTTGTCGTTTGTTTGTGTGTACTATGAATACTTGTTATAATATTGACACAATTTTTAAAACTTTTCTAGGGGGTGATAAAGTAAAAGTTTTTATAATTTCAAACACAAGTGAAAAAATGGGTTAATACTTTTCAAGGATGGATAAAAGTAGAAAGTCTCAAAATTTTTACCAAAGGTGCAAAAAAAGGTATAGAAATTATCACAGGAATCCGTCAAACCTGTAATTATATACTATATATATATATATATATTGCCAACTGCACCTGTGATTAGCATGACACTTGAACTACTAATAGTATTACATCTTGCATGTTAAACGAGAACAATGTTGATATTTTATTCACGAACAGTTGGGGGGGTGGGTGTCAGGGTGTTTGTGTTGCTCTGATGGGTGTATACAGGGTGTTTCAGATGTTTGTGTTGCTCTGATGCGTGTATACAGGGTGTTTCAGATGTTTGTGTTGCTCTGATGGGTGTATACAGTGTTTCAGATGTTTGTGTTGCTCTGATGGGTGTATACAGGGTGTTTCAGATGTTTGTGTTGCTCTGATGGGTGTATACAGTGTTTCAGATGTTTGTGTTGCTCTGATGGGTGTATACAGGGTGTTTCAGATGTTTGTGTTGCTCTGATGGGTGTATACAGTGTTTCAGATGTTTGTGTTGCTCTGATGGGTGTATACAGGGTGTTTCAATGTTGTGTTGTTGATGGGTGTATACAGGTTTTCAGATGTGTGTTGCTCTGATGGGTGTATACAGGGTGTTTCAGTTGTTTGTGTTGCTCTGTGGGTGTATACAGGGTGTTTCAGTTGTTTGTGTTGCTCTGATGGGTGTATACAGGGTGTTTCAGTTGTTTGTGTTGCTCTGATGGGTGTATACAGGGTGTTTCAGTTGTTTTGTGTTGCTCTGATGGGTGTATACAGGATGTTTCAGTTGTTTGTGTTGCTCTGATGGGTGTAGACAGGTGTTTCAGATGTTTGTGTTGCTCTGATGGTGTATACAGGGTGTTTCAGTTGTTTGTGTTGCTCTGTGGGTGTACAGGTGTTTCAGATGTTTGTGTTGCTCTGATGGGTTATACAGGTTGTTTCATTTGTTTGTGTTGCTCTGATGGGTGTATACAGTGTTTCATATGTTGTGCTCTGAGGTGTATGGGGTGTTTCAGTTGTTTGTGTTTCTGATGGGTGTATCAGTGTTTCTATGTTTGTTTGCTCTGATGGGTGATACAGTGTTTCAGATGTTTGTGTTGTCTATGGTGTATACAGGTGTTTCAGTTTGTTGCTCTGATGGGTAACGGATTTTCAGTTGTTTGTGTTGCTCTGATGGGTGTATACAGGGTGTTTCAGATGTTTGTGTTGCTCTGATGGGTGTATACGGATGTTTCAGATGTTTGTGTTGCTCTGATGGTGTATACAGGTGTTTCAGATGTTTGTGTTGCTCTGATGGGTGTATGCAGGTGTTTCTGATGTTTGTGTTGCTGATGGGTGTATACAGAGTGTTTCAGATGTTTGTGTTGCTCTAATGGTGTATACAGTGTGTTTCAGTTGTTTGTGTTGCTCTGATGGGTGTATACAGGATTGTTTCAGTTGTTTGTTTTGTCTGATGGGTGTATACAGGGTTTTTCATATGTTTGTGTTGCTCTGATGGGTTGTATACAGGGTGTTTCAAATGTTTGTGTTGCTCTGATGGGTGTATACAGGATGTTTCAGATGTTTGTGTTGCTCTGTGGTGTAGCATACAGTGTTTCATATGTTTGTGTTGTCTGATGGGTGTATACAGGATGTGTTTCAGATGTTGTGTTGCTCTGTTGGTGTATACGGATGTTGTTTCATTTGTGTTGCTCTGATGGGTGTATACAGGGTGTTTCAGATGTTTGTGTTGCTCTGATGGGTGTATACAGGATGTTTCAGATGTTTGTGTTGCTCTGATGGGTGTATACAGTGTTTCAGATGTTTGTGTTGTGATGGGTGTATACAGGATGTTTCAGATGTTTGTGTTGCTCTGATGGGTGTATGGGATGTTTCAGATGTTTGTGTTGCTCTGATGGGTGTATACAGGGTGTTTCAGTTGTTTGTTGTTGTCTGATGGGTGTATACAGTGTTTCATATGTTTGTGTTGCTCTGATGGGTGTATACAGGTGGTGGATGTTGTGTTGCTCTGATGGGTGTATACAGGTGTTTCAGATGTTTGTGTTGCTCTGATGGTGTATACAGGATGTTTCAGATGTTTGTGTTGCTCTGATGGGTGTATACAGGATGTTTCAGATGTTTGTGTTGCTCTGATGGGTTGTATACAGGGTGTTTATTTGTTTTTGTTGCTCTGATGGTGTATACAGGGTGTTTCATTTGTTTGTGTTGCTCTGATGGTGTATACAGGGTGTTTCAATTTTGTGTTGCTCTGATGGGTGTATACAGTGTTTCAGATGTTGTTGCTCTGATTGTGTAGGTGTTTCAGATGTTTGTGTTGCTCTGATGGGTGTATACAGGGTTTTTCAGATGTTTGTGCTCTGATGGGTGTATAGGGTGTTTCAGATGTTTGTGTTGCTCTGATGGTTATACGGTGTTTCATATGTTGTTGCTCTGATGGGTGTATACAGGATGTTTCAGATGTTGTTTTGTTGCTCTGATGGTGTATACAGGATGTTTCGATTGTTTGTGTTGCTCTGTGGGGTGTATGATGTTTCAGATGTTGTTTTATGGTGTATACAGGTGTTTCAGTTGTTTGTGTTGCTCTGATGGGTGTATACAGTGTTTCATGTTTGTGTTGCTCTGATGGGGTGTATACAGTGTTTCAGATGTTTGTGTTGCTCTGATGGGTGTATACAGTGTTTCAGATGTTTGTTGCTCTGATGGTGTATACAGGGTGTTTCAGATGTTTGTGTTGCTCTGATGGTGTATACAGGATGTTTTGGATTTTGTTTGCTCTGATGGTGTATACAGATGTTTCAGATGTTTGTGTTGCTCTGATGGGTGTATACAGGGTGTTTCAGATGTTTGTGTTGCTCTGATGGGTGTATACAGGGTGTTTCAGATGTTTGTTGCTCTGATGGGTGTATAGATTTCAGATGTTTGTGTGCTCTGATGGGTGTATAGGGTGTTTCAATGTTTGTGTTGCTCTGATGGGTGTATACAAGGGTGTTTCAGATGTTTGTGTTGCTCTGATGGGTGTATACAGGATGTTTCAGATGTTTGTGTTGCTCTGTTGGGTGTTTGATGGGTGTATGGGATGTTTCAGATGTTTGTGTTGTCTGATGGGTGTATACAGTGTTTCAGATGTTTGTGTTGCTCTGATGGGTGTATACAGGATGTTTCATTTGTTTGTGTTGCTCTGATGGGTGTATACAGGGTGTTTCAGATGTTTGTGTTGTCTCTGATGGGTGTATACAGGGTGTTTCAGATGTTGTGTTGCTCTGATGGTGTATACAGGTGTTTCAGTTGTTGTGTTGCTCTGATGTATGCGTTTGATGTTTGTGTTGCTCTGATGGTGTGCGGTGTTTCAGTTGTTTGTGTTGCTCTGATGAGTGTATACAGGGTGTTTCAGACGTTTGTGTTGCTCTGATGGGTGTATACAGGGTGTTTCAGACGTTTGTGTTGCTCTGATGGGTGTATACAGGTGCCAGTGATGTTTTGCTCTGATGGGTGTATCAGAGAGAGAGTAAACATTGTCGACTAAATGGAACGTTTATATAACATCAGAACAAGTAGTACAAGGAGAAATAGATTGGGGACACACACACACACACACACACACACACACACACACAATAGGTGACTTGTATTCGTGTATAAAGGGATTTGGTGGGTTAAGTCTTTTTTTTTGTTTTATTGTTACGAAGATTATGTAAGTGTTGAGAGTAAAAGGTTTGTTTGAAAAGTCTATACTGCCTAAAATGACTTGAACTGGATTTAACAACAGGTAGGTTAGGTTAGGTTTGGTTTATCTGGGTTGGGTTAGGAGGATAATTTTGGGTTAGGTTGGCTTTAAGTTAGGTTAAATTGGGTTAGGCTTAGTTAGGTTGGTTTTAGGTTGAGTTAGATTAGATTGGTTTAAGTTAGGTCAGGTCCGATTGGTTTAAGTTAGGTTAGTTTGGGTTAGGTTAGTTTGGTTTAAGTTAGGTTAGTTTGGGTTAGGTTAGGTTAGATAGGCCAAGTTTGGTGGACTAGTTTTACCTGTTTCAAAAGAATGGTTTGTGCTGTTTTAACCATAGATTGAATTATTTGGAGAATACAGAAGGTTACATGATGACGGTGGATGATGTACTGTATTCTGTATTTTAGTGACCAGGTGCTGTATCATCCACCTTGCTCAACCTAATCTAACCTAACTTATGTAGAACTAATTTAACTTCAACTGGAATTTCTTCTTCTAACCTAACCTGGCCATTGCTACATTTAACCTAACAACCAAGGCCTAATAATTTCTTAAACTCCCTTAACCTATTATAACTACCATAGTGTCGTTAAAGTTGACTCGGTTAGGTTAGGTTTGGTTGGTGTCTGCTTTACAAAATAAACAAATATATGGTTATGTGGGTCGTAGAACTTACCCAACATCGACCCGGCTGTGACCAAAGGGTAATAGATAATGTATTGGGTAAAATCGTCTCAATTCACTAACATTGGTTCATCATGTACGTAGACTGTATAGGTGTGTGTGTGTGTGTGTGTGTGTGTGTGTGTGTGTGTGTGTGTGTGTGTGTGTGTGTGTGTGTGTGTGTGTGTGTGTGTGTGTGTGTGTGAGGTGTAGGATGAGCTCGGTGTGTGTGTGTGTCCAGGTGTGTTTAAAATACCTACCTACCTAGCTAGCCCACTCAGCCAGTCACACCTGTAGGCTATGTCATCGTCCAGGTGTTCCGTGAAGAGTGTGTAATTATTAAAGTCACTCACTCGCTCACCTGGCTATGGAGGAGGCAGGTGAGATAAGTCTGGGGTATCATGTCATGTTTGGAGAGAGAGACCCAGATAAAGTCTAGGGAATCGTATGTTATGTTTGAAGAGGCCAGCGAGTAAGTCTGGGAATCGTATATCATGTTTGAGAGCCTGCACTGTAGTGTGTTCTGAAAGCTGTACACTCCATGTTTGTTCATGGTGAATGCAGTGATCAAGTGAGGAGATAAGAGTATCGGTAATGGTGCAGTTTTGGTTGTTTTAATTACTATATATGTATTTTATTGTTGTCATTTACATAAATTTGGAGAGTTCCGTTACACGTCATAATTTAAGTGCTTAAGTGCATTGTTAACTGTGCTGTTGTTGTTGTTGTCAGTTTAGCTCTTTGTCGGCTAAATATTTACATTCGAGTATAGGAAGTAACTATATATATACACAATATGTCAGTACAGTAATATCTAATACACAGTATGCTTCACACTTTAGGAATGATTTAAGCTTTAATATACAACTAACGTTTTTATAGTCAGCGAGAGGTAACTTTGTGTGTGTTAGAACTGAAGGAAACTTATTTCATAGTTTGTTTGTTGCAATTATAGGAAAATTTGCTCATACTGTAAAAAAAAACCCATTTGTTATTTAGACATTGTTGACTAAATAAAAATAAGTTTAGATTAGTCATGATAATATTCACTTAACAGTTTGTAGTAATGTGATGACTATATACTGTAACTACGAGTCTGTTAGAATATTCAAAATACAGTATACACATAGGTTATTCTATATTCAGTATACATATGATAAGCTATATTGGTAAAGGGTGTCTTTGTTATATTGCCGAGTTGTGGTGTTGTGGCGTGTCGTAGTCCTGTTGTCCAGAAGAATCTTAAGAGCTGAAACACAAGCTAGCGGTTCGTGGTACAGGATGTTAGTCCACACAAGGCTTTATTACATAACTACCGTGGTACCACTACTGTAGCTACTGTACTAAGATTTGCCAAAGTGTACAGTTTGCTTTCGGATGTATATTTTTTAAAAGCTTTTGTATCACCTAAGAATTAAACCCCAGTTTATTTCATGATGATTATTAATGAAACACTGTCACTAGTTCAACCACACTTAACCCCCCCCCCCTCTCCTACTCTGTCAGGTAGCGTTAGGGTGTTTAAATGTCAGATGAAAAACAAAATCTATAAACTCTGGGTGTCTAATCTTCACGTGATGTAGAAGTTCATTTAGTATACTCGAATCAAGTGGTTGGTGGGAATAATGGATATATTTACCTTATATATTTTGTTTGTCACCATTTATCATTGTTTCAATCTAAGGTAACTAACTATTTTTCTACTTTGTTTCCAGTCTGAGCCTACCTGTGATGCTACCCACAGCAGAAGACCGACCATCATGGGCCCGTACAGATGAGAGAGAATACTTTATATATATATATATATATATATAGTACACTTTACAGTATATATTATTCAAAACACCCCCTCGACAAGTATACAGTGCCTCAAAACCTGATACATACATACATACATAATACACAGTGTTCAAGGTCTATCATACTCTTACAGTGCTCAAGACTTATGAATTGTGTTTTAAAAAGAGGATGGCTCTGTCGTTAATTAATTCTGTGTTGTTTCTAGATCAGTGTCTTAACAGGTGTGGTTATGGAGGTTAAACCACACACACACACCACACCCACCCACCACACACACACCACACACACACACACACACACACACACACACCCACACACACACACACACACACACACACACCCACACACACACCCACACACACCCACACACACACACACCCACACACACACACACACACACACACACACCCACCCACCCACACACACCCACACCCACACACACACACATTTGCATTGGTAGCTGTCGCTTTGAATGGTTGAGAGTAAATGGTCAGTTCTTAAGACGTACAAGAAACGATTTTAAATGAGATAATTATTGAAAGAAAAAAGTTTGTGTGGGGGGGGAGGGGATCATTTACTACACAAACTAACATCATTGCTTTATTTCTCACCAATTATTATTATTATTATTATTATTATTGTTATTATTATTATTATTATTGTTATTATTATTATTAGTTATTATTATTATTATTATTATTATGATGATGTTTCTTGGACCTTTTGTTACTATACAGATCACTAGTGTATTTATTATTAGTTTACATTTTGTTTTTTGTTTTAGGAATTATGATGAAGACGTTCTCTTAAATTGACATACTGTATATACAGGTACATAAATTTGATGAAATTATTTACTAATTTATTTATACTATTTAATTATTATTATTATTATTATTATTATTATTATTATTATTATTATTATTATTATTATTATTATTATTATTATTATTATTATTATTATTATTATTATTATTAGCCCTATTATTATTAGCCTATTATTATTATTATTTTACTGTATTATCATTATTATTATTATTACTTATTTTACAGGGGATTATTTACATATTTATTTTGTGCACTCACTTAAACAGTATTCTAACCCTAGAACCACTCAATATGGACAATGTCAAATTAAAGTTTTTATTATATCTGCATTGGGTGATGAATGTTTGATACTACATCCTCATGTGAAGTACTGTACTATACTGTTTTAGTAGTCACATGGGCTAACAACACAGTGTGGAGTGATACAGTGTAGTATGGTCAACATGTCCTTAGGTTCACTCTCACCTGTGATGGAATATTGTACTGTACTGCATTTTGTTCTGTACAGATAACATGAATCATATGTACTATACTACAGTACACTATACTGTATACCTGTTCATGGTACAGTATATTTGTACATGAAGTTGTGCAGAACAGTAGTGTAGTGTTTTGAAACAAGTTGACTACATTATAAACTGAATAGAAATGAATAAAAGGTTTGTGAATAATTATGTATGTGTATGTATGTATGTACACAGAAACAGCATATGCACTCACACATGTATACAAACATTAATTAGTCGATGTACCTTTCAATACTTCATTACAAATACATATGTACCTCACTAACAAAAAGGAAGATTGTTTTAACTGGGGGTATACTGTGCCGTCCGTACCTTGTACCTGTAGTTATAATGAATTTCCTACTATAATTACAAATCCAACCAACCTCATTCTACCCAACCCCCCATTTCACCTTACTAACTAACCTGACCGACCCCACTAGATGACCTTACATAACCTAACCCATTATTACACTACTGTAGTTATATAAGGAAATACAGTACATGTTGGGTAACAATCACCATCTTTCTTTTAGAGAGGTCCCAGTACAGTACATGTAATTATGACAAGAGGTTGTCTGTACAATACACACAACTCAGAACTACCTTGACTTAACATTCCTAACATAGGTGCGTCAGCTTACGTTACTGGGTTTACTCTGGCCGGCGTCCAATTCTTTATCTCCCTGTTGCGTAACATCAGTGCCAAAGTGAACAGGACAGTGCTCCCCTTTTATGCTTAGACTTATGTAATATTTGTATTTTGTATGTATTTTTAGTTCACTGGACATATTTTATGGGTGGTCTGTGACCACCCAATTTAAAGAAATAACAATGTGTGCTTGTATGTCGTAGAAACTGATAATACTGTAAAAATTACTTACAGTATAGTGTTAGGGTAATACTACTGTATATACTGTACTGTATAATATGGTATGCAGGAATGGTTTTATACTGTATATGATTTAAAATACTTGAGTCAGATTGCAATATGTGAGAGAAGAAAAAATGGTTTAATTATTGTCACTGTTGAAAGAGAAGTTAAAAAGAAGGCAAGAAAAAGGTGTTATATTAAATTGGAGATGAAAATGAATTGTGCATTATGTGACGGCCTTTGATGTTACCGGTGCAGTCGCCTGGTTGCCGGCTGACTCAGGGAAGGGATGTTTTCTAATTGCCCGAGTCGTTAGCTTTCGTTGCCTACAAAGACTCGCTGAGAGCGTTGTCACAAAACCCAAAAATATCCATTACAAATTTACAATGTCTGCGGATTATGATTGATGTATCGTGTCATGTTTCTGACCCTTGAGTACCGTATGTTGCCCCTAGCGTATGCCAAGGAAATATTGTACAGCGTATAGTAAATGTAGGTACGATGGTGATTGTATAAGGAAACGGAGGAAAACTTCTGTCTGCCTATTTCCCATGAGTTAGTTGGTTAAGAAGTATTCCTGTTCAGTATATCTTTGTTTTTTACTTCTGGAATACGATGAATTAACCCCTTCAGTACGATGACTAAACCTCTTGACTGTGAAGAGTCTTAACTCTTGAGTACTTGAGGAATAGGTCATCGTACTCATGCAGTCAAGTCATCGTACTCAAGGGGTTAAAGAGCAATGTTGTATTATGGTGGGCTGTACCTCATCACTAAAGTCACCTTGTGTGTATGCCGAGTCATCGTATTCGCAGTACAATATAGTCTCGATTTACATGGATTTGGTTTACGCGTTTGGTCATTTACGCGGCACCTTGCCAGACCGACAATTTTTATTTACACGGTTCATTCCATCATTTACGTGGGAAGCGGCACGGGCAGGGTGCACACAAGGTCGCCTAGTCAACAAAACATTACCGAGTTCTTCACCCGCCACCCACCACAGCCGGTCCAAGTCAGCGACAGTGAGAGTGAGGATATGGACTTTGAGGGGTTTGACAAAGAGGCCCTGCAAGCCTCTGTGGTGGATAGTGATACAGGTGATACAAGTGATACACCTGAGGGCCAATAATCTGCCCTCTGCCTCGGAACCAGCCCCCCATCCTCGTGTGCCCAGCCATCTTTTCTACTAATGTAAGTGTTAAAAAACCTAATATTATTGATATTTCTCTTAAATATTAATTGTGTGTGCATACCATCATAAAATTAAGATGTTATTTTTACTACAAGGTACGTATTGTGTCGGAAAAAGTGTAGTTTGGGGGTCGGCCCAATCTCTATTTCGATTAATCCCAAATGTTCTGTTATTTCGTTTACGCGTTTCTCGTTTTACGCGGACCTCCACGGGTTCAATTGACCGCGTAAATGAAGACTATACTGTACTGTATAATTATTCATTTACATTTGGGTTAGTGTTCTCTGGTGTGTCGGAATGTAATGAGAATATTTCACAGGATTGATCACAGTTAACCCAGAACCCTGCAGACTCGCTCAAAAGAGTTTATTTACGGAGGGGTCCTATGATTACAAAATGAACACCTCGATTCCTGTTGTCTCGGTAGGGTTGTCAAAATCCTTCGCCCGTTGTGTCATTTTGTCTCACACAATATTGTGCTAAGATACTTTTTGGAGCGGGTGTATATGTACGTACAACTAATTAAGACAAGGTGTTTTACCCTACTGTACACATACATGCTTGTACAGTACTACAAATTCCTCACTAGAGTGTATACAGCTATATATTGTAATAATAATGATGATAATGACTGTATAATAATAATAATAATAATAAATGTGTTTCTTTTTAGGAGAGTAACAAGGTGATAAATTGTTAGGATGTTTTAAAAAATTTTTTTTTTTGTATAGGATGAGGATTAATAGCTACAGGATGTTACTGTTTAATTTCAGTTACTATTTCAGTTAGATTTCATTATTTTCAGCCAAGTTTAAGTCTTTTTGGAAATTTTGTTGTTTGTTTTTAATTTTATTTTAACATTAAAGATTATGATAAAACGATTATTATTGTTTTTATTTATTTATTTATTTATTTATTTATATGTTTATTTAAGGCTGTATTGTTGATTATATATCAGTATTAAACATTGCCCATTAACTGTTTTGAGTTGTTTGTCCCCTTGTTTTGATAATACAGTAAGCTTGAGCTAAATAGTTAAGACTAATAAGGGCTAACCAGGGTGTAGTGAACCAAGGGGCCGCCCACCACTCAGAAGTTGGGTAGTAGCGCACCCGCTTGGCTTGTGTGCCCCCACCCTAGCTCCCCCCCCTTGTATCCTCTCCTGTACTAGCTACTACGTGTGTGTGTGCGTGTGTGTAACCATTAGACAGACACCAGTCCGCTAACTTGGCCCCTCCCTCCCTCCGCAGGCCCTACTCGCGAGCAGGGGCGGATATCTTATGGTATGTGACAATGAACAGAATGGTGACGCTAGCTCTCTATCCCCTCCCTCCCCTTCCCCTCTCTCATCCCTCCCTCCCTTCCCCCTCCCTCCCTTCTGCATCTCATTGTCTCCAGTGTTTCTTTCTAAGTTAAGATTGGGGTAATGTAATGTAATGTAATGTACAGTACAGTACTTAGATGCCAAGAAGACAGTTTTCTCAACGTATTAACTGTATTTCCCGTCCCCCCCTTTGAACCCCCACCACTAAAACCCCCTTTTTTTATTTCTCATATCTCTTCCATTCTCAAAATTTTGTATGTGGGGATATAGTGTACAGTATTAGTAGTTTAACCTCTTATTATATTTGAATTAACTAACTTCCCATATACTACTGTAACTGTTTTTCTTAAATTTTACTACAGCTGCAGACACACTTAGAGCTTATTCATCAAGACATTCCTGGTCCCTCAGTACTGGTATCTCCTTCACCCTCAGGAATGTTCTGTAGTATCCATCCAGTACAGTACTCCAGGCCACTACCCACCCCCACTGCCCAGCCCTAAGACAGCCAGATCTGTAATGTCGTATCCCTCTCCTCACTGACAAGCAGCAGCCACATTCCAATCCTGGTTTCCACCGAGCACTTGCATTCCAGTTTCCATCCCCCCCCCTCCTCACCACACACATCCCACACGGCACTCCCTTAATTCTGTATTGTAGTGCCTTCATTTATGTACTCAATCACTCACTCTTTAACCTAAGCGAGAATCCCAACAGCTACAGGATGAGCCTTGATCTCCGTAGACTTGTACAGAACCCATGAGGCCATCATACTGCCCCCCCTTCCTCCCTCCCTCCCTCCCTCTCTCTTTCCTTCCTCCTCTACCTCCCTCCTCTCACCTCCCTCCCTCCTCTACCTCCCCTTGTGGCCACTATGACTTTAATTCTTATTTTCCCAGTTATTGTATACTGCTCACCTCCTCCTCCTCCTCCTCCTCCTCCTCCTAGCCTGTGATAATGTTAAGAGTTTAGATTAAGGTAATACTTTTAACCAAAACCCTCCTTTCTTTCTTAAGTTCTTTTATTATTAAAGTTATTGTTGTTGTTGTGGTTGTTTAGAGATATTTTCTGTATGTTAGTTCCTGCTGTAATGCCACATAATTTTGAGTCCATCTTTATTTATACTTAGTTTGGTTGAAGGTTCAGTTGTAGTTTGAGTGGGATGACTATTGGTAAACAGTGTCTGTCAAAAAAAAAAAAAAAATGTTCGCCTGCAGGGAGGTCAGTAGAGGTCCTGCAGCAGTGCGTCCGAGGTGGGACGGAGAGACGAGTAATCCGAGATTCCCTTTGCAGGCCTTATGCCCACGGCCGGACGGACATGATGCCCCTGGTCCCGAGTAGCCCCCTAGCCATCAGCACCACCATAGACTCCAGTAAAAGGATCAAGCTTTCCACGCCCATCAAGCCCGATAACCGCGTCCCTTTAGTAATTGATACTTCGGACAACAACCACACCAACAGGGTGAGTGACGGGCTGCCGCAGCTTGTGCCCCGTCAAGTGTATACTTTAGTGCCACTTTCTTCACTTGACTTTCACCTAACTTTATTTCTTCTGTACTGCTGCTCCACTTGCCTCAACAGTATACTGTATATACTACTCCACCTACCTGATGCTGCTCCACCTACCTGATGCTGCTTCACCTACCTGATGTTGCTCCACCTACCTGTATGCATTACTGTATTTGCTTTAGTAAACACCTTAGATGATGTAACCCTCAATAGCTTTTGCAGAATCTTTTTGAGACTGTAGTCATACTGAACTGTCTGTCACTTTTATCAAAACTAATCCTGATTGACTGATTGCTTGACTAACTGACTACCTGACTGTCTGAGAGACCTGTGGTTGACTGACTGAGAAAACTGTGGTTGAACTGACTCTGACTGAGAGAGCTGTAATCAACCAAACCTCGCTGATGAAGACTGTAGGTCATTGCTGTTTTCTCCTCATCCAGCACCCAGTTCTGTGTCCCATCAGTCAGCAAGAGACCTTTAAAGAGCTCACAGTTCTCTCCTCTTGTACTGTATCATCCTGTTACTGTATTTAGTATAATCTGTTGCCATCAGACATAAATCAACCTCAATCATCAAGTAAGGAAGGGATAAAGTCAAGTCAGTGACAGTGGACGATGCTGTTTCTTAGCTAAGGTATTCTGCTGCTCATGTGGAAGACGATATATAAGACTCCCTGTGTGCAAGTGTACTCGTATAATGACACTGTAGAAATGTATCATAATAGTTTGACCAACAGTATAGTATTTGATTTGATTTTTCAGTATTATTTATGGTGATAATAATGGCACCCTTAGACTTTGCTGCCATAAGATAGGGCATGATTGTAACCCTTTAAGGAGACATCTATTACCTCAATCATTCCTTCTCTTGTGGTGTTAATGTTTGATATAAGATAAGGGGAAGAGTCTACCCCTTAGTGGAAACAATCATTCTCTCGGTCATTCCAACCTCATGTTTCAACCACTTGAAATTTTTTGTATGTACTGTGTGTCCCAGAGTATTTTATTTATCCATTTCAACACAGATGAACTAAATGTCAATACCTCGATGATAGTAGTAAACGTGAATTATTAGTTCGTAGTTATCAGTGTAGTTGTTCCAGTGCCCCGTGTTAGGTCAGATGAAGAGATAAAAGCAGGTGTATAAACTTACCTGGGAATATTGAGGTAATTTACTGGACTGAGGAAAAGGCTGTATATTGTATTAGATGTAATGAAAAAGAGAGAATGGAAACCTGATGAAGCCCCAGTACTGTATAGATTAAATTGTGGGTGTGTAGTAGCTCTTATGTTTGTTAATGTAGTCTTTTCCTATACAGCATTCTACTTGTCTTTGCATCGCTCAGTCTCACCATCCCTCCCTCCCTCCTCCCTCCCTCCCTCCCTTCCTTCCCTGTTCTTAAGGCTTCCTCCCTCCCTCTCCTCCTCCTCCCTCCTCCTCCCTCCTTCCTTCCTTCCTTCCTTCCTTCCTTCCTTCCTTCCTTCCTTCCTTCCTTCCTTCCTTCCTTCCTTCCTTCCTTCCTTCCTTCCTTCCTTCCTTCCTTCCTTCCTTCCTCCTCCTCCTCCCTCCCTCCCTCCCTCCTCCCTCCTCCCTCCCTCCTCCCTCCCTCCCTCCTCCCCCTCCTTCCCTGTTCTTAAGGTCTTTGTTCCTTCTGATCCTCCCCACACAAAAGTTGTAGAAGATTATGATATAGATTACAGGTCTTCCTAACTGAAGGGGTGGTTACAGTATCCCAGCGTCTCTCTCTCTCTCTCTCTCTCTCTCTCTCTCTCTCTCTCTCAACCCCTTGAGTATGATGACAAAATCCCCACAGTATGACAACATAACCCCTTGAGAATAATGACTTAACCCCTCTAATACGATGACTTAACCTCCTCATGAGTGTGATGTCTTAAAAGTCATCGATTCAGGGGTGTGATGGGGATTCAGTCATTGCACTTCATCTGCCCGAGGAAGTTGTGTTACCCTGTTGTTATGCCGAGTGGAAATTATTATTATTTTTTTTCTTAAATTCTTTACTGCCGAGTGATTTCCATAGACTCAAAATGGGATCTATATAAAAAAAAATTTGGGGGGGGGGGTCATGTTTGTTGTTGTTGATTACAGAATTGCCTTTTAGATTTTGAATAATGATGATGATGATAACAAGAATGGCCAATCTGTCAGGAGATAATGTGTGTGTGTGTCTGTGTGTGCGTGTGCGCGTTATTATATAGTGAAGATTCTGCCCAGGTTGCCTATAGTTTTTAAATGCTTTTGTGTGGAGATAATTGACATGTTTTAGATTATATACAGTATAGTGATGTAGATGTAATACATACAAGGACTCTCTAGTTGTACCACCTCGCTAACTATGCTCTACCCCTCCTTGCCGTCCCTCCAGGAGTCCACGTACACCCCGCAAGTAGAAGCTATCTCCCCCACTCTGCCGTCGGACCCCAGAGATGAATCCCCGCTCCGATCCACCAAAGACGATCTTCTAAAACATATTGAACAAGTAGACCGGGAGATTGCCAAGGTGAGGCCTCAGTCATAACCTAACTCTCTCTCTTTTTCTCTTTTCTTTATTTTCTCTCTTTCCTCTGTTTTCTCACAGTATCAAATATTCGAGGAAAATAATAACAAATGCAACTGTATAATGCATAATTTTATATAACTAAAGAAAAAACTTGTCTATTAGTATGAATTTAAACACCATCTAAAAAAAAATCTTGGTAATGGTGATTCAAGGAGTTACACTGAAAACTATCACAAAGGTTATTTTTGTTACTGATGATCACTGTATTAGTTTAACACAGTGGTCGAACATGGTTGAGAAATAAGAATAAAAGTCTCATGAATGATTCTGTCAAACACCGTTGGGGGAAAAAAAGAACAACTGCAAATTAGGTCGGTCTAACACCATGATGAAAACAAAAACAAATTAAAATAATTCTACGCATTAGTTTAAACACAACAAAAATAAAAACAAAACACTTGCAAATCTAAATCAGTCAAACACCATGAAAAGACAAAAGAAAAATACAAAAAACTAACAGCTGTAGATTAAGAGGTACTAATAGTGTAGCTACATATACTGTACCCTGATGTGTCACACCCCACTGTTGTGTAAGCCACTCGTGGACAAACATTATATAATTGTCGTCATATGGAAGTTGTCTGAAAGAAATAAACCATTACTTTACCCACCCACCTCCCTCCCTCCCTCCTTCACCCCCTCCTTCCTTACAGTACCTACTCACTCACCCACCTACTTACCACCCTCTTTCCCTTTGCTGGTTCCTCTCTCCAAATATCACTTTTGCTAGAGTCTAGACCCATAAGTAGCTGAGCTTTCACAAATCATTTTTATGAAGTTGTTGTATCCAGATGGCAAAGTAGCGTAGTTTTGAAACTAGAACAAGATCTTTTGAGTCGATGCCGAGTGAATGAATCCCAACAATTGCTGTGTCATTTTACATTTGTTTGGCTCCTCACGGTGACGACAATGAAGCCTTTGTGATGGAGTCACCCACTGGTGTTGTGTGTGTCTATCTGGCTGTGGACAGAATAATTCTTTCATGTTTATTCCCATTTCCAGGTATTGTACAGTACCTGTACTTCAATTTATAGGTCTTCAGGCACAGTATCTTGGCTGGCATTTAATATCAAGTCACCCACTTTATATTATTACCTTCTAGCAGGTCAACCACTCTGTATAAGCCATGTTGTATTTTGCCCTATATGTAATGGCTAAAGTGCATTGCTTATTTCAAATGCTGAATCATGTTTGAAAATATGACTTACAGTACTGTACTGTATTTAATTCTTTATTGAAACACTATATGGATTGGCATGACTAGTTTATTTTCTGTAGATCATTTTGTTGTAGGCAAGGTGTGGGAGTGCCTTCTCAACACCACGTGGATGAAGATAGAGACATCATTATTATTAGTCAGGATGAACTCTCATAAGGTTTAGTGAACATGAGTAATAACTGGCGTCATCTTCAGCTGTCAGAATAACATGTAAGAAGAATGTTTGAGGGGCTCCTTCATTATGTCACTGTACTGTACTAGATAATGGGATTTAGGATGTGTAGGACAAGTGACGGTGTTTTGCTGGAGTGCAACAGAGATTATGAGTAACTGTGGGCTATCAGTAGGATGTCACAGACCGCACCAGTGAGATATTGTGATAATCCCGGTCAATGCCATCATCCCGAGCTACACCGCAAACACCCAATGTTAATATATTACTGTACTGTATTTTCTTTTACAATATGACATAAAATTATGAATTTGAAGCTTGTTTATGGATAATACTCTTGATTGGTAAGGCAGACTATACAATATACACCAATTCCCCCATTAACGTCCTTGTTAGGTTCCTGAAAACCACAATTTTAGTGAAACGACGTAGAGTGAAAACTATTTTACCATAGACACAGTGATATAAATTGGGGCTATGTTCCTTGGGTATATTTCTGGTCAAAATTTTCTCACAACTTGCCACAAATGTTTCACTTTCATCACTGTCACCTTCTTCTTGTTTTAAAATTTCAAATAAACTTAGAGCTTTCGCCTGTATGGAGAGCTACGAAGATGGAAAGTTTTGTTGATGTTGATCCTCAATCCACATGTTCAACATACTTCGCATATTTTCCATAATGCCACTTATGTTACCAGTTAACTTTTTAGCAGATATGGAGTAACACTTTTCGCACATAATACAGTGAACCCTCACTTTACGCGGTTAATTCAACCCACAGGGTACCGCGGAAAGTGAACAACGTAACATATGGGATTAATTGAAATAGAGACCGGGCCGACCCCCAAACTCCACTATTTCAGACACAATACCTACGTTGTAGTAAAAATAACTTCTTAATTTTATGATGGTATGCACACACAATAATTAAGAGAAATATCAATAATATTAGGTTTTTTAACACTTACATTAGTATAAAAGATGGCTGGGCACACGGGGATGGGGGTTTGGTTCCGAGGCAGAGGGCAGATTATTGGCCCTCAGGTGTATCACTTGTATCACCTGTATCACTATCCACCACAGAGGCTTGCAGGGCCTCTTTGTCAAACCCCTCAAAATCCATATAAGTCCATATCCTCACTATAATTATCACTATCACTGACTTGGGCCGGCTGTGGTGGGCGGCGGGTGAAGAACTCGGTAATGTTTTGATGACTGGGCGACCTTGTGTGCACCCTGCTCGCGCCGCTTACACAAGCGGATGGCGGGAGGTTTGGATCCAAAAATGGCGCGGCTCGCCAGCCGCTCTCCGCGTAAAGGGGTACACGCACCGCGGAATGTGAGCATTCCGGTTTCGGCAGGGTACCTCGTAAACGTGGAATGTGGGACCGCGTAAAGCGAGGGTTGACTGTGTGATATTTTCTGCATTTCCACAAATTGTTCTTAACTACAGTTGTGGACTGCAAATTGACACCTCTTGCTATGTTCACAGCTCACTGTCCTTCTTAAAATCTCTTTACCACATCTAATTTTACTTTTAATGTAACACTTCTTCTTTCTGTGACCACAAACAGTAGTGGTCCATAATGCACATTTAGCACTCTTTGTTCTAGGGCTCAAATAAATTTATAATTGGATTTTAAGTGAATGTTGGAAGAGTATCAACCAACAATTGAACAATAAAAAAAAATATGGTGCCCACACTGCTCGCCTACACAGTCAGCTGTTATCACAAGCAGGTGCCGAGCGTCTTCGTACCGAATTTTTTAAATTGTCCTACATATTTTAACAACGTTGAGTGAAACAATGTTAATGGGGAAATTGGTGTACTGTACCCCATGATTAATATATATTATTTAGATTCTGAACTTGTTACTCATCTATGGATAATGAAATACTCATTATGTCTCTCTGAAAGAGAAAATATTGATGCTCTCTTTCTCACTGTTTTGTTAAATACTGTATATGTCTCATACCATACTTGGCTCGGAGACCAACAGTTAACAGATCGTAGTCTTTTCTTTTTTATATACCGTATACATATTCTGTTACTTGCAGTGCTCTCAGTAGTAGACTTAAGAAATACAATACCTGATAATGCATAGTTGATGAAGGTGTGTACGTGTGTGAAGAACTAGCAGAATTGAATAGCCGCTGCATGCATCCATGATTGTGGAGTATGTCTTGTGGCAGACTATCCCTTCTTAACGGTTACTCTCACTCCCCACAGGCGGAGTCTAGTATAGCCAAGCTGCGGAAAAAAGAGGGAGAGTTGCAAGTTGCGGCAGCGAAGGGGGACGGAGCCAAGCCAGAAGAGGAGGACACCAAGGAGCCAAGACATCATAGTATAGCGCAGATTATTTATGCTGAAAATAGAGTAAGTTGACGTCATGTGTCTTATGTCTTGTACTGTAAGTCACCGAGGCCGTTGGTGTTTATGTTCAAGACCCACAAATTTGAAGTCAGGTAATGGTATGGCTGTGATGTGTCTCCCTCAGCTTTTGTTGCATTTTATTATTAAATTATTTGAGAATTTAACCATTTTTAATAGAATATTGTGATCATAGTTGTATTTGTTGGCTCTTATGTGTTGAATGTTTTAAGAGTTTTGTTCTTTTAAATATGAAACTTAAAAAGAACTTAGGGTATGGATGTGTGAGAGTGAAGGCAGATAGTGACTACAAGAATAATACAATGAATTAATTTATATGATGAGTAACAACCAAGAGCTCAAGTTTGATGGATACAAGGAGAGTGAATATGTAAATTAGTAAAAAGAGACATTTCAATAGACCAATCATAAGAAGTGACCATTAGTGGAGAGAGTCTGTACAGGTGACTGAATGATGAGGAAAAATTGTGGGGGTCGTTGATAAGATGTCATTTAGTTATGTTAGAGAATATTGTGTAATTCTCTTGTTCATTTCTCTTGTTCCTTTACAGAAAAAGGCTGAGGAGTCCCATAATATACTTGATAAGCTGATGCCGCCAACAGATGTGCCGACTGTGTTGGTGAGTCTTCATACTGTGTTCTCGAGACCTGACTCTGAAAAATGCTGTCGGGGATCATTTAATTTAAGCTCCTGTCATAAAAGCTTTGAACTTTAGGAATTTTTAAATTTAATTGCTTAAGATTTTCTACGTGTTTTCCTTTTCTTTGAGTATGATAACTTAACCCACGAGTGCGAGAAGTTAACCCCATATGATGACTTTAGGATTTAACATGCACTCAAAGGATTAAAAATATATTGTACTCAAAAGGCTAATTCATCATACTCAGAGTGATGACACCGTACTCACGAGGTTAACCCACTCGCGTACGGGGTCCCTTCTCTGCTGACTAAAATCATCTTGCGCTATCCAAATTAAGTAATACAAATGGCGTCCCCATAACGAAGGGGTCGAGGTGGGCAGCTACAGTGTACACCTAATGCCTGTATCTAGAGGCAAATAGTATTGTTCAGTGAAACCTCCATATAAGTGACTCCTCTCTCCTCGTACTCCGTTAGATGGGAGGTTCACGACTAATGGACCCTTGATATATTGAACTTTCATATCTATATACTACAGTAGCTGTTAGGTGAGGGGGGGGTTTCACATTGAACGGACCTTCGATATAACGGACATTCATCACCATATAATCCGTTAAATAGAAGTTTCACTGCATTAATATGAATTCAGTGTCCATCAAATGATAATAATAGTCAGGAGGAGTTTGTAATGTTAATTTTTCTCCCTTGATGCTTGTATTTAGAGGCAAGATTTTATATACTGTTCTTGTGTAAGTAATTCAAATGGTAATAATAGTGAGAGAGGGATTATGATATTTATTTTTTCTCCCTCAGCCGCTATACCACCAGCCCACGGACACAGAGGTCTACATGGCAAACAAAAGGCAGTACGCAGGTTTCAAGCGGAGACTGGTGGAGTACTTCAAGAAACGTCATGCAAACAAAAACGAGCGGGATTCACACCTCACCCAGACTTACTCCAAACTTATGACTGAGTGGCTAAAGAAAGTTGAAAAGGTAAGATAAGAGTGAGGTGATGAGGTTACTGGTGTACAGGAGAGGATACCTGTCTGTGTGTGTGTGTGTGTGTAAATGTATCTTATCACCTGAAGATTAACCCTTCCTCCCCTCCACCTCCCCCAAGCTTGTTACACCTGACGATTAAAACCTCCTGTTGTTACCTGAGGGAGGGGGGATGGGGGTTGGTTAGCCTTAGGAATGTTAGGACTTTAGAGAACTTGTGCTCCTGTGATTCTCCTGGTAAGAGTCAAGTTGCTGGATCCTGAAGTCAACCAGAATTTTCACCTGCACTGCTTTGACTCCCTATGAGAGGTGGATGCCTAGTGAGTCAAGGCAGGATGGGTATGATGTTGGGATCAGTTAGGATGGGCATGATAAGGGATCAATTAGTCAAGGTGGGATGAACATGATGATGGGATGACTCCTTGTCCAGTTAGTCCAAGCCAATTTTGTTAGATATTTACATCATGCATCAGTTCTTCACAGCGTGTATTGTCATCCAGAATCCTAACTGACCGTACAATCTCTCGAGTCTCTTTTTAACATAAGTCTCCATTTACAGGTGGAAAACTCTAAAAAGCACAAGGAAAAGGTGGCCAAGAACCGAGAACTGTTCGAAAAGGTCTTTCCCGAGTTGAGAAAACAGCGAGAAGAGAAGGAGCGGTTTTCCAGGGTCGGCGCAAGAGTCAAGAGCGACGCGGAGATGGAGGAGATCATGGACGGTTTGCAGGAACAGGAGGTGAGTTGTTCCCCGTTGTTGTTCTCCGAGCCAGGCGACACGGAGAGTGGAGGAGGCTTGCTGGTACTGTTCCTTAAAGAGCGGCTGGAGGGTCAACTTGCAGTAGTCTCCCCGGTGGCTCAAGTTCACCACCAACCTGCATGTTTTAAATTGGAACTTAATGAATGGGAGAATTTAAGGGTAATTCAGGGGTCTAGTAGTGTGGGGGTTCAGGGGTCTAGTAGTGTGGGGGTTCAGGGGTCTAGTAGTGTGGGGGTTCAGGGGTCTAGTAGTGTGGGGGTTCAGAGCAAAGATAAATTTTTAAATCTTTAAGTTCATTCAGTGTTTTTAATAAAGTATAATATGGTTTACTGTACAATTTCACAGGAATCTTTTTTGCTATTTAAGCTACTTGATTGGAAAGTTTGGCCCAAGCATACTTATTAGATTTCTGAATATAAGTGGCTAATATTGACTAACCTCCACAGAATGAAGATAAGAAGATGCGAGCCTATGCCGTCATTCCCCCAATCCTCTTGGAGGAGAGAAAGAGACGGCACCGTTATATTAACCAAAATGGACTAATAGAAGAACCAATTAGTGAGTATAAGGATCACAAAAATATAAATATCTGGACCGAGCAGGAGAGGGAAATATTTCGTGATAAATACTTACAACACCCGAAGAACTTTGTTGTGATAGCAAGTTATTTAGAGAGAAAGTCAGTGAGTGATTGTATCCAATACTATTATAGCACCAAAAAGAAAGAAAATTATAAGATGCTAGTGAAACGGCGAATAAGACGACCCCGAAAACCCAACAACCAGCCGGTCGAGGTGGTCCTGGGCATGAACTCCACGGGGGTGACGACGAGAGGTTCGGTGGCGGCATTACGGACGCAACAGCCCTCTAATAGCAACAGACCGACCATCTCCATGACCGGAGGACAGGACGAGCCCCAGAACTACACAGTGAGCGGCCAGCCCCCCTCCAGCGCGGCCAACACTCCCTCCCACTCCGTCACTGCCAACAACACCCCGGCCACCTCCCCGGGCCCGAGCATCGCCATGGACCACCCCACCTCTATGGGGACAACCGCCGAGTCTTGTAGCACCGCGACTACCAACACAACATCCACTATGTCCAGCAAAGAAGTTCAAGAAAAGGACAAGGAAAACCTATCTGTCAGGTGAGTCAAATTAGAGATGTCTTTTATTATGTGTGTGAGGTACAGCACACCCTCATGTTGCTCGAGGCTACACTGCCCTCACAACACAAAGGGGGGGGGGATCTCTGCCATCTGTGAGGTAGCAGTATGGTGTTAGAATTTATTGACACATATAAGGTAGAACTGTGAAACTTGTGATCAACTCTTCCTTTATCACTATAGTGGATTCCTCCATTATTTTGTCTAGTCTGTTTCCTCACATACATGGTCAGGTTACTTCTCTTCCCCATAAATGATGTATACTAATGTACTTCTTCGTATTACATTGGGTGAATTGAGATTTTTTTCTCCTTTGCGAACCTTTTCCTTCCGAGGTGTCTGCAACTGAGGTCAACGTACAGACTCTTCTCATTTATTCTTTCTTATACTACTGTGATGGATGTGTTGTGCTGTGGTGTTCCCTTTCCAGAACCAGGTCACATGATTGTTGTTTTGGTTCATCCCCGTACAGTAGCATCACATAATCCAGTTACAACCATGAGTATAACATTCATCCTTATAAAGTACAGCACCACTCAAAAAACCACTATTTGCTGTCACATTGCTGGATGCTCATATCCACTCGCTTATACAGTAGTGCATCCTTTATCCAATCTTCCCCTCCCTCCCTCGCACACAAAACCAAAGTCATGACAACTTGTGGTTTATGGAGAGAGAGAGGAGCTGGTTCTCAATGATGCTGGGTGATGGGTGACATGACACAGATAACCTAACTTCTTGCCTTCCCACAGTATGTTATAGCATTATTACATGAGAGGTGGTTGTCTAACAGTCTAGTTACTTCTTTTGTGTCTGATGACATAATATAATACAGTCGAATCAGTAGTAAGAATGCGGTGTACTCTTGTTCACACAGTTAGGAATGCATTTAGCTACTTACTATTTGCCCCTAACACGAACTTCAGAGAAGCAGCAGTCACTTGGGGTCGGTGGAGTGAAAGCTAATCTGCCGAACTGAAGAGACGCACAGCAAATTAATCACGATTCCTGAACTGTGGCATTATACGTGTCGCCGTGCTCTCAGTAAAATATCAACTTGTTCCTTACGATTCCAGGTTACATTGAGAGTTTTGTTTTATTAGTGTACTTAGGGCTACACATATTACAAAAGGAATTAGAGGAAAGAACACAACATTGGTTAAGTCCAGTAAAGAAATTCAAGATAAAGTACAGGGAGATCGTTTCTGGTGTTTCCCATCATCTAGACTGTCAAAACACCTGTGGCCTTTATCTTCTTTGCATTACAACATTCTTAGCTGTTTAACCTACTGCCACTCACTATGGACATACCTGGGGGCTTGTTCACAGCTGTCAGTTATAGCTATGGTGCAGTACTCTCAACAAAATCTTGTCGAACACTGTAAGCACTATGCAGTCTGAAAAATGAACGAAGAATCTGAAACCATTCCGAGACGACAATCCCCAGTCTGCTCATTCTTGCATCATCGTGCCCAGGTATTGGAGAAGTGTTTGGTGAAAGTGTATATACCTGTCTATCTCTTCTCCATATTTTTTTTTATAATCTGTACACATATTTAGATTTTATTTTTATTTTTTATTTTACATCAATAACTGCTCTTCATAAACATCGCCGTGGTAACTTGTCTTTCTGTCTGGCAGTTCAGTTTGCATTTGTACCTCCCAGTCCCGATTGGTCCCTAACTCTACATAACTTATTAAGATTGGTCGGGTTGGGCTAGGTTAAGTTAGGCTGGGTTATGTTAGGTTAAGTTGGGTTGGGTTGGGTTAGGCTAGGCTAAGCTAGGCTAGGTTAGGTTAGGTTCTCGTAGCCTACACTTAAACACGTTCTTGTGTACTTAGTGTGTTTGCCTGTGTATTTACTCTTAGATTTGTGGATATGTGTTTAAATAATGTAGTTACACTTAAGCCTGCAACTGTGTGTGTGGGTGACTGTGTGCATGTTGGTGGGTAACTGTGTGTGTGTGTGTGGGGATTGTTTGTGCTTGTTGTCTTGGCTCTTTCTTTCACTTCCTACACTTACCTTCCTCTTGACTCACTAAATGTTTCTACCTAACCTAACCTAACCTCTCGTTCATCCGTGTTTTATCTTCTCCAATGGTCGGATTTCATTGTGATACATTCAGAACTCTTTGATCACCTTCTCTTCACCAAAAAACTAAAAAATGGGAGAGCTTTAATGAAAATATACAGAAGAGTATTAATGCACGTGACATGTTAAATCCGCCCATCCGATCCTTGTCTTGTATCGTACTTTTGTGGTGTTTCAGTGTATGCTGCTCCCTCAGACTTGCCTAAGAGCTGTGACCACATACCGTACATCACAGATACTGCCACCTCATCAAAAGACATAACAAGTAATCCAACACACGTTTTATATGGCCATTTTCCCCACTCTTGCGTCGGCTTGTGGGAAAAAGAGTTTATAGGTTTGAAAGAAGAGAGAACATTTATATGTCTGCTTGTTTCATAATTATCTTTCCAATCACTCCTCTGATCTGGTGGTGAAGTTCTGCTGTATGTTATGATCTGTTGAGTCTTAAAAGTCCTCCAGGAAGACAGGTCAGACTCCTTACTCCCATCTTGCATCACTCTGCCTCATCTTTGGTATTCTTGGCGTCCGCTTATAATTTCCTCGCTCAATACAATGCCTCGGTCGTCCTCTTGATCCTCCAATACTTACACTAATACTTACACTGTTCTTAATGTCTTCATTGTCACTCAACATAATAGATATCCAGACTTTTTTTTTTTTTTCATTTCTCAGACTCTCATTGTTGACAGCTCTTGAATGTAGAACTCGACAGTATCATTTTGTTAGTACAGTATGTATGCTTCCCCAGTCTGATTTGGGATACCCGTATTTCTTCTGTGATTATTATCCATTCTACATCATTACTCCATATTGTATTTACCAACTACACACGCCTTTCTTTCTCTCATATTGCAGAGAAGTAATGTCTCGCTTTATGCACCATCACCATATAGTCACCCATACAGTGTTCTGTGGAGGCTGAGGTACTAGTGTATGTTATGGATAAGAGGTCCTGTACTGTACACTAGAACAATAACTGGTGGTTGTCCCCCAAGCATTTTGGTTCTTGCCTCACCAGGAATGTTTTCTGCTGTATAAAGTTATTATTTTGGTTGATGTATGTAAGTTAAGATGTTTTTTGCTTGTGATATATTTCATTCCATGTTCGGAGCAGTTTGTGTAAAGGACAGTGAAGGAGTTAACTGAAGAGATCACATTTGGATTTGTTAAATTCAATGTTGTAATGAGTTGTTAACCCCTTGTGTGTACAGGGTCTCTCTCTCTGTGCTGATTAAAATCGTCAGGCATTAACCAAATAAAACATTAAAAATGGTATCCCAGTAGTGAAGGGGTTACAACCTTGACTCGGACAAGGAGGATGTGTTGTAAATGTTAAAATAATAGTGGGAAATTTGTACTGTACTGGTCTTTATAGTTTCTATATTGTGCCAGTCTCTCTTATAACTCTTTATTATAGCAATTTCAACATAACGTTTTCACATCAGTATTATGACTCTGGAGGTCATTAAGCTGGCCACCTTGTACACATTAAGCTGGCCACCTTGTACACATTAAGCTGGTCACCTTAGAGGTCAACCTTTAGCACCACCAGCTCCTGCTTGATTTATAAGTTGGTTTAAACCTTGAAACATGACACAGGCTCCAGGTAGTAAGTGCTCTGCCTTCCCATATACTGGAGCTTGGAAATGTTGGCCATTGAAACTTAAGAAAATATTATTAGATAAGGATTATTATAGAGTCTGGTTGTGTGTTAGTTGTGTGTCGACATTAGTTATAAAATGCTGTGAGTCATGTGGTGCGGTGACACTTACTGTACCGTACTGTAGACCCTAAAGTAAGAATGTATCGAGACTGACTTGATCCATAACCACCTCTTCCTCCCGACAGTGACAAGCCTGGCAGAAGAGAACGCATACGGAATAAAGAGGACGACAAGACCAAAGATGCCCAGGATTCCAGCGATGACGATAATTCTGCGGAACACGGTAAGTACACTACACTCACCTGTGGCTCCTCCGCCCCACCCCATCCCTCTTCCTCCACCTACCATCCCTGGAGGAGGACATAGGAAATCTCGTATTATGTCCTTGCTTCTGGGAGACTTGTGAATACTATACTGAACTGTATAACAACTCCCAACAAGGGAAGCGACTCTACAGTATTATCTTCATATGAGTTTATTTTACCATTCCCTCTGCACCTCAGAAATTTATGATGGGAGAAATAAAACTGCAAGAGCTGTGTGTTACGGGTGTATAGACTAGAGGATTAGAGAGAGTGGAAAATTATCATTAATGTTGGATGTGATGTTAACGTCTTGTGGTGTAACGTGATGTAGTGTGATCTGGGTATCTAGCCACCTTCGGAGCCAGAAGGTGAGGGAGCCATGTTTACGTCGTAGGTCTTGGCGATGTTCTCGTACTTTCCACACACTGTGCTGCTAGAGAATGAGGACGAAGACTTGGGTACAGAGGTGGATTTTATCATGCCTTAATGCTTCCTCATTTGGGTAAGGTTCTTTAGTGAGCAAAGTCAGTTACTGTGAGGACTTTATTTACCTATTCTACTCCTAGTTAATGGATGATAAGATGAATCATTATACCCTAATCTGTCTTTGAGTTTCAATCCTTCGAGCACCAATTAAAACATAACTTTCTCTCCGTCACCTGAATAATAAAAGACTATACAAATTAGAGATGTTCCTCGTGCTAGAACACAAACAGATAATCATAACATTAGTATTATTTCCACGGTGGGAGATGATATATATATATATATGATTTGTTTTGGCTATTTTATCTAAGGACCAAGTACCTGTTCTCAGCTGTGTGTTGAGAGGTGGTGTGTGGTTGATATAGGTAGTAGTACACAGTATCATGGAGGTACTGAAGGTAATTTAGGTGTTGGCTGTGTGTATGTATGTATATGTGTGTGTGTGGTTCTTCTTCTGTGTTACGTGATATTAATTTTTACAGAACTGTCATTTATTTTGTTTTTAAATTACATCCAGGTTAGAATGTAGGAGTTGTAATGAGTGGTTGTGGTAGGTTGTAGAGCAAGACAACGTGGGATAATGTTGTGCTTTAGGTCGGCTTCCTTAATTCTGAAGTTGGTTTATGAAAGAGGATCAGATGTAATGGTGATAGACTTTATTATAGATATTGTACATAGATAAAGTATAGATGATTCTTATCTATATACTGTATATAGAAAGGTCATCATAAGGTTCTAATGACAGCGCTGAGTTCTAGGTTTAGTGTTGGTACAGAGTGATCATTACTAGGTGGTTAACGGGTGCTTCCTGTGTAAGATATCTACTGGGGGGAGTTTGCCATTAGAGACACACACACACGTGGTGGGATGACGGGTGCTGCCCTAAGTTTGTACACTATTGGGGTTGCTTTAGGTTTGATCTTATTGCCATAGAATGAGTTTGTGGTTACACTTACATCTAACATAGTCACCGACTGTGTTTACGGTACACGGAGGTCTTATGCTGCCGTGGTGGTGATGGTGGGGGTGCTGGCCGGGGTGTTGACGGGCGTCGGGGTGGGGGTGGTAGAGGTGCTAGTGGAGGGGGTGGGGTTGTTGTTGCTCTTCTTGTTGAAGGAGGAACTCTCCTCCTCCTGGTGACACAGTCGGCGGTGCTTGTGTACGAAGTAATAACTGGGGAACTTTGAGCCGCAAGTCTTGCAGGGGAAGTACTGCACATTGAGGTCCAGGATCTTGAGTCCTTCCGAGGGAGCGGGAGAGACGGTCCTGCCGCTGAAGGGGGACACGCTGCCACTCTTGATGCTCTCGTTGATGATGGAACTGTTTGCCCCAGAGTTGCTGCTCTCTCCCACCCGTTCTCGCATTCCCGCCTGGCTGCCACCATCTGACAAGGAGGTTTCCACAGTCCTGGGAGAAGAGCTGCTTGTTCCTTGCTGTTTATCCACCTCCACTGTGATGGGGTTGATGTGGCGACGCATGTGTTTCTGAAAAGTTAAAGAATGTATCAGACACTTGTCCATCTTCTGCCTCCAAGAGTTGAGCAAAAAGTGGTGTGTGTTTTGTCACCTAAATAATATATGACCCATCAGTACTGTTAGTGTCATGCAACACATGTCAACTGAAAATGATTTTATAATTATTTTGTGACAACTACTGAATGATACTGACATTTATATTTACTACAGATGCTATAATTATACCTGTAATACCAAGATATGGTGTGTGTGCATGCAGTTAGAAGAAGCCTCACCTGGTAGCAGTAGTGACTCTTAAAGGTGTGGTTGCAGTACACACAGTGGTAGGTGCGACTGACTTGGTTGTTTGGCATGGGGGGTGAAGCGGCCAGGGCATTCCTCTGTGCGTCTCCAGCAGCGCGCAGCCGTAGGATGTTGGCGAGTCCGTTCCTCTCCGGAGCGCCTAGCGGACTCCCACCAGTCTGTGCCCGGCTGCTGTTATCGTCGCAGGAGTCTATGTCATCAACGTTGATCTCGGTCTCTGTTTCGGAGTCATCGTGGCCCAGTAGAGGCTGTTGGGAAGATATTGATTCATGTTAGTACAATCACGAGACTTTTTGATCAATTGTTATCATTAGTGGCTGTCAGTAAATCTTTGAGATGCTTTTATAGAACATAGACAGTGAGATGATTTGGCCTCATAATGAAACAATAAATGAGGGGGAGGGGGCAGAGATACAGGTAGCAGAAGGTCGGAGGGGGGGGGGGTGAATTGCTGTGTATTAAAACATTGGTGTCTATTGGTATACAAAATATAGAAGAAATGTTAAAGACAGCGCAGAAAATATTTGGAGTCCAGGGCCGTGGTTACCAACCCTCAGATACTTACATTAGCTTTGTACGCCCTGTTGATGACGCGCTCAAAGAAAACGGGGCCATCGCACGCCGCCACGTCAATGACCACAGCTCCCGTGCTGACCTGCCCTCCGTCGTCCAGGGCCGTTTTGTGGGGGTAGCGAGGGTTGGCGTCCGGAGATCTGTTTTCATCCGAGCGTTGCGCTGTGTTCCTCCTCTCCTCCCCTCCAACACCCTCCTCCATTGTCTCCGTCTCTCTCGTCAAATCTGTTCCATAGATGGTCATAAAAGATCTCTCTCATAACACTGTCTACTTACATTTCCTCCAATATCTCTCTATAATAAACTTTTTCACATTATGGTAGAACAGGTAACGAGTTGAGAATTGTATTTTGGACTTTTGGACTTGAACGAGCTCTTTTGATACGCAGCAATGTGGTGCTATGACGAGAAGACTGATTACTACCCAAGAAGTTTTTACTAAGCTGTGACGACATTACCTTGGGGTGGGTTGAGTGGGTGGTGAGGTGGGCGGGGTCTGGTTGGGGTGGGCCTGACGATGGTGGTGGGAAGAGATGAGGAGGCTGCTGCTGCGTGTTGGGGTGGGGGGACGAGCCTGGCCAGTCCCCGCCACACACTGAGGGCTGGTGGCACGTCGGACAGGCCCAGGGAGGAGGTGGTGGTGGTGGTCGTGGTGGTGGTGGTGAGCAGGGCCTGGCACAGCGAGACCACCCCGGCCATCTGCAGCAGGTGGCCGGCCAACAGCACCTGCACAAACACACACACACACACACACACACACGAGAGAGAGAGATGATGATAGTACCACCAAACACCTCATGACAGTGACCACACAGCCTAACAACATTCTACTATTAGATTATTGGGTCACCTCTATTACTGGCAGTTAACATGTTTAACTTTATGTAACTCCTGTACTGATTTTCTAAATGAGACTGAAGTGGACAGGTGACTAATACTAACACCACACTAGACTTACAAGGAGGAGGTGGTCAGTTGGTTGGACTTACTGGAGGAAGCAGTGAGTGACCTTTTGACCAATGTAAAAACTATGAAAAAATAAAAATAAGTAAATAAGACCACATGATATTTTAGGTCAGGTTGGGAGTAGATTGACAAGACTGATGTGAAGTTTGTTTGCTCTGTGTTATAAGGGAGGCAAATGGGAGGGGTGGGGGGGGGGGAACACTGGATGGAGTAAGAACATTATTGATAGAAGTTAAACAAAGACCAAATTGGGTGGTGGCACTCTTACAGTGTGTGTGCTGTAGAGGCTTTAATGAAGGAGGGTGGCAATGGTAGGGTCCTCGTTACTCTATTGTGGTTCCTGTTGATGTATCTGTCTGTCTGTCTGTCTGTCTGAGTCTATTGTCCCTGTTTCTTATCCGTATCATCGCAACATTGTTCTTGAGCTTAATACAATAATGTATGTGTATAGTTGTCATGGTGTGTATATGTATTGAACTGACTAGACCAGAGAAAGATAGAGAGGAGAAGACAGTAGAGGCAAGTTTGAGAACGTTTAGAGGGATAGGAGGAGTGTGGCCAGAAAGGGGAAGCAGGGAGGGTATGTATTAGCTATAGCAGAGTGACAGGTGTGAGGGAGAGAGAGGAGAAGTGGAGTGGAGGGCGACACTTACCTCATACAGGGTGGAGGGAGTGAGTGGCAGACGGCCAGTGTACATGTAGGTGAGGACGGCAGCAAAACCCGCCGGCGGTACATGAGGGAGGAGCAGCCTGACGTCCCTCTGGCCACTGCTACTGCTGCTGCCGCCACCTCCCGCCGCTCCCACAGCCGCCCCCCGCAGGTAAGCGCTGTGGGAGGCGAGGACGGAGGTGTGGGCGCGGAAGAGTCGGCCACCAGCCAGGACCCAGGCGTCGTAATCCTCGTCCTCCTGTAGCAGGGGACACAGTGGGGGAGGTGGACGAGTCGGCCCACTGCTGCTGGTCTCACTCATCCTACCTCTACTACACTTGCTCACTGACTGACTGGTTGGGCCCTGTGTAGTGGGATGTTCAGGCCCCTGTGTGGTAGGGTGAGCTTGATGGACCCCTTCCTGTAGGTGGGTTCCTTTTGTGGGTGAAGTTGACGAGTCTCGTTTCGTTTAGGTGATGGTGTTTATTTTTATTACTGTTTGGTTGATCTGTTTAAGACTCGCTTGGTTGAGTGACCGATGAACATTATCTACACTCGTCACCTGTGTTCGTGTCTTCTCAACCCTTCTTGTGTACGGCCTTTTGTGCGGGGGTTATCACTGGTCTGCCTCGTGGTTGTCAGCGCCAGTCTCCAACACCTGGTTTACACTAACTTGTACGTCCCACAAATTTGTTCTTACAAGTGGGTGTCATCAATGTTGTGTTTGGAGTCGTTTTCCCCTACGTGGTTGTGTTTAATCCTTCCCACAAACGTCTTCACGCACGTGGTTCTCTCTGGTCTTGTATAAACTTTTTCTGTAATACATCGATGTCAGTGGTAGTTCCAGAAACGTTTTCACCCACGTGGTTGTTTCTTAGTTCCCCAGAAACGTTTTCATGCATGATGTTATCAGATGGAGTATCATCAAACGTTTCCTTACACGTGTTTTTATTTAGTCTCGCCACGTATGTCAGCACCGACAGCACACTCTTACACAGCTGTCCTGAAAAACTGAACAACAGTACACGTCATCATCAACTCGTAGAGCTGTTTTTAATGAATCGCTTTGGGGGTAGGCTGGTGTGTGACGTCTACCAGGAGCTGAGGTACAAGTACTTCCTCACCCGTCGGTGGTTTGGCCCAGACTGACGTCCACGTTGTTGGGTGATGTATAAATAAGTCTTGGCGTGGGTGCGGCGTGATTGGCCTGCCTCGTTCTGCGGGAGCCAATAAGCGGCAAGCAAATAAGAGGCCGGTGGGTCGGGTCGCCCCTTCCTCCTTCCCTCCCACCTCCTCCACCCCAACTATCAGCCTCCCCCACCCTACCATCTTTTGGGAATTGAATACAGCCGAGAGTTGTTCCTGCCAGACTGACCCACTGGCGGTCATTTTGGGGTCGTGGGGAAGGAGTGAGCTTCTGGGATCGTCGTGACAGGTGTGCGTGAGTTAGCAGGTGCCAGTGGGATGTTAACAGGTGTTCGTGGTGTTAGGTGATAGCAAGTGTCTGTCTCTCCGTCTCTCTCTCACTATCTTTTTAAGTCTCTTCTTTTCCCCCCACGGCTTGCCTATTCCTCTCTCTTTAGTCTTCCTCTCCCTCCCCTTCTGTCCAACCCCTTCCTCCCTTCTACTTCCCTCCTTTCCTCCCTTGTCCTTCCCTCCTTTCCTCGCTTGTCCTTCCCTCCTTTGCTCCCTCCTTTTCTCCACTGTCCCTCCCTTATTACACCCTCCTTCCTTTCTCCTTTTCCCTGCCCTCCCCTCCTCCTCCCTCCCTCCTCCCTGCCCTCCTCCCTGCCCTCCCTCCTCCCTGCCCTCCTCCCTCCCTCCCTCCCTCCTCCCTCCCTCCTCCTCCCTCCCTCCCCTCCCTCCCTCCCTCCCTCCCATCATTTCTGTCCACCCCCTCCTGTACACCCAAAACATGTTGACACACTTCAAATTGTATTTTCTTTGGAGAAGTTGAGTTGGAAGGTCTCGGAGAAAGGCGATCCATTACAGAATTAAGCGTGCACGACTGTCGGTGAGATGTGAGAAGGATGGTGACGGTGGGCAGGGAGGGTGATGGTGACTGGGGAGGGAGGAAGAGTGGTGGTGTTAACAGGAGGGGGAGGAAGGAAGGGGGAGGTGGGGGGTATAGATCCGTAGAAAGGGGAGGGGAAGGTGAGGGTCAGAGGGGGAACGAGAGAGGAAGAGGAGGGAAGTAAGGGAGGAGTAAAGAGAGAGAGAGAGAGAGGGTGGGAGAAAGAGAGGAAGGAAGGTAAGGGTTAAAGAGAGAGAAAGAGCAGGTGAGAGAGAGGGGGTGGGGGTGAGTTAGCTTACACATGTGAACATCGGTCCTAGGCGCCCCACCACCACCACCTAGCTAGCAGCATTTTGAATGAATCAACACAATATACCTAATGGTGTTTACTTATGGCCCCACCGCTCCTACCACTATTGCTACCACCATTCCTACCACCATTCCTACTATTCTTCCTACCACTATTCCTACTACTCTTCCTACCACTATTCCTACTACTGTTGCTCGTACCACTATTCCAGTCACTTGCTACCACCATTCCTACTTCTATTTCTTCTACCACTACCATTCATTCCTACCACAATTGCTACCACTACCACCATTGCTACTACAATGGCTCACGACTACCACCATTTAAACCACTGTTACTACCATTCCTATCATTACTTTGAACGTTACTACCATTGTAACCACAACCATTAACACTGCCATTGTTGCTACCATTACTACAATTACCACCATTACTACCATACCATGATTTTCACACACACACACACACACACACACGTTAAAGAATTAATGTTTTTATCGCCAATAATTAAGACAAAGTTGCTGTATGATTATGGGCGAATGGACGGGCTAGCGAGTGGGTGGCTGGGCGGGCGGGCTAGCTAGCTAGCTAGCTAGCTAGCGGGTGGTTCAGCGGGCAGGCTAGCGAGTGGGCGGGCGGGCAGCGAGTGGGTGGTTGGGCGGGTGGTTTAATGGGTGGGTGGATGGGTGGTTAGTCGTGGTAAGGAACCCCCATTCCCTTTCCTAAATCCTGAACGTGGGTCATTTTTTTTTACCCCGGCGTGGGTTTTAAGTTTAGTGAGACCTCTGGGGGGACACTTTTTTTTTATCCTGGCGTGGGCATTTTTCCCCGGCATGGGCGTGGCGGCGGGCGTGGGGAGTGTTTGTTCCGCGGCATACGGGATGAGCGCCCCGGTTCACCTGCCTAATTAACAGATTGCCTGCTTATAAATTAATTAACCCCCCTCATCCTCTCCTCCGTCGACCGCTCCGAGACCTTCCTACCGCCTCCAGCAGCCCCGCCTCAAGTACGACCTGGAGGAGGGCTGGTGAAGGAGGAGGAGGAAGAAGAAGAGTGAGGGCTGGTAGTAGAGGAGGTGAAGGAAGAGTATGAGAAGGAGGAGGAGGAAGAAGAAGAGTGAGGGCTGGTAGTAGAGGAAGAAGAGGAGGAGGATGTTTGTGTTTACAGAGACCGTTGATGTTTGTGTTTACAGAGGCCCCTGACCCTGTAAACACAAACATCAAGGGTCTCTGTGAACACAAACATCAAGGGTCTCTCTGAACACAAACATCAAGGGTCTCTCTGAACACAAACATCAAGGGTCTCTGAACACAAACATCAAGGGTCTCTGTGAACACAAACATCAAGGGTCTCTGTGAACACAAACATCAAGGGTCTCTGTGAACACAAACATCAAGGGTCTCTGTGAACACAAACATCAAGGGTCTCTGTGAACACAAACATCAAGGGTCTCTGAACACAAACATCAAGGGTCTCTGAACACAAACATCAAGGGTCTCTGAACACAAACATCAAGGGTCTCTGAACACAAACATCAAGGGTCTCTGAACACAAACATCAAGGGTCTCTCTGAACACAATACGTTGGAGGCATGACTCGTGACGTTGGCTGTGATTGGCTGAATTAATACACTGGCTTAGATTGTGATTGGTCGAACTAATACACAAGCATGACCTTTAAGTGCATAAATATATAGAGAAATATAATACAACTTTTAAACCACTTTACTGTTTATTAAAGCTTTTGATAGTTCATGTTATCTTTCCCCGTGTACAGTCCAAACTTTTCTTAGGACGTAAGTATAGGAAGAGTGTGGTGACTGTCCCGTAGGTTAGGTTAGATCAAGGTAATATTTCACTATTCTTGTATATTTATCGGTTGTCGTGGATTAAAACTATTTCTCCTGGTTATTGAAAATATAATATAATCCCATTGCGCATTGATACACATATAGATGGGACAGTGTGTACAGCGCATGTCGTTGATATGGTCCAAAATGGGCGGGTTTTTTTTTTAAGTTTGTTGTTAGTATGTAAGAGCCAAAGCCACTTCTACCATTACCACCATCACGATCCCCGTCCACAACCCCCTCACCACTACCCCTCTTACCACCACTACCCCTCCTACCACCACTACCCCTCCTACCACCACTTTCCCTCCTACCACCACTAGCCCTCCTACCACCACTTTCCCCCTTCCACCACCATTTCTAACTACCACCCCCTTCTACCAACACCCTCCCCCCGCCAGCACCAGCCGCGGTAGGAGCGAGGGCAGGGCAGGTTTGGTAATTAGTTAATACAGAGGCTTCACTTTAATGAAGGCCAAATATTGGCTAATTTCTGTTTCTTGCTCTCCGGGTAAGTTGTAGTGTTTAACGGCTTTAATTACGCTATTACCCGCTAATTAATTGAAGCTAGAACCTAACTCAATTATTCAGCTTGGGTTTGCATAGCCTAGCCTGGCCTGGCCTGGCCTCCCTCCTGCTGGTGCTGGCTTGTCGGAGTGAGCTAGCTTTACCCATCTTTTTCTCTATTCTCTCTCTCTCTCTCTCTCATATGATGGGGTAGGAGTGAGGTAGAGGAGGACCGAGGGTATGGTAGGAGTGAGGAAGACACCCCTCCTTCAGTAGCAGTTGTGTAGGATGTAAGGAGGAAGACACACGAGATCCTCAAGTACTCCTGCACCTACCGGAGGAGGAAGGAAGGACTGGGTGGTGAGGAAAGGAATGTGAGAGGAGGAGGAGGTGGGGGAGTTAAATGGTGGGGAAGGAGAGGAAAGGGGATGGAGAGGGAAGAAAGGAGGTAGGAGAAGGAAGGACGAGGAAGAGTGGGGGAGGGGGGGGTGAGGTCTTAGGTGGTGTGACTCGAGAAATTAAGAAAAATACAAGAATCTCTCTCTCTCTCTCTCTCTCTCTCTCTTTCCCTACATGTGCCTCACCTCAAGGCACCGCGCCGCTCCTCACCTCCAAGTGCCTTAATTATTCATAATCAATCGGATAATTGAAATTTGTGGAGGGTTTCCCTGAGGGGGGGAGGGGTTAGTAGTTATGGTGGTAGGGGGTAGTAGTTGTGATGGTGGTAGGGGGTAGTAGTTGTGATGGTGGTAGGTGTAGGGGAGGGGTAGTAGTGTTTGTTGTGATTGTTTTAGGTGAGTTAGTTGATAGGATGCGTAATGTCTGTTATGATGGTGGTAGGTTGGGTAAGGAAAGTGGGTTAGTTGGCTGGTAGATGAAGGTGTGTGTGTGTGTTTGTTTGTTTGTTTAGAAAGAGAGATAAAATACATTTCTAAAATCTCTACCCATAAACTGGTCAAATTTCTCAGCAGCTCGAGTTAGGTGTGAAAATCAGGGAAAAAAGAACCACACACACACACACACATCCTCGCTACACCTGTATACACTCACGCCAGGTGTTTCTGGTAATTACTGAGGCGTGTAAAGTGTATTTAAATGGTGTCGTGAGTGAATGAGTAAATGCGTGGCTGTCAATACTGTATACTGTGCTATTTCTTGTTGATAATTGATGGCTGACAGACCTGGGCTAATGGTGTGTGTGTGGGGGGGGGGGGTGTACTGTAGGTAGGTGAGTGACAGAGAAAGAAAATAAAGGCTCTGTTCAATATACAGTATGTAGAAAAAAATAAGCGTATAAGGGGTCAGGTTAGGGTGTGCAGGTGCTGACAAATTTCCCTGTACACGTGTCAATACTGAGTCAACTTGTGGGTCATATTATTATTAAGGTAGTGAACGCTGCTCCTTTTCGCGATGAAGATTTTATTTGTCATAACATTTAAATTATAACATAATGACGTTGTAATTATATCAGAATATAAATGGGAATTATGTACGCATTTATAACACATTTTTTTGTTGTGTGTGTTGAAACGTTTCTAAAATATGTACATAATTATTGTAGTAGTTGTTGTATGAGCATTTTAGTGTATGATGGTACTAACAAGTATTTGCATGTACAGTTGTATACAGCGTGAAGGTGGAGGTTAAGTTGACTGACAGTGAGGGTGGGTTGGTATTTGTGTAGATGCATTGGTGGTAGTTATCCCTGTACGTTTATGGTCGTGGTTGTGTGTGATTAGTGGCGGGGTTTGTAGTGGTTGATAGTTTATATTTACTGTGTATATGTGTGGGGTAGTTGGACTGTGGTGGTATAAGTTTCGATGGTAGTTAGGTTAGCAGTGGTGATCGTAGTTGTGGTAGTGTAGGGCTAGTAGAAGCAGCGGCGTGCAGCAGCAGCAGCAGTGGTAGAGCATGCATATTTCAGGGACTAATCTGTGTTATGTGGAGTGCGGGAGAGCGCGGGCAAACACGCGTCTCTCACAGTATTCATCCGCCAAATGCTTCTGTCAACACACCTTCCCCGGACCCCTCGCCACCACCACCACCGCCACTACCGCCACCGCAGCCTAACTTCACTAAACCGATCACCCGCGCGCCCTTCCTTGACATGTGTGCATATTAATCTTACCCACAGTCAATAAGGAGGGCTGTTTCCCCGCAGGTTTTACTGGCGGGCGGCAAGCAAGATTTTTCCCGCCATTTTTACATGGTGTTTATGGTATCTGGGAGGTGGGCGCGGCGCTGCTGCTGGCTCTCTGACTCTAGTGAAAGAGCAAACTCCCCTTGCTTGATGTTATTTTACTAACTTGCCATCCCGCTGATACATGTTACACTCTTTGTGCCTTTGTCGAGAAGCGGCCGTAATGATTATTAAACAACACGTTTTTAGGGAAAATTGACGTAACTTGGCAGGAGGGCGACCCTTGTTCACTACTAATAGCGTCGTCCACCACACACATACATACGGAAATATAAATTCTCTTAATGCCAAATGGAGATTTGTTTATGCGTTTTTATATCTGCTTTCATTTTTTGGTATATTTAGCGTTATAGCTCACTTCAACAGGCCGCACTGACCAGGGCCGAACATGTGTTGACTGCGTCATAGGAGTTGTAGTATGGTCAGTTGGTCACCGTAATAACATTTGGCATTTATTGCCCTCAAAGTCACTCACCGCATTTGTGTTTGTCTATTGTATTAGATGTCTGTTGTGTGTTAAATTTGAATCAACTGAGATTGTTATATATATATATATATATATATATATATATATATATATATATATATATATATATATATATATATATATATTTCATGTAAATCCACAATGGAAACGTGGATAAGATAAATCTTGATAAAATCACACGGGAAAATGGAAACAACGGAGTACCTTAGCTTTCGTCTTGTTTGTTAGTCCACTGATGTGTCGTGGATATAGAATTGTAGAACCTATTACAATATATAGATCTTTGTTTAGGACTTACAGAAGAACTGCTTGGATGTCTGAACTTACTTTATAAACACGCTTTATTAATTATTGTTGTGTTTTGTTATCGTTAAGATATTTTCGTGTGTTCATTTATCAAATGAGTAGAATAAATTAGGGGTTTTGTCACAATAATATATAACTCCCAAGATTTATTTAGTGATGTATTTCAACGTGGGGAGTGTACACAGTTGTAGGAGGCAAGTGACTAGTCTTGCAGCCTAATGGAGAAATTATAATTATCGATGGCGGGAAAGGTTGTGTAGTGACTGGAATTAAATGCTACTAAGAATCAAGTGTTGGGGGGAGGGTTAAAACGCTAGGATTTGTGTATATGTGTATTTTTAAGTCTTGTGATATTTTAAGGTTAATTTTGACTAAGGTGGTATAATGTGTTCGAGTTTTGTACGTAAATTCTGGGTTGTTTTTTGTAGCGTAGTGAAAGTCTGACAAGTGTGGGTGTTGTGGCAGGGAAAAAAATTCGGAAATTAATATTGGTTTTAAGATTTATAAAAGACGGTATTGTACATTAATCTCTCAGAAGTTCCTTAGGTAATAGGTAAAGATAGGTTATTAGAAGTAAATAATAATAAGACGGAGAAAAGTAATTATATATATATATAGATAAAATCACACGTGTGATTTTATCAAGATTTATCTTATCCACGTTTTCATTGTGGATCTACATGAAATATATGCTGATAACCACAAGGATATACCTGGATCACGCGCACCTACAGTGATTGATTTGCATATATATATCTATATATATATATATATATATAATAATAATAATTTTTTTAATGAAGGAAAACTTAACTCGAAATATTTACACTGCAAAATGAAGACTCGATCGTGTATGTACAGACTAATGGGTTCTTCATCGACAAGATAGAGGGGTGGTGGGGGGGTAGGTTAGGTTGTCGTGTCACATGAAGACTTTGTGGCAAGAAGTGTTTAATTTTAGTACAGAAACCTTTGCATTGTAAAAAAAAAAAGAGAGACGTAGGTGGCCTGTACTAATGGGTTGGGTTAGTTATCAGAGGAGGTGATGGTGTTGCGTGTGGGAGTTTCTGGTGCGGCTTAAGTGCGGGTAAACACAAGCATACAGTAGTTTAAAAACTTTAAACTTTTTTCTTCTTCCTAAAACGTTGGTCTGATGAATCCCAGCCTAGTTATGTTTGTGTGGCGGTCATTTTGAACTCTTCCTGGGCCTTCTTGATGTTTCTTTCCCTTCTCTTTCTATCTTCCTGTCTCTCTCTTCCCAAAAACAAAATATACCTCTACCTGCCCAACACATCATCTCTATCAACACCAGATTGAAATGACCTTTAAACCTTCTTGTTTTTTCCGGGTTCAGTAACTAAAGGTTGGGATACAAACAAAACACACATCATAAGCAGGATATCAATAATGCGGCCACGTACTCATTGTAAATCATTTATGACTTGTAATTGTTGGTTCGATGGTAAAAGCCAGGTTGGGGGGGGGGGCATTAACTCAATTGAAGCACTTAAGTGGTTCCTTGAGTATTTCACTATCAATTCCATTACATTAAGAGGAACGGCAAGTGTGTGTGTGTGCAGATAGGTGTATGAGGTGTGTTTTTCGTCACATCTGTTCTGGTCAGTAGACAAGAAACAGCAATAAGTTTCATTGTCTTTAAAGGATTTTTTTCTTTTATCTCTTGAGTTGTTGAGTTTCTTGGTTATATATTCGAGGAGTCTTAAGAGTAACCACATGGATTTTTATTTACATTTCCACTAATATGTGACTCAGGCAAAGTCATTACGGTGTCAGGTATTTGCATTGATTTTGACAATATTGGTGGGTGTATGTGTGTTGGAGGAACTTCTACCTTGTATGTGTGATGAAGGAACTTCTACTTTGTGTGGTGGGAGAACCTGTACCTTGTATGTGTGGTGGAGGAACCTATACCTTGTATGTGTGGTGGGGGAACCTGTAGCTTGTATTTGTGGTGGAGGAACCTGTACCTTATCCTTCTGATTCTCACTCCATCTTGTATAAAAGGTTTTGTTTTATCAAGTAATTTTATTCCTTGAATTAAACAACTGTATAGTTGTCTCCCACCATGTAATAATCATTTACATATTTATCCAGGTCTTGTCAAGACAGTGTGTACTGATAGTTGTGTTTGTCAACAGGTAAAGGGGGTCCTCATGAGTGCCTGGTGTGCAACGCCCAGTTGGAACACTACGGTCAGTCTCGGCCCGTGGCTCCCGGCCAGGCCTCCCAGTATGGACTTTCAGAATCCCACCTGCCTGCCAATCCTCGTGTCTGTAATGCGTGCAGATGTCGTGCCGTGCGCAGGAGGGTCACGCAGTAAGTCCCCACTATACTTGTTTACTTTTTATGGATATACCTGTACTTGTTCAGCCTGTAGGATGTAACATTTTCACCTAATATGTGATGTGATTATTGTACAGTCTTAAAATGTAAATGCGCTGGACCCATTTAATGGTGTTCTTAACAATATCTTAAATTTGTCACACTTTGTGTTTGGTTTACATTCTTTTCTGTACCATTGTTCTTGAACATTCATATCTTATTATGCCTTTATGCTTGCGGGTCTTCCAGATGCCCGATCCCGACTTGTCCAACCCCCAAGTGGAGGGGGAAGCGTCTGCGGCCATTACCCTCAAGGTGGGCGGAACTTCCCCCGGAGGTGAAGGAACCCATCATCAGAGAATTCCGTAAGTAGAGGCCTCGGCATTTAAGAGTTGTGAGGCTAATACATTGATTGGTCAGTCATAAGGTTTAATCCTCACCTCAAGCTCCCTGTCAGCTGCACTTCCCTATTAGCTACAGTTTTCTGTAGTAAGGCAACTCCAGCTCTGGGTAGAGAGATGAAGACTTTACTACAGTTTCTATTATATCATCACAAAGTTTTTTCTTTGGTTGGAGGTGACCGTCTGTAGTTTTGTCTACCTAAATCCACAATCCAGTAGGGTGTCTCATGCCTAATCTTTATCAATGTTACCCAGATGTTTGTCTCTTCTCCCCCTTTCACACCTCCTCTATGATTTTACACATGATTCTGGGTCTGTGCTTGTCTTGCTCTATGATTTAACTCATGACTGGGTCTGTTCTTGTCTTGTTCTCCATCAATCTCTCTTGTACACTTGTTCATCCCACATCCACTTTTACCACGATACCCCTGACCATCACTAACCGCTATTCCCTCATCCGTTATCAACCAAACATTTCTTTTTACTTTACTTCACATATATTACCAGGTTTTACACACACATATGTGCCATTTTCCCCTTGAACCTCTCTTCATATACTGTTAGCAGCTTCGATGATAAGTTTGGCAGATCTTGTACAATCAATATTTTATGAAGAAAGTGCAGTACTACATTCTAATTTGTCTGACAAAGTCACATATTTTATCTCACAACAAATGTTTCACACCACCTATGCTTCAGTACAATCATTGATGTGATTCATTTCGTGCACCATCAGAGATACCAAGTGATGTGACAAAGTGCTGCTCGGCTTGTCACAATCGCATAACCCGCAAGTTGGGTCCAGATGCTGAAGAGCCGGTGGATCCAACAGGCTGGACAGATGAAGATGTTGATGCGCTAAGATGTGCCCTGAGGGAGGTGAGTACAGTGTAGTGCCAGTCACCCAAGGGTCACTCGGTGTTGGTTTATGTTATCTTGATTTGGCCCTTTTTTCTTCTTCATTGATAATTACGTATTTCTCGACAAATGTCATTCCTAATTGTGTGGTCTCTGTACACACTCATACATTGATAAATACTTTTGAGACCGCAATATACTGTAGATGTTAAAATGAGATGTAGGTAAATTCAGTTTGTGTGTATTTTCTTTTAACACTTGTTTTCAGTACAGTACTAGTTTAAATGTGTACGAGTGGTGGTGTGTAGGCAAGAGTGTAATACAGAGTTCTCATCATAATTAACACAGGTTGGGTGTCATTGGTCAAAAGTTGCTGAGCGACTTCCCAACAAGACAGAGGGGCAGTGCAAGAGTTTCTACTTCAACTTCAAGAAAAAATACAAATACGATGATGTGGTCGCTGAATACCGTAAGGCTCGAGGTGAGTACCTACAGTGTCAATGCTGTATATGTTGTACTTTGTTGGCCAGGATGTAACAGTGTGATGGGAGGTCTAGGTGAAGGATTGCAACAGAGAGACAACTGAATTTGTTCTTGTTGGTTTAGTTCTTTAATATGCACCTTAGCGATGACTTTATGTAGTAAGTCTAGACTGGGAAGTATTTGTCCTGGAGCTGAAGTACAGATGAGTGAGAAAATGGAGGATAACTTGAGTGTATATTTGATGTGTTACTTATCCATTAGCTGTATCTGTCCATTTATCTCTCATATCTTTACTCCTCTCCTACTTTAGTGTGGAGGGAGAGGATGAAGCAGTGTGAAATCCTCAAAAGAGGGGGAAACAGCGAATGGTACAAGACATTAATGAAACATGTGCTTGAGTAACAAATGCTCCTCCCTTACTGATACATTGTTGACATGGCAGGTAAGGGCGACGGACCACCCACAGTTACAGACGAGGAGGAGAGTGGGTCGTCGACTTCTAGCTGTGATGAAGATGGTACTGTCCCGCCCCCTCCTGCTGGCCCAGATTCTGCCTCAGACACCGCCTCGGCTCCGTCCCCGGGTCCAGCCCACCACAACAACATTGATGGTAGGTTAACCCTTAAAATGGCAGCCATTATCAGTGGACATTAGCTGTAGGGACAGCAGCTATTACCAGTGGAAGTTAGCTGTAGGTGGTTTGAGGTTTCCAAGTGAGACAGTGAAAGGGAATGTCAGCACAGCACACAATTTTGGTGCTAGTAAGGCAAAATGGATCTTTCAAGCAATGCTGTAGTCTTGTAGAATACAGTATTAGCAAGGAGTGAGTTTTAGTAACTTATTCATATTACTTGTTAATTGTACTTGAGTCTTGATCTTTGAAGTAATTCATTTTAAACTTTGTGCTTATTGGTTTTAGTCTCCAGTGCAGACTGCCAAGTAGAAAATGAATAGTGTAGTTGGTAAGGAATTTGTTACTACTGCTCTCATGGTATTTCATTAACCCCATTCTCCCTGATGTTTTGTTAATTATCTTTCTCCCTGATATTTTATTTAATCCTCCTCTCCCCCATTCACTACCTCCCTATTCCTTTGATAATTTGTGTGCTCCCTCACTTTTTCCCTTCGCTGCCTACTCCCTATACACTGGGACTCATTTCTCCCCTCATAGAAACTCACATAGTGCACTGCTCCTGGAATGTATCAGTAGTATATTGCACTTCTCACACAGGTCATGTGATAGAGATACTGAGTGACAGGTTTGATTCTAATCACCCAATGTGTTACATGATCTATATTGAACCCCTATTTGCTCTTAATTTGTTGCCACAGTGGTTAAAGGTCTTATTTAGGAGAGTAATGTTCGTTTGTGAAGGTGATGAAGTGATAGGTGGTTTTGAAGGATTAACCCTTCAGTTAAGAATTACTAAACCAACACATCACTAAAATGTACGCTGCCTTTCTTGATAGACAAACATAACTACTGTTTTCTGATGTGTTGTCTAACATCTTGGAGGCTACTTTGTTAATTAAAGATGTAATTGAACAGGTCCTTACACATGGCAAAATCTGTGCTGAACTGTATCAATTATACGTCAATACTAATATTCTGTTTTCTTCTGTGTAACAGAGAAACGTGAGACTGCTGGGGCGGGCGATGGAGTGATGAAGGAGCCCTTACCACCAGTCACCCAGCCTCCCTCTATTGTACGGGAAGATTATGACTCTTCAGCCACTGCCAGCGCAGAAGAGGAGGGATTGGGTGGAGTTGGACGAGATTCACCCGAGGTTCAACACATTCCTCACCCAGGCGAGAGAAGACCCGCCCCCACAACACCCAGTAAACCTCCACATGCTCCTGCTGTTCCACCTAATTCCAGACCAACGCCAGAGAATGTTACAACATCGTCCAGTAATGTGCGGGATCTTATATTTCTTACAATTGAGAAGTCGTTGGAAGACAAGATCCCTAATCCTCCTACCAAGTCTCCACCTACTTTGCACTCCATTCTGAAGGCAACACATGGACGTCAAGCACCACCACAACCATCACCTGGCAGTCTAGAGTATCCGCGTGAACAGCGATTACCAGTTCTTGGTAGATACAATGACCCTCGGGCTGGCCTTCCCACAACTGATGTCCCAGTTTATGATGTTCAGTGTGAGGGACTCGACCTCAGTATTCATAAGCGTAATCGCTCGTCGCCACCTCAGCACCCACAACACCAGCCACCCCCGCCACCCCTTCAACACCCTCCCCAGACCCATCAACCACCACCACCACCTCCTACTTCAACGCCAAGGGATATTCCCACACTGACGGTGCGAGGCGGCGCAGAAGTGACAATCACCAGCAAAGAGCCACCACCACGGGCACACTCCAACACCACATACACTAAACCCCCTCATGAATCCTGGACCTTAACAGATCTGCGTAACAAGTCTCCGTCTGCTTTCATTGCTGATTCCAGAAACATGCCACACCAACCTCCATCAATCATGACGAGTGTGGTGGCTAGTGGTGCCTCTCCTTTAGTGTACACAACTCCTGTACGGTCACAACATGCCCAACAGGCATCCAAACCCAAAGTCAGCATGGCCCCACCACCACCACTAACTACTGTTCGTACTCAACACCCGCCACCACAGCCAGTCAGCACGGCTTCAAGGATCCAACTTAAACCTGAAAAGCAAGGGCCACTGCATGTGGGCTCAATAACCCACGGGACTCCAGTTAATCCACCATCTATTGTGTCTATTCCCATGTCACAGTCAACACGCTTTGACATGATGCCGAAATCAGGTATAGGAAAGGAAGGAGGCTCAATCACCCAAGGTACACCCATGCATCATGAACCAAAGCGTTCTGGCACAGGTAATCCCTATAAAGATATGGTGTTTGAACCCCGACCTGGAAGTGGCGTGGAGATCATCCCTCGACCAGCATTAACTACTCAGTACGATCGTGACATGTACCGAGGACCACGACCGCCAATCTCGTCAGCACCTCCCACCACCACTTATGCCTATCCAAGTTATGCATATCCTGCCAGACCACCATATATAGACTCTCAGATCAGTTCCCGTCAGATCATTGCCAATGATTACCTGACCTCACAACAAATGCCGAGACGAGTGAATGACAAAGACCCACGAGTATCACCTCGAGGGCGGGACCACAGCCCACAGCAGGACATGCGCGATCATCGTACTTTACCCGGGGCCACCACTGTCAACCGTATCATGGACTCCAGAGGAATTGACCCTCGAACAATAGACATCAGAAGTGTGGATCCTCGTTCGATCGACATACGAAACATAGATCATCGGAATTTAGATTCACGGGTAGATCCAAGGACCATAGAACACAGAATGGTTGAACTTTCCCGCAGCGGAGATGCCCGCAATGTGTACTACCCGGCGGGCGGTCCTCATGGATCATACCAACCTCAATCACAGTCTGCTTCTGTTTATCTTCCACAAGAGCGAGTGTCCAGACCACCCCCTTCTCCTGCCTCAGCTCGGGATGCCACACCAACACCGCCAACTAGTGAACCTGCTCCTTCACCGCATGAATTCCGATCTCCAGGTGTTTCTACGCCCACTCCTCCTCCCCGGGTTGGAGTCATCCAGAGAAGGCCACCCAGTAAGCCACCTCCTCATTTACCACCGCCTACAAGTGCATCGCCACGTACTGAACCTGGAGGTTACTCGCCACGGCATCCTCCGGGATCTGAAAACTTTCACGCTCTGGTGGATATTGCTGTGGCACAACGTGGTAGTGGGGCTTATCCTGTTGATATTAGACGGGAAAATAGATCACATCATGACCAGCAACAACTTGAGGGGTTTGAGAAGCAGCTTACAGATTCCATGAATCGGGGTGTTCGTCCCATGAATCCAAACAAACACGACATACGATCAACACCGCATGACGGACGGATCCCACCACCACATACTGATGAGCGCCTTTACTTTGAACAACACAGGGAATATGAAAGACAGAGAATTTTAGCAAAAAGTAACGAGCCCAAAGCTGATTTAGAAAATGATGCTGCAAAGGGATTGGCAGCATGTTTTAAAAAGGACGACCCTAAGACGGCGCCCTCCCCCAAGGGAAATAATCGCCCTCAAAGTGAAACGTTGACAGCTGCAAATTTAATAGATGCAATTATCACTCACCAAATCAACAACAACAGTGGAGATGGTGGTGGTACAGGGAGTGGAGGGGGAGGGGGTGCAGGGAGTGGAGGAGGCTGTAGTGAGCAAAGGACAATTAGAAGGGAGGGTGACGGTGGGTTGCCAGTAGTGGAATTAGACAAGCGTGTAAGATCACCGGCCGGTCCTCCACCAAAAGAGAAAGAGGTGGTGATGGTCGAGGACGGACCTGACCTGCGGCCTCCCAACCCTATTAATCACAAGGAGGGGTTGGGCCCTTCTCTACATGTACCTTCTCATCACCAAGGACCCAAGTCTATGAAAGCTCACGTGGACCAGATTATTCATAGGGAGTTTAATTGTGGGGACGGACGGAAGATGTCCGCTTCACACTTGACTTACAACCGTCCTGCCATTGAAATTCTAAGAACAGAGGGGCGGTCTATTGTTGGATCTGGGGGTCCACCAGCTGTGACGGTGTCACAGGTGGGTTATGAACACTGGAAGGTGCGGGGCGGCCTAGAAAAGGAAGGCAAAGAAAGAATTGAGTCACGATCGCCCCACCGCCCGCCACCCACCACAGCACCGCCCAGTACCCACCACCTCTCTGCTCAACATTTGGCGCCCGATGAACGGCAGATTATCAGGATTGCACAGCCAGTTTCTCCCAGGCCAGACCACAAGATGCGTACTCCTCCAGCTGCCCCTGCGGGTAGTTTTCCAGTAGAACCAATATCACCTCCCACATCCTCTGCCCCGTCCACTTCTGATCCAAACCACACTGAAACAAATGTACACTGTTATTTCCACAAGCGGCCATACCAGCCTGCGGCATCAAAAGAGGTGTTCGAGTATGTACGTTGCAAGATTGCTGAGGTGATGAGAACGCCAGATTCACAAGACGGGGAGATGCGGGTTCACGAGGACAGCAGACATCCCCGCTCTGGAACACCAGTTTCACAGCAGTCAGCACCCCAGCAGAACGCTCACTTTGACGTGGAGGATCCATCAAAAAAACGGCCACGCCCGGATCCAGGTGAGCAGCGGCCACCATCCCGTCCACGGTCTACAGGCGATATGGCGAAAGACAGACGGGAAGAGCCAACTGCACGTGACGACGTGGCAGACTCTCCTCAGTCAGGAGAGATGGTGATAGACGAGTCGCCACGTGATCATCCTCCTACTTCCAAATCTGGGGACATGGGGGGTGGAGGAAAGGTGGTATCAAAAGGAGGTGAAGCAGGTGAACGTTACCCACAAGGTAGCAGTGGGCCGGGTAGCCAGTACCCTTATCCCTATCCCGGTTTCCGTGGTCACGGTGGTCAGAGTGTAGGGGGCCCCGGGGCTCCCCCTCCCACCACCACAACTACCACTAGTAGTAATGCCAGTGGGGGACGCCACCCCCAAGGCTACGAACCAAACGTTGAACCCGTGAGTGACGATGACTGAAACCCCGGACTGGACAACTGCCGTGATAAGTGTTATCTGTGATCTGTTTTGTGGACTAGTGTTGTCGCGCCGCACTCTGGTGTACAAAGCTACCCCATCTCTATGTGTATATAGGAGTAAGTAGGTGGTTTGTGTTAATACTCAGGCTCTGGGTGTGAGGCCCCTGCTGCTACACCACGTCTTGCTGTGCCCACACCCTGCCCCCTCCCCCCCTTGACCCGCTCTCATCATCCATTCTTCTCCAATAGATATTTATGAACCTTACAAATACTGTGGTGACCTCTCCTTGTCATTTTCACCGCTGCTCTTGCCGGCCATTAACGTTGGTGTGTAGCAAGCGTGGCAGCGTGACCTGGCACCCCCGCCAGCCACGTGGAGGCAGCTGCCTACAACTGTGGCTGGTGGTGACAGCAGTGCCCACACAGACCATCGTAGAGAACAAAGCTGTCCTACTGGGGCACGGACGGCGCCCACCCGCTGCTATATTCAGACAAGTTCATTCCAAAGCCCCCGCAGGCCGGCCTGGCTGGGCGGTGGCGTGGGGTAGTCCGCATTGTACAGACCTTCCACTTGTTGAGGGCGGCGATGCGACGGACGGGTCCCCCCCACGGCCTCCCACGCTCTCCTACGCACCGCCGCCCAACTCTCACATCATTACATGTCAGAAATGTTATTTTTGTTGAAATAAAGATGCTCAAAACTTAATTCTTCATTTATTTCAATAATGTCCTTCATGGTTATAAAACATCTAATGCATACTGTATATACCAATACATACTGTAGCTGGATAGATTACCATTAACACAAGCCATTTTGTATTACCAAATACCCTGTATACTATTTTAATGACTTGTAACAGACCAGCACTCCTGTGATATACTTTCATTTGGACAGTTTAGGATGTGACACCTGCCTAGACTCTAACACACACATCTCCCTCTTCCACCACAAAGCTGTTTCACTCGAGCACTCTTCAGTTATAATCTATTTCCTTGCTCATATTCTCCCACTGTTAACTACACATCACTTATAAATTGGTTGTAAATGTAATAGAGCATTACCTGTACTAGGAACAATCTACACAATTCAGTCAGAACCTGGGTGAGGGTACAGTAGTCAGGATCATCGGCACCCATTTACATCCACTCACCCACATCTTCCTCAGTGTCACCACTCGCAGAAAAGACTGTGGGCCTCTTCCACACATTCTTCAGTTATGTCTGTGTATCTTGTCCCAGGCTGCCTTCAGGTTGAACACTGCATACTGGATGTTGTAGTCCTTGATGTTCTGCAGTGTTCTGGCTTCCAGAGTGTCTTCCTCCCCTCTGGCACTGGTTCCACCACCAAAACTTCACTCAAGAGGATTGATGATTAAATCTTAACGTAGCAAAGCAACAATCCACATTAGCTTGGGAGGAAACACCAATAGTAGTGTTGCAAGCCAAAAAAATGCCCTGGTCCATGGGTTGTATGAGTGAGGTGGTGTTGAGCAGCACAAACTTTACCCTGATGTACCCATCAGTACTATATAAGTCATCCTGAGGGAGGGCAGGTGCACTGTCAAGGATGAGCAAGGCCTTGACCTCTTGCCTGTAGATACCATGGACTGGCATCTGGAAGTGCTTGGCAGCATGAAGACATGGTGGAACCAACCTTCAAATATTTCCCAGGTGAATCAAGCATTTTTGTTACCACGACAAGACACAAGAAGGTTATCCATGGAATTGCACAGCATTTCCCACCACCTTGGGTTTTAATTTGTGGGTACCAGCCCATTGGCACCCAACAGCACTGACACACTGCTTGCTGGCCTTAGTCCAGGGGTGCTGGGATGCCATGGTGTTGTTAGGCAGGGACTACCAGTAGAGGCCTGTCTCATCCATGTTGTACATTTTGCACTTCGATATGTCATTGTCATGGATGAGCTGTTGCAGCAGCTCTTTGAATGGCTGGACACTCGCCACTCTAGCATTCTCACCAGCCACTCGCCTGTTGCTGATCCTGTGTGAGCCACTCGAAGCTTCCATGAAAGTCAGGCACATCCAGCAGCATAACAAATCGCTGGGCAGCATCACAGAGCTCAATGCCACGAACAGTAACACCACTGGCTAGTTGCTGCATACAGTACACAACATTCACATTTTTATATTTAAAGGTATCCATACGAATATGGGTGAGACAACCTTCCTCACTTGTGTCTGACATAGCTTTCTGTTCTTGTCTCTCCTTGCCATATTTTACATTGTAGCTGGTCGACATTCCCACTCCATTCTCCTCTATTAACAATTTCATCGACACATTCTTCTCAAGTTTGTTGAGAATATCCAATTTTTCTTTTATGTAGTCTTTTTGTTGGACTTCTCATCCCTTTGGTGCCACTTTTTTTTCTGTAGCTTTCAGCATTGTACACGTGCAGTAAAGTTACAGTACACACAAACACTACACACTAAGCTACAGTTTGTAACACTGTCCATTCTGCTATGAACAACACCATACGTACAGTGCTCACTTACAGAATGTTAATTTACAGTAAATGTACTGTACACTGTAATAATTGTTTACGTCTTAACACTACTTTAACGGTGTATTCTTAGCTGATTGTGTTCTGGTACAGTAATGTACTGTACAGTAAACCCTTGTTATTCACGGGTTTGCGATTTCAACTATTAGCGGTAAGCAGATGGTGGCTAGCTTACGAGCCTGCCCGTAGCGCAATGAGTCACCCCCATGCACCCGCAGTGTCTCCTCTCCCTTTGTTTGAGCTCAACGATTGCCTGCAACGCAGCATCTCTTGTGTTGTACTGAAAACTTTAGTGTTTTTGTGTGAAATGGCCCCTAAAAGACTGCCTAGTGTCAGTGCTAGTGAAGTGAAACATTTAGAGACCTCAAAGCCAAGAGGAAACAACTACCAATCAGGATGTTTTCAAGAAAGAACCAGCCACTCGCCCAGCTGATTTGTCTCCCTCACTTGCTCGATCAGCTGCTGCTGCCGCCGCTCCACCACCCACCTCCACACCACGAGCCTCTCCACCACCCACCTCCACACCACACGCCTCTCCACCACCCACCTTCCTACCACACGACCCACCACCACCCACCTCTCCACCAACCACCATTGCATCACCCTCTTCCAACAGTGATCCTGATGTTCTCCTTATGCTTCAGTAACCAATTTCATTCAACTGTACAGTATACTTCATCAAGCTCCAAACTTCCACATACGAAGGAGAGTAGTACTGGTGACTTAAGATTCTCATACACTGTACATAGGTATACAGTAGTGCACTAAGGTAGTATGGCGACCTGTGGTGTAATGGTCAGCATGCTCGCCTCGCAAGCAAGTGGACTCGGGTTCGATCCCCGGGCAGGGTGAAACTATGGACAAGTTTCTTTATGCCATTTGCCCCTGTCTACCCAGCAGTAATTGGGGACCTGGATGTTAATCGATTTGCAGATCGTGTTCAGGGGTAATGGTTAGCCAGTGCAGTTGGCTAACCATGGAACATACAAGATGAACTACTCAATAGGCCTGATCCATCACACATTTCCCCGACGCTGGGTTAGAAATCTCCAAGAAACGGTAAATATTTTTAACTGGATACTGTGGTTGGTAAAGTGGTGGACTAAACAAAATGTTGGTTGGCATTAAGGTCACTTGGCCTTACCATGCCTGAATGCAACTGGAATACCAAAGCTGTGCCCATCTCCTGGTTTCTTGCTGTATTTTCTGGGCTAACACCCTGGGTTTTGCAACTCGAGTGTGAAAAATGACCATAAACTATTTACGACGATGAAGATTCAAAACTGTAGTCGGTAAACACATGGTTGGCAAAGGATTACTGTACTAAGGTAACTAATTCTGCTGCTTTTCATGAGGAATCATAAACTGTCTTCTGAAAACCATCCACACGTAATTTCAGTGGAAATACAAAAGATAGGGAAGCATAAGACTCTGAACAAGATGATCCTGAGACTGACAAGGTGTCACTTATGTCAAAGGTTGGAACATTGGAGGGTGAGTTGTATTCCCTTGGAAAGATAAAGAATATGTTCCCTGCAATATCAAATGGAACTACAATACTGTACCGTATGTTTGAAAAACTCAGTGATGGAGAAATGGTCCATATATTGTGTCCAAACTACACAGGAGACCACAAGATATTGTGCAAGAAATGTCCAGCATGACTAAAGACCAAGCTGGACAAGGAATGGGAAACAAGTTAGCATGAAGACGACTTGGACAAAAACATACAGTATAGCTGGAACTGTAGAGGAAAATAGGTACTGTACTATGTAAGGTGGTGCAAGACAGGGAAAAGTCTACCGGTACTTTAATTAAAATGTGTATCTAGTGTCAAAATTTTTCAACCTGGAAAAATTCAGTCACCAAGTATTGTTGGATTTTAACTGCAACAATGAAAAAATTGTGTGATCTGTGTATTCTGAAAAGATACCTGTATAATAGATGATTTCCTTATGTATGAAATTATAGACAAGGATGCAAAATAACAGAATATAAAAACAAAAATTCTTGACTTACCATATAACTCATCTGGTGGATGTCTTCTCCATGCAGAATTCCATTATAACAACACACAGTACAGGTAATGGTCTGGGAATTGCTTCTCTCCTCACTTTTCTGAACCGTGAGATGTAGAAGTTCTGTTCTCCAAGTCTGATAAAGGTCTACTGAAGATGCTGCTTATACATCCACTCTTAGACCTAAAACAAAGCATGAGAACTATACGCATTGAAAAATTATGGCAGGAAATGAGCGTCAATATTGACATTGGCAGTTGCAGTCACCTGTATCAACAACGATGGAAGTTGGCAACAGTATGAGAATTAATGAGTAAGGTCTCATTTTGTAGGAATCTTGCTGCAGATTATGAGTGTGATGATGTAAAAGGAAAAGATGACCACAGGTGCAACAATAAATATAAATAATTGAAAGTATAAAACTATGACTGTTGATGATCGGCTGCTTGTGAAAAGGTGTGGGAGAGCTGTTGGTGAGGAAAATTAGTGTTCTACCAGGCCTACCCAAGACATGGCTGCATTTCATAATTTGAACGCGCAAGCTTAGATAAGCATTTTGTTGGTTAAATCGCCTATAGCCCAAAACATGTTGAAAATAACCTTAATCTTGTCCATGCCTACATTGCTGAAGTGGCCACAAGCACACACACAGGCCCACAATATGGGCAGCAGTAAGCTGTTTAGTATCGCAACAAATGTATGCCTCACCTCTGTTCCTTTTTCTCTTTGCTGTCTCACCAAACCAGCTCTCCACATTCCTCTTTAGTGAATATCCAGACACCACTGACTGACTATCACTATCTGAGGAAGTAACTATTCAAGAATATTGAGTCCAAAGGATAGCAAAAGTAGTAGCACAGAAGATACTGTAAACATTAAACCACATGGCAGGGGGTTCACACTGGATGCTCATTGTTTGCCAGGAGAAGCAAAATATTTCACAACCTGGACCAAACAAGATCTCCAGTGAATACAATAAATACTATGAAGAATTCAGAAGTACAGTATCTACACTTTCAACTCTTCATTCCTCAATAACTGTTGACTCATACCACAAGAGAAGTTTCTGCCAGCCGAGACCACAAACTCAGGTAACTTCTGTTGAGAAAGTTACATCACATGTTTGAAAGTATGAACTATTTGTACTTCTTATAATCCATGTTCCTGATGTTGTTCTTACTCCAAGAGTCCATCAGTAATACAATACATAATTACTAGAGTTCTTCCAATACCCATACAGTATTGTACTGCGAACAGTTTGTAACAGATAATGCTATACAGTTTGATGCATTATTTCAGGTATTAATAATGAGACATTTATTAACTTTATTTTATTCCAAGGTAGACAATTAGAATAGTCTGTAGTTTTAATATGCTGATGACTAAGAAGAGAAAGTTTATATCTAGGGGACGTCCACAAACCCATGCATCATATACATACTGTACTACCACAGCAAGTTACTGGAAGCCCGAGCCCAACACTTTCTCCTTTATTAACCTGTATCTAAATTAGGTACGATGATGCTAATCCACATACAAGAATAATCACGGCTAATGTAAATATGATAATGCATAAGAGTTTTCAGGTTTCATATTAAAGATATTACTGAGAAGTGTTAATAGTAGTTTTTTGATGTATGGACATGATAAACTGTGTACTGTACAGTATTCTAAGGCAGTGAGAAGTTAGGGTGTATAAATGTTTATCTGATTATAAATTACAGTACAGTGTCTGTAAAATATAATCACACACACTAATTCCTCACCATCCCAGAATCCTTTCAACTGTTTATGTCATTCAAAAATACAATACGTATGATCACACACACACACTCACTCCTTAATATTTGAGGATCCTTTCAACTATTTACATTATTAAAATAATACAATTATTCATTAAAAATCCACTTTATAATACCTTCCCTTAAATATGACATTGTCAAGTAGTTCATTCATCACCTGTTCTTCTATTCAAAATTTGTTAAAATAAAAACATACATGTCCCTGACTCTACCAATACCAGGGTGACTCCCAGTAAACCAGCGGTAGTACATTATCAATATGTATCACGGGAATATTTTCTAAAGCCGATTTGACTAGCTAAGTTTGTTCGAGTCCCAAAGACCACTACAAGGGGAAGTTGAGAAAACAATAACAACTGGATAATTCGGGTTCTGACTGTATGATAAATGACGATAATTATAACTCGTTATGAATCAAAATTAATGGTGTTATCTGGATAGCTGCTAAAGTCTTGTTATGAAACAAAAACACATCTGGTGAGTAAGGAAACCAGACAGAACAATGACAGTGAATGAGAGGGTGGGGGGTGTTGCTAGTAATCTGACCCAACCTGAGATGGAGCGGGAAAGAGATTGTATGAATGAAAATGAAATGAAATTAATAAAAACAAGACCAATCAGCATCTATAACCACACACGGATGCCCAACAAAATCTCTACCTGACGGTGAGTGTGTACAATGCAGTACTGCATACCATAACCCAAGTGTTGCGTCCATCTGGCTTTTGCAATACTTTCTACCCACACCAAAACTCCAACACAAAACTGTAATTCTACTATAAATGTTTTTTGTTCACATGCAGATGAATCCAACCCCCATCAAATTAGTTTCAAATACAGTTAACTCAGACAACACAAACACAGTTCAGTATTATGAGAACAACTTTTCTCATCTTGGTTAAGACTTTGTTAAGAAGTATTCTTGTAACAGCTATGTACAGTGGTCCCTCGGTTAACGAGATTTCGGTTAACGAGTTACCTTCCATAAGATTCTTAACTTCGGTTAACGAGCAATCCCTCGATTAACGAGTTTCTTACGAGCCGACCTCCACATGTTTTAGGTTGCATTTGGCGGTACACCAGCTGTAGTATTAGTCCGCCAATACAGTAATCGGTTCTAGGGCTCAAATTCCTTACCCTTTTAGTAAATATCAGGAAGTTTATACTATTCAATAATTTTAAAAGTTTAATATTAATTTTTTTAGTTATTTAAACAATTATTGAACATAATTGAAGGTAGGGTCACTAGTTTGTGGCACGCCATCCAGCCTGCCAACACAGCATACAGGCGTCAGTGTTTGTGTCTTTTCGGTGGAGGTAACATCTTGCTTGAGACTCTCTTCAACTAAATGCTTTTTTTCTGTGTTTTCAAGCAAATTATTGGTCATTTTGAAATTTATTTTACATATTGACTATATATAATGCAGTGCAGTGTTGATTTAAAGAAAATAATCTTGAATTACACCAAGAGAACTAAAATTTTATGGGTGAAATGGCACCATGGGGTGACTTCTCTTCCTTCTCCTCCACCCCCATTCTAATTCCCATCATCATCATCCACAAGCCTTCTACATACACACCTCAAAGTAAGTGTACTTTTCTACCTTTTTTGTTGAATTTAGGTAATTTTCGGTGAGCTGGAACCAATTACCCAAAAACCCATTGAAACAATGGTTTCGGTTAACGAGCAACCTTCTAGAACGGATTGTGCTCGTTAACCGAGGGACCACTGTATCTGTTTCTTTCCTGTAAAATGCACAGTAAACACACACACAGTCTCAATCATGGTCCATAAGTGATGAACAGTCTCCTTAACAAAAACATAAATGTATCATGTATAAAAATAAATAAACAAACAATACAATAAATAATAAATAACTAATTAATACCTGTATACAAATTTTCCAAAAACTTTCTCAAAGACTAAATCATCCAAATTTGGGGGGACATAAATTCATTGCAGCAATATTCATACTACCTGTTTTCCTGATAAAACTTACTCATAGATATATGCGGTGAAGGTGAATTTTTGTACCAAGAACATTGTAAAATTATGAACGCAACAGCTACCTTCAACAGCAGACACAATTTGTGCAAGTGGATGAGATCTGCCTTATAGAGAAAACAAACTACAGTAAACAAATAAAAACAAGACATAACTGATGACTTATCTGGCTTGGGAGCTTAACCTGACTAAAAGATCTCTGAATAGATCGTGCAAATGAATACGACTTTATACTGTACGATGAGTACTTCCAGAAATGTTCCTGGCCAAAGGTTCCATTTAACACACTGTATGGTGGCCCCTTCTGGTGAAGGCAAGTACGGCAACAATGTCTATCATAAGTCATCTGGGATTGGAGTCTTACAGTTACCGTGGAGAATCTTAAACTCTTCCGTACAGTTAAAGTATTGGTCGAACACGGTGCGGTAGCCATGGTCTCTCCACCAGGTACACAGCTGACGGTTCCAGCCGCAGGGGATGGTGTAGAACAACTCGGGGTGGTCCAGCGCTATCATTGTGTACAGGTCCTGATCTCCCAAATGGCCTTGAAAACTGTAGTAGGTTGTCTTTTCTCTCAGTTTTGACTTTGATAGATATTTTCCTGCCAAGTAAAAATTAATTTCCTTTAATATTTCTGGCCAATTTCGTGTCATAGCTGTTGAATAATTGACTTATACAACACAAACAGTAAACAACTAGAAGCTTGAGTGATGGGGCAAGATCATGAGGTTGTCTTTGGGAAATGGTATTAAGGATGCAATGGAAGCTAACGTCTACTTACTAATAATATCAGATTTTCGTAGTTTGTTGATGTCAACGAGGACGACACCACTGTTGAATCCAGGAAATCCTCCCTGTGTAGGGGGGCTGCCAAAAGTGGTGTTGGGGTGTTTCTTGCGGTAGGCAGACAACACGTGACGGTACACAGATGACTGCTCCAGTGTCATGCCAATCACGTTGCTGGGACTGAACCTTTCAAAGTGGGAATGAAGCTCTGCTATGTCACCTTTGACCTGCAAGATTAGGATACCTGTACCATTTTTGTTTTTGGTCAGAAATAGTGAGACAATGTAATGATGGCTTGAAGGAATGTTACCTAATTGGGGGGATTGACAGGTTATACAAGGAGGGAAGAGATGCTCAGGAACCCTGTTATAGTTGTGTGCTGAATAAGATTTGACCCCAAATACAGTACAGTAGTTCTAAAAAGATTAAATAAAGTAAACCCTGAAATGACTTGAGACTTGAACTTAAGACTTGAAGTGTGGAGGAGTTGGGTGGAGGCCACAGTGTAGCCAACTCGAGGGAAACATGGCTGTGTACTCTACTACCTGTACCAGCAATGACAAGGGTGTCAGTTTACCCCCATACATCATATTATTATCATTATTTTAAGAAAACTGAACAGCACAAAAAAACTGTTCAAAGAATGTACAGGTATTGGTTTATAAGGTATTGGTAACATCTAATAATCTAACAATGTTATGAGTAAAGTACAGTACAGGACCTGGCTGGAGATCTCAGGTTAGGGGACTAAGAGCTTCATGTTGTCTGAAGTATCAACTTACTGTACCTTAATATCAATATCCATGAGGATGACACGATCAAGTCCTTGAAGAAGTTTATGCAAATGAAGCGAGAAGAAAAACAGGGCATCTCGATAATAGGCGTTGGTTCTTCTCGTGAAAAATTCTTGCAGTATGGTGACGGAATCTTCTATCTCCGGGATGAAGTCATCAGCCGACACATACACAAGCTGTAAGGACAAAGTTAGATTACTGTTATTATTACATCTCATTTTCTGAGTTTAATGTGTGATGTAACAGCCTCCTTAGCACATACATCATAAACTTGTTGTCAGCCAGTTATAACAGTTTTGTGAGACTTTATAGTGACAACTTTTACATTTTGTTGGAAGATATTAGGCCTACATGGTGAAATATATTTTGGTACAGCATGTCAACGAGTAATGTACTTTTGTGTGATTTTTGAACAGTCAAAATTATAACCATTTTTGGTGAAAATACTTTGTAAATTAAAAGTAATGTTTAAATGGTTCAGTCAGTTTATATTAAATTTATTTATTAGGTGAGCTTTATTTAATCTAACCTAACCACCCTAACTTAATTTACAGTAGGTTAAGTTAGGTTGGGTTTGTTGGTTCATTTTGTTGCATTGACTTTAATACCAAACTGACATATTAAAAAGTAATTTTTATTTATCAAATTTTGACACGTAATTCAGAATGTGACGAACAACTTTTTATCTTATAATACAAGCTTCTGGACGCTGTACAGGTTTTCTTTTATAAGGTGAGATATTAGACAATAAACAAAAACATTAAAGAATGTTTCTAATGTTAACCAAAACATACGAGACAACATACGATAACAACTGAAAACCCCAATGGAAATTAAACTTTTCAGCGGGTTTCTTGGCCTATCCTTGGTTTGGCAAAGGTTTACGAAACTGCTATCACCAGAAAGAAATGTGCGATTTGGTTTAAATTTTTTGTACTCACTATTAGCATGATATTGAACACAGAAATGGAAACGACTAGTAGAACCTGACCTAACAAACCCAACCTATTAGGTCAGGTTCTAGTAGGATCTATGCATTATCGTGTTCATTTGTGTTCAATAGTATGCTAATAGTGTGTACAAAAAATTTAAACCAAATTGCACAGATCCCAACCAAACTAACCCAATAACTCAACGAAAATAAGCAAAATAACCTAGGAAACCCGACCTAACGATTGTCACGAACGGCAATGGCGGCGGAACGGGAATTGTGAAGCCGGACTAACTTACGGTAAGAAAATGTTTGTGCCATTTGAAATGCATCCGAGACGTAACTTTAATACCATAACGTCAGTGTTCGCCATGTTTTTACCCCATAATTTCCCTAATCTTTCATGCCCTACCCAAATAACAAGGAATTTAAGATCGTAGGATAGAGTAATTGAAAAAAATCCTAAAAAATACTAAAAATTATAATAGAAAGTTGTCATTTATTTTATTATACTTAAAATCATCAAAACAACAAGTAAAGCAAAAATAACAAAAATCAACAAACAACTTTTAGTGACAGCGGTTTCATAAGCCTTTACCCTCGGTCTATACACCTACACTGTCTACGCACACCACGAAATAATGCGAAAGCGCGAGACAATTTTACCGAATAACATAAATATCAACGTACAGTAACCAGGAAGCGTTAAACTCGACATAGGGATCGGAACTCACCTTAACATATCTCGAGTCTAACTGATTGGTCTCCTGAGCTTGTCTGATTATCTGTGAGGCAATATGGAAGCCGTCCTGATCAGTAATGAGATGTAACCTGAGGGGGGCGGAGGAGGCAGCCAGTAGGGTACTCACAGCCACCCTTAACTTGTTCTGTAGGGGGTAACTGTCTCTGGCGTGAGTGAAGATGAAGGCCACCTCTAGGGGCGGTCGGTACAGTAAATCATTTTCTCTGGGGTCGAGTGGGACCACCTCCTGCTCGGGGAGGATCTGCTGTTCTGTGTTGACGCTATCATCCTCATCCTCGGGGGAGAGGTGAAGTGATGAAGGAGGATGAGGTTGTGGAGGAGGTTGAAGGTGTGGTGATGGGACAACCACCACTAAGGGCTTCACCTCACGCCATCCCGATAAAAGTATTAAACACACCACCACAAGTAACAGAATAGTTGCCTGCCCCAAGAACCTCACTCTAAACAACATGTCAGACACATACACTGACTTGATGCCTTCCTCACCTCACACCTCACCTCCCCTGTGCCTCACCACCACCACCACCAAGACTGGACAAGTGTTACTTTGCCCTCCCGTCCTCCACCAGTACTCCTCCAACACCAACACTAAGACTGGACAAGTGTTGGTCTGCCTCTCTGCCCTCCCGTCCTCCACCAGTACTCCTCCAACACCAACACTAAGACTGAACAAGTGTTACTCTGCCCTCCCGTCCTCCACCAGTACTCCTCCACCACATTTTAGTGGATTTATAACTTCACACATCCTTATATAATCTCATCGTAATTTTTAAATATCATATATACAATCCATTTATCTGAATATTTTCATTGAATTATATAATTACTACAGTTCAATTGTTTTATGTGATGATTAAGTAAATTTATATTTTCTTTGTGAATTTAAAACTCCGTGTAAATGTGACTGTGTTGGCGTCATACAGACACGTGTATATTTGTTTATCTTTGTTTATATTCTCCTGTTTTACACTTATATTCGATGATTTAATCCCTTTTCTTGTTTCTAAAATATATTAATAAAATATGTAATGCGTTTATATTTTTGTAGAGTGAGTTAGGGCGGAGACAGAGATAGAAGATAAAGAAAACAACTTCACCTGACCACAGGACCACCAGGTTTTAATGGCTTCCGGGCTAATGGCATTGAGTGTACAGTATACCTTATACCTAAACTGTCTCTTTTTCATTGTTTGTTAACATTATTTAACTAAGAAGCTAGTTTTTAATCTAGTTTCTCATATGCTGCTCTGTGCTCTTCAAATCCACCAAAAAGATTTTTCACTTATAATTGGGCAAATTTTAATTGTTTCTCATATTTTTTAAGTTGGTCATAATCTCACAGGTTTATTTTAAATATAGTACAGTATGTTGTAATTAAACTTGTAGATTTCTGTTTTGTATTTATAATATATAATTGGAGTCACAAAGAACTTCAACTCATTGATGTCCAAGTCTATGACAAACTGTTTTTACATTATGAAAAACCATTATGGCTCTACACTGTTAACATTTTCAATGTCTTTATTTTTCTTTAATTTATTCAAAATCTCATCAGAGGTAATTTTTATATATCCTGATTCAGGTTTTTAAATGAAAAACACTCAGTATAGCTCAATTCTATTTCTCTCCCTTTGTTGGTTCCTCTGTTAGAGAACTCATATCTGATGACACCCCAGACAGATATTTCATGTCCTGAGCAATAAACTTTGCAGCCATATCTGACGACACCTCTACTGCTGACAGATCATCGGTGCCAATCTCCTCTTCTGTCCTGCAATTCACAAAAATACTCATAACGATGACCAGGAACAAGAGTATGTGACTGGAAGAATTAAAGCACCTTACTGTACTGTACTGGTAAGAAGCAAGTGGTGGCCTTGGTTGAATCACCTTACTGTTTATTATTGTATAACTGAAAACACAACTTCCCCTGACCTCATACAGGTCCACAAAAAGCCTTGAATGGTTTCCTGAATTAATGTTATGACATTGTGTGAATACATAATGCTTAAATTGTCTCTGTTCATTATTTGTCTACATGTTATACACAGTATATCTTTACATTGTTTAACTAAGAGGCCAGGATCACCCGAAGAATCTCCACCCAAGCTTAATAATATCACCTACTTATATCAAACTATAAGGCAGGTGCTGTGGCAGTGTTAGGTGGAGACTAATGGTACAAGCAGACATACTAAGTCATATTCACATATACAGGTAAAGATAATGTACAGCATAAAACCTCACCTAAGCAGGAGGTTGACTACATCCTCATTGAGCATGACACAGTGTTGATCCTCCTCCCACTTGTGGTGTTCTCGTAGTATGAGGTATATGTTCTGACTCCTCATAATCTCTCTGCTGGCGCGTGTGATGCACAACTGTGTGGAACAATGAACAGTAAGTACAGTAACTTATTTTTATTTTACATTGTTTTTCACTAAACTGATTCATAATGATTTACAAAATGTTCTTCTATGAATAAATATTTAGTGTATTGAACAGTTATACAATCTCTCACATACAGGTTGACTCCAGTAAGACCTTCATACAGTATGATTTCAACATAATTCTGTAGATTCCTCATTCAATATAGCAACTTTTCTCCCGGTAGATACCAGTAATCCCCTACAATGAGCACAGATGTGAACTCATCATCAGCAGAACCAAAAAAACTAAACTGATGCTGAGATACAGTAAATTGTATTTACACTTAGACCTTCCCAGTAGCATCAGAGACTCATCCCTCATTCATTCTTTCAAACTACCTAATCAGTTGTGTTTTGCCATGTAACAGAGTAAACAATATATAAATAATGTGGCAGCTCAGAGGAACAAAAGTTTACCTGCATCAGAGCCTCAAGTAGTAGCTTGCGGACCTCAGGATCTGGTTCTCTCTCCTTGTCATCGGGGAGGAACTGTAGGTCGATGGGGAGGGACTCATTGTCCTCTTCACTAAATGTGTCAGGCCCAGCAAGTGGTAACAGGAGTCGAGGCACAAGATCCACGTCCTCACCCATCAACCATGGATGATATTCTGTGGCATTAACAGACACAAAAATATTAAGATAATCTGAAGTGGCAGTTAAATTTATGTATACCTGAAGGGGTGAATGAAGATAGCAGGCTCAGTGATCCTTCAAACTGGGGGAAAAAATTAAGATTTAAGTAATGTTAAAGTCTTGATTCACTTTGCCTCTACTTACAGGATACTATATCAACAAGTATGACACAATGGGAAAAATAATTATCTTTTAAAATTCCACTAATGTAGACTGCTCAGTGCCCTATGTACAGTATTCTTCTATTGAGAGATTTTAACGTAATAAATATCTCACCTTTCTCAAAACAGCAGTTGTGGATAGTAGCTATGACTGACATCCTCCTTCCCTTCGATTCCTTATAATCCATGAAGGTTATGAGCCGTTGAAACACAAACTCATCCTTGACCATTATCTGTCTGGGGTGTTGAAGAAAGATATTACTTACACCACAGCCGTCATAAATGTCTTAATTGCAGTGACACATTGAATCTCATATGGAGTAAAGTGGTGAGTGGACGCCTCAAAGATGATAAACCATCATTCTTACAGTATGGACACAATAAGACTATATGTTCATGGGTGTTATGGCAAAACCGAAATGCCTAAATTAGTCATATGCTCTGGTTCCCTAAGAATACAAGCTAAGTCCTTATCTATATAATCTCCTCCAAGCACTTCACTCACTAGACAGGTCAACAACAGTGACACTGTATTACCTCCTTCCATCAGCCAGCTGTGAAAAATTGGTGATGACTGGTGCCAAGAGGTGAAGCTTGGCGCCCTTCTTGTTATAGTTGATCTGACACAGTATGTACACAAGACCCTCCAGCTTGATGGGTCCCTCACTGATGCGATCAAACACCTGCTGGCACAAATGCTTTGGCTTGGACAAGTTGGCCAAGATGCCACAAGCAAAGTCTGCATGTGGGTAATTTGGGTCCTCAATACACTGGAAAACAATAATGCCTACAACAATCACTGATCTAAAGAATTTTTACTTTATAAATATAATACTGGGGTGATAAATCAATTGACTAGGTTATCCAGATGTCTACTCTGGTGACAAGAGAAAGCTGAAGTATCAAATATAGAAATAATCTTCTGTGATGGTCAAATTTTACCATCTTACCTTGACCATTTCTGATACTACATCAACATCTTTCACGGCCAGAAGAGCTGCTGCACCTGACTCTTCTGCTGAGATGTTGACCAGTGCCCTCATGGCATCTTTGCCTGTATAAATTTCAGAGTCTCTGATCAGACGCATAATTGCCACGAGAGCATCTGGGCGAGAGGACAGGAGGCTTAGACCCTCTGGTGTTCCTGTTAGTTCTGTAAAAGTTAATAATGTATAACACATAAAATCTCCATGTGACCAAAATGTATCTCCTTAAAATACAGTAATACCTCATTTGTTAATTGTCTGGTGATACTCAGTGACCAAAATAACTTTCAACAACTTAATGTAAAAATTTCAACAGTTTGTGATCACTTACGGGCAGCCGTCATACATGCTGCACTCTTGGTGTCCCTTCGTCCCTCAGGAGCCAGGAACTGAATCAGCTCATTGATCTGGTCTGCCTTGGTCATGTTTCAACTTCAAAAGGCCACAACCTAAAAAGATAATTCCCCATTAAATACACAAGATAGTTATCATCACAAAACCATAATTCTCCGAAAATAAAATCATCACAGAGTCCCCCAAGTATGTTTTTGTAAATAATGATCAAATTCTATCTATATAACACATAATTACAGGATTTATAGGTATCACTGTTCAACACATGACAGTACACTATGGAGAGCAGACTAATAATGGTGGTAGCTACAGCTGTGAGTTCCATTAACCACACATTGATTCTTCCTCTTTCAAAGGTTTCATCTAACTGTTAACTTGGTAATTATTATATAAAACACTGGTGGTGGATCGTGCCTTTGATCAAATGGTCAATGAGCCGCCTTCTTGATGTCAGAGAACACTTCTGGTTTTTGCTTCTTTCCTATAGTTTCTGTTATGAATTAAATACTTCACTTAACATAAAACTATGCCACATGTTTAAGTAGAAGAGGCTGTGTCTCCCTACCGTCAATTAAACTGGATAATTTTTAAACAGCAGTCGACTCTCACATGTGTTTGTTTACATCAGCTGACCTAAGATGTGATGATCAATCCTGAAATACTACCACGAACACGGCTATTATTTCATTTATTCAAAGTAGAAATAAACTTTGTGTAAATCAATCCAAACTAAATATTACAGTATTATTGTATTTTTAATATAATTTGGGTAAATTTACATCCCCTAGAAAAAGTGATGTATAGTAGTTATGTTCGTGGTATTATTTTTAACTTTGGCTATTTTGCTTCAACATGGGAATTCCCCTGAAGATGTCTCAACCCCCCCCCCCCACCAGGTCACCTACAGTGGTCACTATTCTCCTTCCTTCTCTCCCTCTCCTTCCTTCTCTCCCTCTCCTTCCTTCTCTCCCTCTCCTTCCTTCTCTCCCTCCTTCAAGGTTTCGTAAGTAAAAATAATAACCCACGATTGTGTTTTTAAAGTTTGTATTTTGGATCACCTGAAGATTAGACACCCAAGTTATTTCACCATCCTAACGCAAACCTTATCTAACCTAATTTAATTAAATGCTAACCTTACTTGACCTTACCAAACTTAACTTGACCTCGTTTGACCACAGCGTTAGGGTGGTTAATCTTGAGGTGAAATATGCTGGGTGGAGATTCTTCAGGTGTTTTCTTATTTCACCTGAAGATTAAACACCAAGTTAGATAATGTTCATAATAATGTTAGGGAAATAATGAAGTAAAATAACAGAATTAGTTACCTAGAATTATAAATGTATATAACAAGTTTTAGACACGCTATATAAAAAAAATAAAATTATAATTATCTTATTAGTGATTTTAATAATTTTAGAGATTTAATGGGGTAAAAATGGTAGAGTTAATAGAGGGAAATATTTACCAGTGAGTTAATTCTTGTGTCTGTCTCCCTCCGTAAACAAACATGGCCGCCCAAACAGATCACTGGCTGAGAGTATTCCAAGTGGAGGAGACCAGACGACACACCAAAGGCTATACCATTTATAAAGTGAAATCTAGTGTGAGTTATCATTGTTTAGTTACTTGGGAGTTGATTAGTGGTGTAATGGCGGTGAGGGAGGGAAGAGAGGATGTGGGAGGGAGGGAACTAGGTGAGGGAGGGAAGAGAGGATGTGGGAGGGAACGGGGTTGAGGGAGGGAACTAGGGTGAGGGAGGGAACTAGGTGGTGAGGGAGGTAACAAGGGTGAGGATGGGAACAGAGGGTGTGGAAGGGAGACAGTAGGAGGGTGAGGGAGGCAGCAGGGGGGGGTGAGAAGCAGAGGGGAGGAGACAGTAGGAGGGTGAGGGAAGGAGACAGTAGGGTGGGGAGACAGGGTGGGGGAGGAGGAGGAGACAGTGGGAGGTAGGAGGCAGTGGGGGGGGGGCAACAGAGGGGTGAGGGAGACAGTAGGAGGTGAGGACAGTAGGAGGTGGGAGGCAGCAGGGGGGTGAGGCAGCAGGGTGAGTTAGCGAGGCAGTAGAGAGGTAGTGAGGGGGGGGGCGAGGGAAGGAGGCAGTGAGGGGTAGGTGCAAGGTGAAAGTGCTCTAGTAACCTTCACCTTTTGTTTCATCAGACTTAACTGAATCATTAGACACAAGATGAAATTACTGTATGCTGAACTGAATGAAAGTTTAAATATTGAGAGTTCTTTTTATTTCCTCGGTTATTATTATTATTATTATTATTATTATTATTATTATTATTATATTTTTTGATGGGTAAAAATTGCTAAAAGTTAAGAGCATGTTTGGTGTTGGAAGAGTTAAAAAGTATTATGGTGTCTCCAAAAGTATCACAGCTTATTGGGCTCTCTTGTTGAATTACTGTTCTCTGATGTATGTAAGTCAAAATAATGCATTTGGATGGAGAGGGAGAAGTGGATTGTGTTTCAGTACTGCTATGTTCTTAATTATTACTGTAGTGGTTTTGATGTGTTGTTTAGTCTTTCACACTTGGTAATGTCTGGGGTGGGGTTTTTTTTGAGGGGGGGAGGGGAGGGGGTAGTAGTTGGTGACAGTATCATGCTTTAACCTGGAGCTTTAAGATATTTTTCAAACCTCAAAAAGATCCCATAAAACGATAAGGATTTATGATTTGCATAGTTTTATTTTTCCACTTTTTTTTCCTTTTTGTGCACCAATTATGTTGATGCACTACAATGCATTAATTATGTGCAAGAGATATTGCTCTACACACACATACATAATAAACCAGCAAGTTTGGAACACTTTAAATATAAGATTATAACTTTCTTACTAAATTCCATAATATTATTTGGCAATTTTAAGAGAACACATTTTTCCTGAACTGACCTCAATTGTGGCAATTTTCTCCTGACAGTGTTTCATCTACAGAGGAACATCTTACAAGCTAGTGCTACTTTATATGATCTAACCTAATTTAACCTAACCTAACCTATCAAACTTAGATTAACATTCAGGATGAAAAACATCATCAAAATAATACCGGTACAGTATTTAGCAAATTGTAAATCTCCTTCAGTTTATGGGATTTTTTTTAAGTAAACATTTATCCTTTACAGAAAAATCTACTCAAATTCCTGGTGAACGTGCTGTACTGTCTTCCAGTATTAACCAACATGTTTTAATTATTACTCAGGGGTTCATTCTTCCTAAAATCAAGCATAAGTCAGTGAAATTGTTTGTAAATCCACTAAAGATGTTACTTAAGCAAATTCAATGTTAATTTTTCTTGGTATTGTTTGTATTTAATCGAACACTTAGAAAAGACCAAATTGTTAAGTGTGCAGACCTGAGAGGTACGGTACCTTCACCATGTTTTCTACAAGTGACGATAAACATAGATATCAATACAGTACAGGAACAAGGGGAATGCCTCATTCTTGACGTTTCTCCAGGTATGTCCCCGAAACAGTCCAGAGGCTTCAACGTCAGTAGTGGTCTGGCGGCGATACTCAGAAGTACGTCGGTTACACAAGGCCATATCTGAGCTCCACCAGAGGCTCGGTCTTCCAGGACAGTTACCGCCCTTCCCTCGTGCCACCGTCCTCAACAGGTGTGTGTGTGTGTGTGTATTTTCTTGGCTCACTTGACCACACAGCAGATTATATTAGGAAATACAGAGGACCTGAAGCTTAGACACCCTAATGCTATGGGGGGGGGGGGCTTAAGTTAGGGTGGTTAGATTAGGTTAGGTTAAGTTAGGTTAGGTTAGGTTAGGTTAAGTTTGGTTAGGGTAGTTCTACAGTACAGATTGACAGTGTAATAATAGTTTGTGCTTAATTAGTGAGTTAATTAGTTGCAAGTTATAGTACAGTAATTTGCTGAACATAATTAGAATTTGTATTGTTAGTTTGTGTTAGTGGAAGATGAATGATTAGGCTGGTATTACTGTGTGGAAGAGCAAGAGAGAGTGACTGAGTGAGTGTATGTCTGGGTATACTGTACTGTATATTTTGGTGTCTGTGTGTGTTTTATCTTTCATTCTATATGTCTGTCTGTCTGTCTGTTCACCCACCCATCTGTCTGTCTGTCTGTTCATCCATCCATCTCTCTGTCTGTACATCCATTCATCTCTCTGTCTGTATATTCATCCATCTGTCTGTCTGTTCATCCACCCATCTGTCTGTCTGTTCATCCATTCATCTGTCTGTCTGTATATCCATCCATCTGTATGTCTGTTCATCCATCCATCTGTATATCTGTCCATCCATCCATCCATCTGTCTGTCTGTTACATGGATCTAAATGTGAGACATTTATTATTCATGCTTCATCTCTTTCATTTACAAGTTTATTCATACATTTCTCCTCTTTAGATTTGAAGCAGATGTTGTGGAGACAAGGAGACAAGCTACACTCGACCTCTTGAAGTTCATAGGTCAACACAGTCCACTCTTCACCTCTGACCCATTCACCAAGTTTTTTCAGGTACGTGCATAAGTGGCAAGAATACCGCCCTATGTGGAGGGTCAGTCAGTTAGTGTGTCGGTGTGTGTGTACAGTGGTGAAGGAAGGAAACTGTAGTGTGGGATTTCATTGCCAAACTGTACTTGATATGCTATAGTATAACTGCTGCCTTCATACCATGGTTTGTGTTTGTGTTATTGTTGTATTTGGTCTTATTATGTGTGTTAAATAGACCTCTCGGGGGCTTTGTTTATTTTGTATACTTTTGCCATACACACACACACACATACATAAACATGCACACACACGTACACATACATACACACACACACACACACACACACACACACACACACACACACACACACACACACACACACACACACACACACACAAAATAAATAAAGCTTTTTTTTAGAATATCAGATCAGTTTTTGATAAGATTCAAATGAATGATATTTTGAGAAATTTGACCACTTACCATATTTTGTGACATATATGTGTTTTAAATGGATCCACTACAAACCACCATTGACAAAATTTTGTTTCATCTTGCTTCTCCAGACAAATTTGGAAATCAGAGTATTAAGCCAAGTGTGAATCAGAAGATAATCCTCCCAGTGACTTGAGGAGTGATGATGATGGTAATGTAGAAGAAGTGTCTAAAGAGTTTCATTCTGGAAACCATCGTCATCCTTTTCACCTCGCTGTCTTGTCTCTTGGGTAATTTCACCCTTCATAGTTGGACCTCTGAGTGCTGTAATAGTCTTGTGTGTGTATGTGTTAGGGTGTTTGTTTGTGTGTGGGTGGGTGTTTTATGATATATGCTATTTCACTATTTCATGATGAAGATTTTGTTTACACCTCACTGCTTTATCTCTGTTGGGTGGAGAGGGAAGGGGAGGAGGGATGGTGAAGCCACAATTTTAAGTGTTCAATAATTTTTTTTTTTGCCTTGTTTTCTTCTAACTCTATACTTCTAAGATTTCCCAGATAGTTTGTCCGTGTTGGTTATGTGTCGGCTCTTGCACTCACGCACACAGACACACACATGCACATGCTGTTCTGTTTTTGCTCACGTTTGTTCTGGTCACTTCATCGCCATCATCACCACCACCAACCATCATCATTACCTCCACCAGAATCACCATCCTCATCTTCAGTCATCATCATCATCAACCACCACCACCACCACCTAATCAGTGTTATCATATATATGTTAACCCTTGGTATATTATGTAAGATAACATCCCAAGTGACCCAAATCATCACCATGTGTGTTTTGTTCCCCAGAATGAAGATAATGGCAGCAAACATTCTTCACTTAACAAGATACGGAAGAACTCCAGGGGAAGGTAAGAGAGTTAATGTTTTGTAAAAGGGATCACACGAAGAATAGCCACCCTCCCCATCTAGCTTATTTCACCTGATGATTAAATACCCTAACAGTACCTGGGGGGGGGGGGTGTTAGAGTGTAAACAGTAAGCTGATTCTAGGTAATAGTGAGAGAGAATTATATATGAGAGATAGATGTGAAGTGTTAGTAAGGTGCTGTACCTGTGATGATCTAAAAATGTCTCTCCCTCCAGGTCAAAGGAAGCTGATTCTCTGGCCTCAACACTTGGGATACAGGAGTCCTCGTCTCTGTACTCTCAGTTGAGCGACACCGAGGATGACTTCAGTGTTTGCTCCAGCCTCGACTCCCCACCAGCCGTTGACGCCTTGTGTGCCACCCCGACTTACCCGACCGCCTCCGTTGCTCCCTCTGCCGTAGCATCAGCGTCCACTGCTGTCGCCATAACCGATGGTTCGTGTGAAGGCAAAGACACACTGACGACTGCTTGCCAGAACCATACTGGGGTGTCAGGTCTTTCAGTTAGCCAAAGAACCAACTCAAAGAGATATAATTCTCAAGAAAATTTCTGGAAAGTTGTGCCAAATAGAACCATCACAGATACCGAACGAAGGGAGGAAGTTAAGTGCGATCTCGGTTGGGGTTTACCATGTGGGAAAGGCGTAGAGAACAATGTTTTTTTTTTTCATACGGGAAACTGTGATGTTAAAAAGGACAACAAGGATACTGTTCACCCATCTGAGAGGCATGAGTCCACTTCATCCTCACAGCCATGTTGCGTGTATGAGAACCCAGTGCACAATTCCCCTAAACAGCACCAAAAACCCTACCCGAGTGAAGAACCACGGCATATTCCCGACGGGGACGGCAGGTCATTGGGTCCCGTACGGGTAAAACAAACTCCACGTCCAATACCACCTCTCGAAATCTCTAGACGGATAAGCATCTCCGGTAGAAAGAACTCGGTGCCCCTGACCCCCCTAACCCCCCTGACCACCACTGTTACCCCAGTCATCTCAACACACAAGATTCCAAGCCCACAGGAGGTCGCCAACACACAGTATGTTTTTATTGCAGCTCAACAGATAAATGAGGCGCAACAGCATGAACAAAACAGGGATTATAAGCAGGCGCTGAACATGTACCGAGAAGGAGTTGGGACATTGTTACAGGGAGTACAAGGTCAGTGTAGGGTTATCAGTTGTTCTTAGTCCTCATCATTTTCCTCCTCCTCATTGTTCATCTTTAATACTTATACTGTACTGTAGTTACTCTGAATTATAACCCTAGTATGAGCAGACTATGTACGGTACGGTAGTGAATAAACAGAGGCTGGTTGACTTGACTGGTTGCATCACAAAGAGAGGATTCAGACTGTGAATTATTTGAATGACTGGAAGACTGAGCAAATATGTAACTGTGATTCCTAGACAACAAATGTAACCTAAATATTACAGGATCACTTGAATATTACTCCCCCCCCCAAGCTTATTTTGCCGGTACTCTAAGATTAACCACCCTAATACTAATCTAACCTAACCCCCAGGTAATATATAGCTGCAAGTGTCCAGAGTTTAGTCTCACAATATTGCTTGTTTACTTACGTTAACTTATGTATTTTTCGGGCAGAAGATAGGATTTAATTCTTTATCTTTTTATTTACCGGTAATTCTATTCATTAACATCGTATTGACGAGAGTTCTAACATTTATTCATGTTTTCGGGAGCATTTCTCTTATATTCATCTATATTCTACTCTTAATATTTGCAATTTTTTTTCTCCATTACTCACAATAATAACCACAAACTTGCCCCTTCAGTGATCGAGAGTAATTTAATAATAATAATAATAATTAACGGTTTATTGAAAAAGTTCTGCAGCCCGAAGGCTGAAAATATACATTGGACATAAATGACTTATTACATACATTGGTGGTTTAACAAAAGCCTTCATTAGAGAAAGGTAAAGGAACATACAGTGAACATACAGATTAATGTAGGATTGTACGTGTTGAACAGCAAATACGTAGTGTAGTAACTCCCTCCCAGATGGTGTTAGGAGGGACCTCACGTGGTGTAGTAATTCCCTCACAGATGGTGTTATTAGGGACCTGACGTGGTGTGGTAATTCCCTCACAGATGGTGTTATGAGGGAACCTGACGTGGTGTGGTAATTCCCTCACAGATGGTGTTATGAGGGACCTCACGTGGTGTAGTAATTCCCTCACAGATGGTGTTATGAGGGGCCTCACGTGGTGTAGTAATTCCTTCACAGATGGTGTTATGAGGGTCCTCACGTGGTGTAGTAATTCCCTCACAGATGGTGTGATGAGGGACTTGACGTGGTGTAGCAATTCCCTCACATATGGTGTTATGAGGGACATGTGGTGTAGTAATTCCCTCACAGATGGTGTTATATGAGTGAGGTTTGGTCCCAGGCCTTCCTATCGTAGACGGATTAACACATCGCTGGTTATCATGGGCCGTTATCACTGGGTACCTGGGACCTCACTGTGTGAAGGTTAACTTGGGTACAACTGTTACTGTTGAGTTGTTCTCACTGACTTAAGCACTGTTCACCACTGTTCACCTCTGTTTAACACTGGTTCCATTCCTTTCCGAAATGAAACTGTAACTTCTGGCGAGAACTTGTTGATATTCCGGTGGGGAGGAGGGTTCAGGGGAGGGGGTTGGTATGGGCCAACTTAACAGTTGACCTGGCTGCTCCGAGAGGAGCGCCAGGTACGTCTTGACCCTTCGGTGGTCAAGGATGTTTGATGTACGTATATTAGTTAACTATGTGGCATGGTTATGTACCCCCATTACCCTTGTTGTTGTTGTCGTATCTGCTGCACGTGACTCTGATGCTGATGAACCTCAGGTATTCTGGTCACTCTTAGAGGTCCTGTGCAGAATTGACATTGAAGCATTGTCTGTGTTGAGATAATATGTGGGAGTGGGGCACGTGGCAGTGTTCTTGTACGCATAGAATGGATTTTAGGTGTGTGGTATATTGTGGTCTTATTTGTCTAGTGAAGGTTATAATAGATATAGTCTGATTTCTTAAAAAAGATTGGTTTCTGAGATGTCAATATCAGTAGCAGTTGAGTATTATACAGCATTGTTTAGTTGTTGTGTGAGTCTTTGTGTTTGGGTAGATGTGTGGGGATAGTGGTGTGTTCTGTTGTGAAGTTACTCCGAGGAGATGTTGCAAATTCCTTTCCCCAGATTGCAAGGTGATTTTATGTCTTGACTCGGGATGGACATTGCTTAATACTGTTTGCTGAAGGTCTTGTGGTGAAGTTTACCTGTGTTGTAATGTGACGTAGCTACACCTCGTCCTGTTTTAATTGGCCAACTAATATCCAGTTTCTTATTCCCCATCAGATCCTTCATTCTAAGAGGAATATAAACATAGTGATTGTCTGTGTGTGTCTGTCCTTTCACCCATCTGTACACAATTGTTTCCCAGGGATGGCTTTAAGACTCTACAACATGTTTTGAGAATGATGCACATTTTTAGGAGATTTAAAATAAAAAATATCAAGATGTCTAAAAAGAAAAGACCTGTACTAATTGGACTGCTCTGTAGACTTATGTATTTGTTCTTTTCTTTATACTAAATATTTAAAACCCATTTAAGGAAGGTTGGTGTAAGTATTATGATGGAGTTGTAGCCAAAAGAGTCCAGTAGGCTCCCACTGTTATTGCTGAGGGAAGATATTGGATTATTATTGTGACACGCACTTGTAGGTGCTGTTTAGTGTGTTAGAATATCACAAAACCTTCCATTTTTATCTTATATTTTTACCTGTAGCTGTAAATTGGAATGCAGAAAATAATATTAAATTACAGAAAAAAATTATTAATGTTTTATATATATTTTTTCTGGTATTTTATGAGTTAGTAAATAATTATTCACGGTATTTGTTGATGACTGCTTTCACCAACAGCCAAGATCAGATCACTAATCCAAACTCTTCTGGGCATCATCTCCAGTGACTCCTCTCATCCATTCCCCATAAACTGTTTTGCCTTACATGTTATTTTGATTTATTTAGCCCCCCCCCTTCCCCCCACCCCCAGCGTAGATGCTAGAGTAAGCGAATAAAAACTATTAAATTCCCTCTGTTTCTGTGTGCAGCCAGTAACCCCGAGGATCATGCAAAGAAACGAGGTAAAAGAAACTTTGTGAATGCCTTCGTTGTGTCGCATCGTGCTGTAGTAGCCGAGTCTTGGTCTGTTGTCTCCGTAGGCATGAGCTCCTGTCTGTTGCTTCTTCCTCCAACCTTTAGACGTTATGCTGTAGGATATGAGCCAATTTTTACTATACTGTACTATTTTTGTCTTGCCTCCTGTTGCTGCCGCTTATATTGTACTTCATTGTATCTTGTCACCTTAATTATTCCCTGTTATCTGGTTATTGTATTTATTATTTTTTTATTAATCAATCATAAGATAAACCAAAATCTTTATAAAGTGTTTCTCTAATGTAGAATGTTGTTGTAGAGTACTAATGTTTTAAGTACTGTAACAGAAGGTATATATAGCTGAGGATATGTGTACAGTAATGTGTTTATAAGTGATGGGATGTTTGGCTGGCAGTAGAATGATTTGCACACAATATTTAACTCTTTTTCTTACTCTGTGACCTTCACTTATGACTCAATACTATTGTACCATAAGTTATAAGCAGATAAAATGGGAAAAATAATGTTGCTATTATAAATAATTTTCCTTGAACTTGACAGAAATTGAATATCTGGTTGTTTGTAATAAGATTGGGAATTGGTACTTACTGTATGATTGTATAGTATTACCCAAAGGTGATTTGTTAGGATAGGTTATCCATTAGTGTCCTTCAGAGTGAGTGAGTCTTCAATTTAATATCATGTAACACTATCTTGGCAGTATCAGACTAGACCAGATAAGTTTTTCTTCAGGTTAATATTTCTCACCCAGTTGATTCAGGTGGGGAAAAAATTAGACTCATTTTGAACCAGAGATTGACTTTGACTTGGATAGGGTTCGAGGTTGAGGACGTTGAATTAGTTGTTCTCGTTGTTTCTCACCTTCTCCAGTCTTAAGGGAGAGTTGACGCTACCATCCTCTTAGTTACCTGCTGTCCCTCCAATCAGTCACCTCGGCGGATTCAGGCCCCTTCTGATCCAGTGGTCGTACAGTCAAATTTCCTCTTAACTTGACAAATAGAGCGTCAGTCACAAAGGTTTTAGACACATAGTGCGTGACCAAATTACTGGAAATATGTTATCGTGTCATTCTCATATGTTATGTTCAGACACAGCATTTTGTAACCAGACTGGTGAGTGAGTCATGCAATATCCTGCTTGCAACACATAACACACAAAAACAAACAACCACATGTGACGAACACTTTGTCGTCACACCACAATTACTTCATAACTCTGATGTCTTTTCTCTCTCGGTACAGAATTGGTGATTTTGACAATATTACGTCACCTTTATTTTTTTGCTTCTATAGTTTTGCTTGTGGGTTGTTTAGGGTAGGGTATTAGTAGGTTAGGTTAGGTTAAGTTAGTTTTAGATTAAGTTAGGTTAGATTAGGTTAGGTGAAGTTAGTTTTAGATTAAGTTAGGTTAGATTAGGTTAGGTTAAGTTAGATTTAGATTAAATTAGGTTAGGTTCTCACTTGTTAAGAGGATAAAAGTCTTCAGCTCACCTCTAAATATACTCCAATGTACAAAATTTTACATCCATTGCTTAAAAGCATGTTCCTTTTTGACGCTTCTCTGTCACTACTTCTTCTGTACAGTTTATGGCACTGTTTCTCGCTGTTGCTTACTCTTGAGCAACACACACACACACACATCATTATAACTGCAAAGACCTCAAATACTCATCAGGTTTACCCACTTTGAGTACATTAGTTGTTTAATTAAAAGATGGTTGATGATAGCTGATGGAGGGAGGGTTGGGCTGTGAATATCACATTGATCCATATTTTCCTGTTATGTCAGTTTTCCGCATCAAGTTTTTTTGATAAATCTGAAGAGTCGTTATTAGTGTACGGTACTGGTAGCGTTATTGCTGCACTGTACGCTAAAATATTATATGAATAAGCTTTTGCATCCTTTTAAAGCATTCTTGTTTCCTGGTTCTTCATTCCTCTCTTAGCTTTTATTAAATGGGTATGATTCATAAAGTAACATTGACATTTAACACATTATTCACTCCTCATAATCTCTCCAGTCTTTTGTCAAATATTATACAGTACTTCTATTTGTTACTCTTACGATGCAGTGCCACCACAGTTAGCCCATTAAACATTACTTTGGTTAAATTTCCTCTTGTGATGCTTGATGATACTTTATTGTGTGTGATATTATATAGTATTTATTTAAACAGTTTTATTGGCTAGTAAACATTCTTGAAAGTTTTTATTTGGGATGTAAAAAAAAACTGGTTATATTTTATACAGTGAGTGTTGGTGCGGATTTCTAAGGTCATGCTAAAAGAACCTACTTGTCTGTTCTGGGCTGCAGGAGATGGGGATGGTAGTCGCAGGGAAGCCGTCAGAAGGAAGACCGCTCAGTACCTACAGCGGGCGGAGCAGCTGGTGGCCCGCCTCACCCGTAAGGATAAGAAGAAAGACCAAGTGAGTTTTAGAAAAAGAAAGAGTTTGTTGTCCTCGAGCGTAGTTAGTCGTCGAAGAAAACTCTTGCTGTAACTCCTGGCATAGATCTCACTGTAACTCTTGGTGTACCTCATGTAACTCTTGTTGTATCTCCTGACATAAATCTTACTGTAAATCTTGTAAATTCAGGTAAACAAAGCTTCCATGATCGTTTCTGATACATTTCATAGTACGTACAGTATGTTATAAATTATGAAGTGTTTCTCGTCTCGCTCAGCTTACAGACGGTCCCCCACCAGAGATCAACAGCAGTGGTGAAGGAGGACTCAAGTGCCGAGCGTCAGACCTCTCCAGGTACCGTGTGGCGGGCCTGGCAGGATCTGTCATCATCGCCACTGACACTACAAATGGTGACACGGTTGCCATCAAGGTACTACCTTGAGATTGTTGCCATCTGAGGTTTTCATATTTGTTTACGTCTGGTCGTATAAGGCACTCATAGGGGGGGGGGGGGTTTGATGGATGAGCCAAATGTGACTTTATTCATAGTTATACCCAGGCATTTCGAGATTTATTTATGTGCCCTTAAACTAGACTAAATTTCCTATTGACTGTATGGTGGGTAGTGGAGAAGTGGAAAATAAACCATGTCAACTTTAACTGCGATTATCTCCAAAAAATTATATTCCAGCGTCTTCTACGCTGTTCCCCTGAATGGCTTAATTGTATACTGTAGTCACTAAGATACAGGGAATAGGGTGATAAGAGTGCTTTGAAGTCACTTAGAATATTAGAGTGATGGCAACCAAACTATAGGAGAATTCAATGGGAGTGTAAAGGTATGATGAGGAGACAGAGATTATCTAGAGAAGAAGAATTGGTGCAAATCTGAAGAAAACTTTTAAAGGTCGTTCACTGTTTTTTTAAAGTTAATGTGGGTGACCCTCGATGCAGGTTGTGATCAAGAGCGGCAGTGGTAGTGGAGAGAAGACCGTTGTGCCCGAGAACATCCCCTTCATGGTGCCCATCATCAGGTATCATGAGACAGACAACGCCATCTACCTGGTCCTTAAGTTCATCAGGTACTGTACTGTACATCATCAATATCTCCTGCTGTTCCTTCCAGATTCTCTCAACTTGTACACAAGATCATTGGCAGAACTGTATGGTGTACAGATAATCCCTGAGCCATAAATTATTAAGTAATCATGCATATACACATATTTAATTACATATTTCACAACTGCATCTCATTATGTTTCACTTAAATAGAAATTTATTGTTATAAGAATGAGTTTGATGTATTAAATGAAACCTCTGACTCATCACCTTTGTTACAGCGGTGGTAAGTTATGGAGCCACATCAAGAAGTACGTTGTAGAGGAAAATACAAATCCAAACGAGATTTACAACACCTCCAGCAACACGTACGCTGGGCGCCGCCTGCTGCAGGAAACCACAGAATACGATGGTCTCGCCAGCGAAGCATTGTCGCTCTGTGAGACACCTTCCCTCGCCTCCCACTTATCATCACACCAGTCCTGTTCCCACACAACACCGTCCACCAACAACCTCCTCACCGTCCCAGGTTGTAGCTCATTGGGAGGGTGTTCTGGATGTTCCGAGGCTTCGTCGTCGTGTCTCCCCGATGGTTACCTCCAGATCTTCTCAGAGTACACTCACGGCCTGCCGTCCTCCTCCTCCATGCTCGTCATCCCTCCATTAGGACAGAGCACTAACGTGACCACGGACACTGTGCCTAAATCCATGAGTGCCGGGGCACTGGTCGTTGCGGCTGGGTGTTCGGACATATGTCAAGATGCTCAAAATGATGCCAAATTATCGGTTACAGAAGATAAACTTTTTCCTCAAGATGGTATTTTTCTTAACGGAAGTAATTTAATGAACGACGCTGATAAAGTAAGTATCGGAAGTGACACGCTGTCGGGTGTTAGTGAAGACTTCAGTTGTTCTATACCTGTCAGTGTCCCAAACCTTCTGCCAGATCCTTTACCTTTACCAGAGGTCAGAGTTACTGATGACCCACAACCTGAGAGTAATGTAGATTTGATGAACAATGAAGAAGAATCTCACTGTACAAAATGTAAGGATGATGCAGTTGATGGGGTCGTGCCTCCGGGTGGAGAGAGGGAGGCCGGTGCACACAAGCACTGTGAGCAAGATCATGAACTTGTGAAACCAACTTATAATGGGAAAGAAAATGAAATGAATTATAACAAACAGGACAACACTCTGCATGCCAGATATGGAGGAAGAGATCCTTTGTTTTTAAGAACAACAGACACACACCTGGGCCTGGAGGAAGATAGAGAAGACAACAGTGTAACTGACACATCTTTTGCCAGTGTGACTCTCCCTTCCTTCTCATGGACCAAACGGGAGGATTCTGAACTTGCATCTTTAGATATTGATGATCTTATAAGGAATTCCAAACAGTTATTGCAGAATGTTGACTACACACTACAGCAGAGTAAGAGCCAGGGTGTGACTGCATGTCATGACTCTGATGAGAGCACTTCCGTTGACCATTCTGAGCTCCCGTACGACAGTGACAGTATAGGCTTTGACCAGACCGACAAAGGTAAAAATAATACACCCAAGACCGAAAATGAAAAGAAAATTCACCAGAACAAACAGTCCTTCGCTGTATCCGCCATTGGGGAGGGTCAGCCGTCGGGCAGTCGATTGAGGGTCAGAAATAATAGCCAAAAGCCACGTGGAAGCACTTTAAAAGCTGTTAAAAGTGAGAGTAGTTTATTAGTACGACCAGACTCTGAGGCAGATCATGAAGAGAGAAGTATAGCCACTGAATGTGTCAGTTCTCAGAAAGTGAAATCACAAAGAGTCACCATTGGTCAAGGTGTTGAACCATCTCCTGCCAACCAGAATGTCAGAGTCCAGCCTGAGCAACCACAAAGTGTTAAGGCAAATAACTTAAATTCAAGAGAGAACTGCGACGTGCCGATAGAGAGTTCGTTAGCAGCCCTTCTGGAGAAATATTCTGCAAACAGAGGACACGACTCACGGCCGAGGTTACCAGAAGGCATCGTGAAGGTGTGGTCATCGCAAGTGATCTCGGCCATCACGGCGCTACACCAGCTTGGTATTGTGTGGGGGTGAGTTCACTTATATTCTTGTTTCACACTCAAGCTGTAGAGGCAGTGAGGTGTTGATGTTATTGAATTTTATTTGTTTTTATGAGGTCATAAATGCATAGAGCATAGGATGACTCTTATGAACTTTATTCCAGCCATTACACTCACTAGTATTACACATCTTGTCACCTTCAGTTGTAGCTACATTTGACAGTATTATTGAGTGAGAACTACCACACCTGTGCCACAATATGTTTTGATTACACTAACAGTGACTAACTGATAGCTGGTAAAGAAGTGTGCACATAAATATCAATGGTCTTATTGTTACTTCACAGAGACTTCAATTTTGACAACGTTCTCCTGGACGAAGGCGGCAGTATTCTGGTGACGTACAAGAGCCGCTGGTCTTCAGTGCAACGTAACGTGCGGAGCAGCACGAGTTGGAAGAATGTGAATGAGCTGCCCACAGAGGGTGAAGCTGGAGCCAAACAGAAGATGGGGTACCTGGCCCCAGAGCTTAAGTCACCCCTGGCATTTTCCACCACGGCCTCTGACTGGTGGTCCATCGGTGCTCTCATGTACCACATGCTTACTGGACAGGTTCATATACACTTAATGCTTTTGTTAAGACCTGCAACACTTGATTCGCTCCGCCACATCATTGTTGTTGTCTTTCACTTTGTACAGTTATTATTTTGCCTAAATAAACTGTTTCAAATTTAATTTTCACCATCTATATGAACTTTGTTAATATTTATGTAAAGAGTCACTGCGTAGGACTTGAACATGTACTGTACTATAGTTAGTGGATACAACAGAGCTGTATAAAACTACAAGTTTTGTAATTTACTGAGGATGGTATTGTACAATGGAATGGCAACAGACTCGGTGAATTTTACATTATAATTTATCTCATTGAAATTTACAAGTAGAAGAGAAATACTTTTGTAATAGCTTTAAAATGTTTGTTGAGTGGAATATTATACATGTTGAGCCAAACCTAACCTGACTTAATTTAATTGGCAGAGTGTGTGGGCCGCTCACCCTTCAGGCATCACCTCACACACAGAGCTGTTGATGCCATCACATCTCACTGCTGAGGCCGCCTCCCTCCTCTCGCAGGTAAGTGACATCGACAGGAAAATGACTGGGTAATGACATGGTGACAGGGAAGGACTGGACAGTGTAGCCTCATTATAACAGTAATCAGAGGAAAGGTCGGGTTGTTAGATCCCAAAGTTCGTTACGTTGTTTGTGTTGTCCGATCAACCAAAAGGTACATTAGAGACCAATATTTGTCTGGTTAAAGGCCATTAGTAAACCAATTTCTATGTGATGAAAGTGATTTAGAATGAATAACTGTGTACTGTATATGGTTATTAAAGACAGTTTTATACCTTGGTGACAGACACATTCACTCTACCTCTGTGTGTGAATATAACCTGTGATTTCTATAGCAAGTCGTTATGAGTATAAAGTACAATATGTTGGATTTTCAGCTTCTGTGTGCTCACCCAACGGAGCGTCTGGGAGGCGGAGTTGCCGGGGCGCAGGAGGTCAAGGACCACGCCTTCTTCACGGGTATACAGTGGACAGAGTAAGAAATCTGTGATAGCCAAGCTTTTATAGCCCTATACATTTACATTATAGGAAGTATGATGACAGCATTATAGGATGCTGGTGTCAGGTCCTACAGTACAGTATTGTAGGTTATGAGAATGATAAAACTTGTCAAAGTGGCCAAAAAGTTTTGTGTATTTACGTAAACACAAGTAACGTAGTCGGCTTGGTGTATGTGTATGCATGGTGATTTATGCTGCTTATCTCAATAACAAGAGACAATTTGTGAGACTAGAATAGGACCCAGGTGTTAGGAAACAATACATGCATTATGGTGAATAGAATTTGCTTCATTAAACCAAGAGAGCTCAGACAAGGTGCTTTATGGAGATACTGTACTGTACTCCAGGTATTTTATATATAAAAGAAACATTCACAGCAGTATACAATAAAGTGGGACACAAACTCCTGATATATCTCTTCATGGTAGACACAAACTATGCCATGAAGAACCATCGGTAATCCTCCTGAAGCTTGGGATTAAAACTACAAATAGAATTCACACAGAAATTTTGAAAGAAAAATTTTAAATACTTTTCGATCACATAGAATAAGCACACACATACCCTTTACCAATACAGTCTCATCAGCTGTATGAGATTTTCGAGTGTTTTTTTTTACCATTTTTTTAGTGTTTATAATACAGTACTTAATGTAACTAAATATTGCTGGAACTTCACAATGAGGTAAATAAATATATAATGCTTGCAGCTTTGCACAAAAAAATTTCCCAGATGATTAGAAGGTGGGATACTGTGACGCCATATTACCAGACACTGGAAGGTAGTGTTGGTGTTCCTTATAGTGGCATCATTTTATCAGACACTTTAGGGTGGTGGTGTTGCTTCACTCTGTCCCCACTTGTGTTTATCAGGAGTTTTTCAACCTCACAAATTCCACATAGGGCCCAAACTTTCTGTATTTGTCCAGTAGGTCATTGCTGCATTTATTATGAGTATTCTAGCTTGACATTCTGCACACCTCTGTTCTGATGTTTACATTTATAGTAGTGTGGTGTGGTAGAGTTATCAGTAGGTTCCCACTATCTGCCAGGGTGGTCCATACAGAACCTCCTCCATGTAAGTTGACAGCTGTAATGTGTGTGGAATTAACCCAATCAGCTGTTGATAAGTAGCCATACCGGGTATCTTTTCATCTCAGCAAGTTAACAATACTCCTGACCACTCCTGTGTGATCAGAGAACAGAAGTCTTTATAGTAATGATTGTCTGGCATTAACTAATATAAAAGATTTAAAGTGGCATCACTTAGTGAAGGGGTTAAAACATATATGTTAACCCTACAATAATATCAGAAGTGTAGGTTTTAAACGGTGTCTTAGTTATCTATGTCATCTTAACACACCAGAAAGATGTGCTTGTTAAGGTTGTAAGTGATGTGATAATTGGTAGTTGAGTCAAACAGTCTAAATGAGATTATTGTGATGCTGTGTTTACCAATTTGGTTCAAGATTGTTTTATAATAGTTCAAATCTAGAAGGACATTATCACAAAGATAAATTCTTTTTGGACGATTCTTTTTATGTTGTCATATTTTGAATGAAGAAAACAACATCGAGGGAAAAGTTATCAAAATCTTTTTTCTATTTTGTTTATTCTTCCTGCATTTATGAAGGGTGGACGAAGGGGCAGAGATAATTTAAAGAAAGATGGAAATAATACAAAGGTGTCCTAATCAATACACACACACACCACATATTCCTATCTTACACATGAAGTACAGAATCCTTAAACTCAATGTTGCTTCACCACAATTCATATCATCTTACTATGTACAGTTTAGTTATTGTGGTGAGGTGTTGCTGTGTCAGTTGCCGAGAGTCAGTGACAGGCAGAGTGACAGTACCCAGACGTGCCATAAAGGTACCCGATCATAGAGGTTGTGGCCACCTGTTGTATGTAACTGTTGTGTCGTCCATCCTTCACGTGGAGGTACAGGTTGTTCCATTGCTGGCAAAGGAAGCTGCATCTGTCTGACCTATAGTGAACCATTACTTTGTTGGTGCCTTTTATTATTAATATATCCTACTCTCACAGTCATTCCATATTTAGATATACAATACACAACTGGTAGGTTAAGGAAACTAATTTTTATTATCAAAATTAGCCTTGATGCAGTAACAACACAACTTATCCCTGATAGGTATCAGATTCTTGTCGTTGTGTTGTGGTTCATTTGTAACAAGATGATTCTCACTGTATTCACATAAAAGGAGACAGTGTGTAATGAAAACTTTAATTTCTAAGATACTGAAACTGGGTTATATAGTGTTTGGTGCTATAAGAAGTGATGAGATGTGCAGCAGAAAATGAGAGATGAATCAGTTCCACAAAAGCTAAACAAGTTTTATTTTCAACTTTTCTCACACATGAAAACTCCATAGTGAAACTTCCCTCAGTACAGTACAGGATATCAGTTACAGTATTATGATCCCAACAACACAAAGAACATTTACCAAAGTCTTACTGGTTTAATGGTGTGAAGTTTGAGGAGTTCATAGGAGTACGAGCTGGGGCTGTTGTGTGACACTGTCCAGACGACAGAATAAGTTGTCTGGAGGAAAAAAATATACTGCACCGATTTTTGGGGTCTGGGTGAAGGTTCTGTTACTCCTCCTTTGGGTAGTTCTTGCTGGGCTGCATCTCAACATTGGTGGTGTACGACACATTCTCACCTACACGCCATTTGTTACGGACTAATATAATCCATTGACCTTTCATTTATCATAGATTTGATTATCACCTTTTGCCTCTGAAGTTAACAAGCTGCCAACCTGACATCTTAACCTCAACACAGTACAGTACTTCCAACACCACCTCCTCCCATGATAGTTGTCAGTATTGTTGTCACTTTAAACATATTTTCTGAAGTTAACTCTTTACTGTCTGTTTTTAGAAGAGAACAAACCCTTATGCCTTCATACTGTCATTGTCATTATTGTTTGTTACTTTGTTATTAACTTTATTGTCCAGTGTTAGTACAGGAGGAAACTGAAGTGCCCAGAGAAAACCTTCAATTTTATTAGGGTCACACTGGATAACATCCTTCCCATGTGCATCTCGGACCAGGATTTGAACCTATGACGTAGTAGTGTGATGTGTGTGCGTTGTCTCTTTCCCACCAATGCCAACATCATTATCAGGACGAGTGTTCGGGTCTGTTCAAAATACAGTACTCTCGTTACATTGACCGTGGCATAATGACAAAGCTAATTTATGATAATATTGGAGAGGACTACTTACATGATATTTACCGGTATTGACTGTGATTATTAATAAGAATGACTTGTACAATATACCACCACTAATTTAGAATTAATTATATTGTGACATGAATGAATGAAAGGCAGAGAACTTCCTAAAATTAAGAATAAATACTAATACATTTGTGCCTATAAGGAAGAAGAATGATGAATTAATTATACTGTATACAATACTTTTATTTAATATCTTTAGTCTTTCTTTACTCTTGAAAACCAAAACCTCTCTTGCTGCTGATATAAGGAGGGGGGGGGGAGGGAGGTTGACTGGAGTAAAACAGAGCCACAGACTCTTACCCTCACTAACAGCCTTGGACTCTACTCCCCTACAACACTCCCCCTGTCATGACACATCCCCCAAGATTTCTTTCTTCTGGTATATTTATTAGTGATCTTAACAATAATCCATAATTTTTTGACATTTTGGGGGAGAATTTGATGATCCTTGAGAAATATCAGATTTGTTGAATACAGACATACTGTAAATTGTTTGTAGTTTATTTACTAGAATTAATGTATTAGAGAATGTGAGAAACTTCCCAATGGGTCGTCTTACACATTTTACTTGGCATGGTGATGGGGTATATCCTGGCCTCATGTATTTACTATTGGCCAAAAAAAATTTCAAGTAGGTGAAAAAAAATTTTTGGTGTATTTTTTGTGTGCCATTTTTGTCTGAAGTAGAGTCAGTTTTTGTGGATATGAATCCTACCAACACAGCATGTAAATGAATTAGTAAGGTGACTTTTTTTTTTGTATCTGTTGGCAATATACAGGTATTTAGATCTTATAGTGTGAGGTGTGTTTATGTAGCTCACATGCAAACTACAGTACTGTATTTTGTACCTCTGGTGTATATTGGTCAACTGTATTGAGTGGATGGTCAATGGTGATGACTAACAGTTAAGGGGGAAGTGAACTGATATTGAAGTACAGTACAGTAATTGCCATATGAACTATGATGCACAGAATTGTTTTACTATATATGTAGTTCATTAAAGTCAACACATGCACTGTTTAATCTGCATAATTTAGGTCATTCTTTCATCTCTGTTACTTGTCTGGAATTTAATATTTTGGCAGTCAAGCGCAACATCTTTGTCCTCGTAGATGGTCATAGATCTTCAGAGTTGACTTACAAGCACTTTTTATGTGACTCTCACCTGCAAGTATTGTTAATGTAAGTCTTCAGGGTATGTTTAAGTGGCATTTAATGTTTATTAAATGGCGAGTTCACTATAGATGTCCATTCATGATAATTAGATCTTTTGGCATGTTCTGAAGGTGTAATTACTTAGCACTTCTTAAACAACATTTCATTGTACTATAATGTTACACTTTTGATTGTTACAGTGGAGGTTAAGGCCTGTGTGTCTGCCTCACTGTACACCAGCATGTTACTGAAGATATTACTTATTTTTACTGGGATTGTTATTGTGGTGAAGGACAAGGAGGAGATGGCGGTACAGTACAGTATGATTACATTATGTTACTAATGATCAGTTGTAGTAAAGCCATCTTGGAGAACTTTCTGTATGTAGGTATTATTGATGATATTTTAAACATTTAAGTGTTATTACTGTTTTAGAGTTACTGTGTTAGTTTCAGAAATAATTAATTGTAAGTTTTAGACATTTTTTTTTTGTCTGTTGTCGAATGAGTGACCAAAAGAGGACACACAACATTATCTTTCTGTTGTCTCCTCTCATCTCCCATGGTTGTGTTTGATGGATCAAGGGCCACAGGCACAGGGAGAATAATGCAGGACAGGTGTAGAAAATGGTGGCAAAGAAGTTATTGTACTGGACTGGTAGTTCATTCGATGCTAGTTTGAATCACTATGAAGAAGGTAATTTGTGATGATTATCTCCTGTGAGACATTCCCATCCTAAGAAGCTATGTAATGCATAACCAGACCCGCATGATAACCTCTCTCTGATACGTGATGCAAGATCCACATAACAGGCACCGTGTTTTGAGGGTGTGAGCTTGTGTGGTGCTCTGGGCAAACCTACCTTTAGTGTCGGGGTATATCCTCCTGTGTGTCTCCCCCAGTCCATTACAAAGTATAAAAGAATAGATACTTCATTCACTCTCCTGGTTCATATCCTCTAATTGATTACATCTTTGTGGTTTCTTAGCCCATCAGTGAGAGAGGAGTCAAGGCAACAGAGAGAGAGAGATAGATTGTGTTACTCATCATATTTCTTGTGTTACCAACTGTTGTGTATTAATAACAAAACACCTCAGAGGAAAGTGTTGTAGAGCTTATATGAATATGTACAACTTTACAAGGTTATGGTCTTGGGTTCAGATGGGTTACAACATTGTCTGGTGATGGTCTCAGTAGGTAAAGGACTTATGTTAGAGAGAGAAGTGTACTGTATCTCTGGTCTTCATGACTGGAGACATAAGACGACATCAAACTGTATCAATTAAGCTAAAGCTCAGAAATACTGTCCAAAATGGCATCAGAATTGTAGTGAAACTCGTACTTTAAATTGATTCTTATAACACCAGTTAGAGGATATAATTACAGTGGTCCCTCGGTTAACGAGCACAATCCGTTCCAGCAGGTTGCTCGTTAACCGAAAAACTCGTTAACCGAAACCATTGTTTCAATGGGTTTTTGGGTAATTGGTTCCAGCTCACCGAAAATTGTCTAAATTCAACAAAAAAGGTAGAAAAGTACACTTACTTTGAGGTGTGTATGTAGAAGGCTCCTGGATGATGATGATGATGATGAGAATTAGAATGGGGGTGGAGGGGAAGGGAGAAGAGAAGGCATAGGGGTGGAAGAGAAGTCACCCCATGGTGCCATTTCACCCATAAAATTTTAGTTCTCTTGGTGTAATTCAAAATTATTTTCTTTAAATCAACACTGCACTATATATTGTCAATATGTAAAATAAATTTCAAAATGACCAATAATTTGCTTGGAAACACAGAAAAAAAGCATTTAGTTGAAGATAGTCTCAAGCAAGATGTTGCCTCCACTGAAAACAGAGAGAGACTAACACCTGTCTGGTGTGTTAACAGGCTGGATGGCATGCCAGAAACTAGTTTCTTTACCTTCAATTATGTTCAATAATTGTTAAAATGACTAAAAAAGTTAATATTAAACTTTTAAAATTATTGAATAGTATAAACTTCTTGATATTTACTAAAATAGTAAGGAATTTAAGCCCTAAAACTGATTACTGTATTGGTGGACTAATACTACAGCTGGTGGACCGCCAAATGCAAGCGAAAACATGTTGAAGTCGGCTAGTAAAAAACTCGTTAATCGCGGGATTGCTCGTTAACCGAAGTTAAGAATCTTATGGAAGGTAAATCGTTAACCGAAATCTCGTTAACCGAGGGATCACTGTACCTTAATATTGTACATGTCAATCTGGCTCCAGAGTGAGGAGACCTCATCTTTATGCTTGTAGGTAATATAACTTTCCTTGGATTCTGGATAAAGATGTTTTGTATATGTGAAGTGTCTCCTAAGCATCATAAACAAGCTGATGAGAATATCTTTACTAGTGATTGATAAGGATCCTTGAGAAACAGTTGTAAGGTTTGAGTATTCCTTCTGTTGAGTGTGAAACCACAAGTTCTGCCAAATACATATCTTAGCAACCTCAAGAAGTACGAATAAGAGATCTGAAAATATATAATACCAAGAGATGTTACTTTAGCAGTTTTGTTCATTATATATGGTACAAATATCAGTGCAATGTGTATTATTGAGATTCATAAGCGGCTTTTGTTGTGAGATAGTTGTACAGCTACTGTTACTCAAGTGGTGGGCACGAGCCAAATGAGGACCCCACTGTGGAGCTTCATTTAAACACTGTAATAATTACTCTGTATGTTCCTCCTCAACACTGACAATCCTCTTGTACGTCCCTTCAGCTTAACCTTTTTGACATTTTATATATATATATATATATATATATATATATATATATATATATATATATAGCTTTGCATTCTTTATTCAAGATGTCTTGAATAAAGACGAAAGCTAAGGTGCCCTGTTTCTTTTCTCGTGATTTTATCAAGAATTATCTTATCCATTTTCATTTACATGATATATATATATATATATATATATATATATATATATATATATATATATATATATATATATATATATATATATATATATATATATATATATATATATATATATATATATATATATATATATATATATATATATATACATACAGTATACATGAAAAGTAAGTTAAATTAGATAAATTAATTGTTTGACATGATTACTATTTCCTCTCTTCAGGGTCCTCAGAAAAAAAAAGTTGCCTCAGATGAAGTTAAGTGTGTTGTCTTCACCTGTGTGTGTCACCTGTTTGTGTTTATTGCTGTACAGTACAGTAGTTGTTTGTGTGTGTGTGTAAATGTTGTTGGATATTGTGGTAAATGTGAAATATTTTGTATTTTAGGTTTCTCATGGGATGTCATGTTCGTTTTTTGTGTTTTAGGTAAAGACTTTTTATATATATTCTCCACATATTGTATTTATTCTCTTTGTTTTCACTCAGATATGCTGTTAATGTCTGTGTTTTTGTCTCTCTCTTGTACTGTAGTGCATTTTATCCCATATTGTTACTATTTTTTATGGCATTTTAGATTTATTAGAAAAACTTCCAGATCTGTTTCAGTGTAAAGGTGTTGGAACAAGCTGTTTATTTTCACAACTTCAAAATTGAGTCACTGACCTGTGTGAAAACTTGTATTGGACAGTGTTATGATATTATCAGGAAGGTCAGCATCATGTTCACTATTGGTTTACTTTCACATAAAAAAACCCAGACGATTTAACATTAGGTAGCTATCAGTTGAGGCCATTTATGTTAACTGTGATGTCTCTTTCATTCACATATCTCACTGACCTTTCATTTTAATCCTATCTTCTTAAACATTATATGATTAGCTAACAATTGATTCATATAGTTCCTTTGGGGCCAATGAGCTTTATAGGTGTAAGGACTGTTGCTCTACAGCCCTTCTCATGGTGCTGTCTGTATATTTTTATTCATCTTAGTAACTGGCAATACCAACACTGCTTGTTCCACATTGTCACACTATTTACCTTTCTTCTATAAGATGATATTATAATACTGTACAGTACATTACTCAGTTTTATCTGTTTATTGAATAAGAATATTTAAGAGACAAAGTTTATTTTCTTCAAGTATGAACTACAGTGTATATTTTGTTAATAATAAGATACTTTGTGTCTGACAGCTAAAAATAAGTTGCTAACTTTAAAAAAAAGTACAGTATATCTATTGTACTCTCATGACACCTGGAAAAGGATACTAATTTACCTTTAGGAAATTAAACAATTAGACAGCTTGCAATGTGATTGTATTGTTTGCTAATAAGTGTGTTACATGTGATGACTACAGTACAGTATCAGTAGGATGACCAGTGTACATTTGTTTTGTAATTACATACACAGTATATACAGGTATATATATATTATCATTAAGACCAGAAGCTAATAAGAACACAACTTATGAAACTGTTACAAATATAAATAGATATTCTACTTGTTGTTTTGGTGGAGTAGAGAACCTTTAAGAACCATTGTATGTTTATACTTTTGAAGATGCAAATATAATAATACCTTACTCTCCCATATGGTGGTATTATTGCCTCGGATGACCTGTGTTTGTGGAACCGTTTTCTCATTTTCTCTCTGGTGGTGGAGTCAGTCAACATTTAAGGAGGTGGGTAGTGTAGCATCTCTTAGTGTTTGAGAACTTGAAGCAATTGTAATCTGCTTAAGTATATAGAAACATGACACAGAAGAAAATTAGGATCTGGAATAATAGTAATAATAATAATATAATAATAGTATCATAGTATCTTGGATGATATGAGAACTGTTCCTGATTATTTTCTTTCATTGTCAAGTTCCTATTGGCTTTTAACATTTGATAGGAAGGTGATACAGTACAAGTTTTAATGTGTTTGGTAGTTATGGTAAGCTGTGGATAGATATTGAATAAACTGTGTAAGTAAAAAACAACAACGCGTAACTATAGTGTGATGTTAAGGTATCTATAGTAGTAATTTTTTCTTTACATAAATATCACTTTCCTCAATATATTATACAGTAGATATCCAACTTACAGCGATCAAAAATGATGTTCAGAAAAATCATTATATTTATTTTCTATATCGATTTGTTTAATGCTAAATACTCCCAAAATTATTCATAATATATCTATTTTAAATCTTTGTATCTCTCAAGAATATCAAGCAGTTCTGATAATTTCCACCATTTGTTGCCTTTCATGAAAACTATTAAAAATGTTTCATGTATGTCGATTTGTAAACTGAAATAGATGAGTGTTAAGTTTGTGTTTTGAAGACAAGTTGGTAAAGATGAAGGATATTTGCTTGGTTAAACTACATAGAAGAAAAGTGGCTTAAGATTTGGTTAATTACATGGATGGGAACTTATATTAATTTGTATATAGGATGATAGAGCATAAAAAAATAGAAATACTTTATTCTATTGCATTTTTGGCTGACATATATTTTTGGAGTTGTTTTGATTATAAAGTAACAAAAAATCGTATATCTTTGGCAGGTTTTCAGTTCGCTGCAGTAAATTTCGTGGGGTTTAATGTTCACATCTTCTGCACGTGAGCTTGACATAATCAGCCTCAACCAGTCAGGGGAAGTCACTCTGTCATGTGATAGATCTACGCATGACCAAGTATTTGAAATGGAAATTGATAATATCTTCAGTCTGAGTACAGGTATGTATGTCTTGTGTCATAGGTGTTCTTTAAATCACCATCAATAACATGAAAGTCTATTTTTGTTAGTGATTCTGGGGGTATGTACTGTACTGAATCTGTACCCATGGGAATACAGGAATCATTGAAAGAGGTTAGGTGAAGTTCGGTAAAGTAAGGTAATTTCAGCACGGCGGTAATACGAGAACACACCGCACTGGGATGGGTGTGGGGGTGAGGGTGAATGGTGATGTTTTCTGAATGGCGAACATAGATGACCATTCTCCTATAAATTGGGTTGCCAGCTTCTTTGGGCGAGTGAGGGACATCATATTCTATGGTTGCTGGTATGACATGGAGGTTTCATTTGATGGTGTAACCTCGCCTGTCTCAGGAAATAAATATACGTAGTGCCAACTGTGCTGGTTCATGTGGAAATTTGTACAGGTACCCCCCAGTTTATTTCACCTGATGATTAAACACCCTAACACTACCTGGAAGTTTAGATAAGATTAGAGTATACTAGTAGGTTAAATTAGATCAGGTTAGATTAGGTTAGGTTAGATTAGATCTGATTAGGGTACAGTATGTTATTTAAGGTTAGGTTAATTAGAGTAGAGCAGCAGGTAATGTTAGTTTAGGTTAACATTAAAATAAGCTGGGATTGCTAATCTTCATGAGAGGTGACCTTAAATGTTGAACTCCTTGAGACAAAGAAAAAGGGAAGAGCTACTCGTACAATTTGTGGACCGGGGAGATACCATCACTACATGCGGGTCCATTGGCAGCCCTGTGAGGTACATTCAGGGTGGAGAGACATGTACCCTAAACTCGAGAACCTAAAACTGTACACATGAGAACTTTTAAACACTTATATGATGAACCTGATACAGAACAGTGTGATCTGTATAGTGAACGAAACATAATGTATAATCTCCAGGCACCAATTAAGCTTAGCAGTTAATGAATGAGGGTATCTATATTTTGCGATGAAAGGTCTCTAGCAGGTATCATTTACTGTGAAGTGGGTGAGGGAAGAGAACCATGCCCCGGGGTGAATGATGGGAACAAAGGAGAGAGTTGTGGGAGTGAGTGGTACTTCACCCTGCTTCACCCTCACAGATACTTGACGCTAGTGAATGGTGGACCAGCGAATACTTCTACTGAAATGACAACGTTTCTCTCTCCTCTCCCCCTTGAACATTCTCCCCATTCAACTCTCTCCTCTCTCCCCTGAGTCCCCTCCAACTCTCTCTCGCTCCTCCAACTCTCTTCTTTCTCTTTCCCTCTCCCCCTCCAACTCTCTCCTTTCTCCTTCCCTCTCCCCCTCCAACTCTCTCCTTTCTCCTTCCTCTCCCTCCAACTCTCTCCTTCTTCTTCCCTCTCCCCCTCCAACTCTCTCCTTTCTCCTTCCCTCTCCCCCTCCAACTCTCTCCTTTCTTCTTCCCTCTCCCCCTCCAACTCTCGCCACCTCCAGAACTCTCTTTCTCGCATACAAATAAACAGATAACCACTACAGTACTAAACAAACAGGAAAATATGGAGGCGTTGTTGTAGCCAATGATACTGCATCTTGAGGCAGTACTTCGTTCAGCACTCACACGGCCACAAGGAGAACTTTCCATGCACACGTTAATTAACTTGTGAAATAATAACACAAAGCAGAAAAGAGTAACTTCTACTTTGTGAAATGTCACCGTGACGTTAGTGTTACATTATTGATGGGTCAGGAACACGTCACTGACCTTTCACGCCAGAAAAGAAATTTATAAATGATGCAATTAAATCTACTGCTTATAACAACAGAATTGAGGGTATAATAGACTTCCAAATGTCATTATCATATTGAACAAGCCATTAATGCCACTATAGTGTTTCACGTTAAAAAAATATCTTCACATTTACGTAAAATGAAATGGAGTTTAACACGTCAGCCACTCTCCTATCACAAGTGGTTTTTTTATAGCTTCCAAAAGCTGTGGGTTTGTTTTTTCAGTAAAGCCACAAAAATCATGACTGTACTAAATCCTGCCAAGTCGCATCAACATTAAAGAAAGATTAAAGTGATTCGCCCATTCTGAGATCCATTGCTGTTGAGTGACAATGGCTTTCGTATATTTTCAGGGGGAAGTTTAACCTATGGCTCTTTGACCAAATATTTATGTGAATATTTATGATTTATTAATATAATATAAGTGATAACAAAAATTATTTACTCTGAATAAGGTTGACATTAGAAACTATATATCCTCATTGTCAATATATACTGTAGTCTGTAGGCCTATACTGTAGTCTGTAGGCCTATACTGTACCTGCATTATCTATACAATTGGTTCAGCGTATTGTATGATACGTTGAACCAATTGTAAACTGTATGGCAATTTTACTGAATATTTATACATCTATTTATCTATAAGTACAGTTATATATCGAGAAATACGATTGATTTAGAGAAAAAAACAAGAATTAGGAAGCGGTGTGTGTGTGTGTTGGTGGCAGAGTTTACTGAGTAGTTATTAAGGATCCACCACACAGAAGCCTAGGCAAAAAAAAAAAACACCTCAGGTTGTATTTGTGAAGTAAATAATTTGACTCCAGTGTGATAGAAACCATTCAAATAACTTAAAGTCTCATTAGTTTATTCAGGAAGTAATTTTAACAAGTGTGTGTGTGTGTGTTTAGAGACGTTTACGGTGTGTTTATGGACCCCAAATTATATCTTTACCTCTCGTGTGTCAGGTTTGTGTTGATTGCGGCTCGTTTCCCACTAATTTGCGAATCAACCAATTAGACAGCATCAAACCATCAATGGATCACTGTTGTATATCACGCGCACGCCAACAAGGACTAGTGTAGGTGTGATTGACTATATAATACCAACCTTAATACAGCACTGGACTATCTTTCTGTAACTGTAACATGTCACTTACAACATACTTCAGGACTCAAGGAATTACATTACAGCTGTGTTTATTTAGTAAGTGATTCCAGGTATTGTGGTTATAAATAGTGAAGGTATGAGTCGATAAGTTCCACGAGACACGACACGATATAGTTTACTTGTCTTTTACTTCCTCCTCTTACGCACACGGGTGACACAGTAATTAAGCATATAAATTGATATGTAAGTAAATAAGTTAATAAATATGTAAGTAAACAAGTATAATAAGGAATTGATTTCAGACGTTGCATGTGTAATATTTACGATCCAAGTAAGTGTTAATGTACATAAATTTATCACCTTTAAATAAGTCAATGACAATATTTATGTATCATAGAATTAAAGAGCAATTTCTCACAGCAAATGGACTAGGTTTCTTATGTTTACTTGTGTTCAGGTTTTCATAACATTAGTACGATATAATACTGTAGAGTACGTACTGTACATTTTCTTCTTTACACGTCTATGTGCAAATGCTGAATCAATGTGAACTTTTGTGACGATATTACTGGATAAGTTGGTATGTGTGTATCATGTATGTACTGTATGTGTATATCTATGTATATATCTTAAAGTCTCAGTACCTAACATTTCGACGTATTTTGGCGATTATTTTTGAAATTTCGTTCAAGTGAAGTGACATGTTTGTTATACCTACTGTTGGGGGGGAGGGGGACGTCTGAATCAAGGAAGGTACAGTTGGTCTGAATGTCTGTGAGGAGGTGGCGTGGAGGGTGAGTGAGGTGAGTGTGAGTATCAGGTTACAGGTACAGCACCAGCCAGGCAAACGCTTCCACCAGTACTAAGACGCCGCGTAAAGGAAGTGGTGGTGGGAGGTAATAATGGGACCATGCAAGCAATAGGTCATCTTTAAGCTTCCTCTCCTCCCTGTGTAATATCTGCTCATTATGTTGTGTTGTGAGGTGTTTAATGGGCAGTAGAGGTGCGGGGTGACCCTCGTCCAGGCCAAGTGAGGTGTTCTACTGCACCACCTCCACGTATTTACTCAAGGAAAAAAAAAAGGTAACTAGAAACCGTTATTCATAATCCTCTCCGTATTAACATAACGAAACATTTTTGTTATACAAAAATAGAAATTCTATAAGCAACAATATCCACTGTTTATGAATTGCAACTGAAAAAATGGTAATTGGTAATATATTTTTGAATACTTGTTGAAAATCCATAGGTGTCCTTGAGGTCTGGTTGGCGCAGGTCAGGCTGGTAGTAGGAACCTCGGCCAACAGATGGCACGCCGCCGTCAGTCTTGTCACTGAGCGAGTGGCGCCAGGATGTACGTGTGGCGTCCCTGTAAATACCTCTGAATACCAATGGTTAGTGGAGAAGACACCCTGGTTTGGTATCAGTAGAGTTCTGGTGATGAAAATCGATGTGTGAGATGAGAAATGGTGGTGGGTAGAGGTGCAGGGGAGGTGAAACAAGGGTCGGTGTGAGCGAGAGAGTGTTGTCTGCGTCGTCTGCTACTCAGCTGATCATGGTGGTCGCTGCTGCCTCTGTTTACATTGGATGAAGGTGGGAGTGTTGGTCGTGCTTACAACTATGGTGTGGCCTTCCTGCTGTTGCCTGTGCCACACCTGCTCACACCATACCACACCACACCTGCCCACCTGTCTTACAGGAAGGGGTTCATAATCCATCCGCCTTTGGTAATTGCGCGCTCTCTTCACGGAGATCGCAAGACATTTTTTTTGTAATTTTTTTTGCAGGGAAATCATTTTTTTTTCTCACAGGTAACTCGACACAGCTGGTATTGATGTACCGCTGTGTTCCCACGGGGGTAGTGACGCGGAGGACTCTGCTCTATCAGACAGTATGTGTAGTTTTTTACTCCAAGAGAAGGTCTACAGCAGCCTAAAGAGGCACATTGTGTGATCAATATGACCTAACGACCACTTCCGGACCTTAGACCTGACCATCACGCTCACTTAATGTTGCCGGTGTTGGAATGTTTAGTGGAGGTACTGTGAGGGAATGTTTAGTGGAGGTACTGTGTGTAGGAATTTTTAGTGGAGGTACTGTGAGGGAATGTTTAGTGGAGGTACTGTGAGGGAATGTTTAGTGGAGGTACTGTGTGTAGGAATGTTTAGTGGAGGTACTGTGAGGGAATGTTTAGTGGAGGTACTGTGTGTAGGAATGTTTAGTGGAGGTACTATGAGGGAATGTTCAGTGGAGGTACTGTGTGTGTTGGAATGTTTAATGGAGGTACTGTGTGTGTTGGAATGTTTAGTGGAGGTACTGTGTGTTGGTGTAGGAATGTTTAGTGGAGGTACTATGAGGGAATGTTCAGTGGAGGTACTGTGTGTGTTGGAATGTTTAATGGAGGTACTGTGTGTGTTGGAATGTTTAGTGGAGGTACTGTGTGTTGGGGAATGTTCAGTGGAGGTACTCTGTGTGTGCAGGAATGTTTAGTGGAGGTGCTGTGTGTGTGTGGGGAATGTTTAATGGAGGTGCACTATATGTGTGGGAATGTTTAGTGGAGGTGCTGTGTGTGTGGGAATGTTTAATGGAAGTACTGTGTGTTGGAATGTTTAATGGAGGTACTGTGAGGGGTAGTGGAGGTACTGTGTGTGTTGGAAATGTTTAGTGGGTACTGTGTGTGGGAATGTTTAGTGGAGGCTGTTGGAATGTTTAGTGGAGGTACTATGAGGAATGTTTAATGGAGGTACTGTGGAGGGATGAGTGGAGGTACTGTGTGTAGGAATGTTTAGTGGAGGTACTATGAGGGAATGTTCAGTGGAGGTACTGTGTGTGGGAATGTTTAGTGGAGGTACTGTGAGGGAAATGTTTAGTGGAGGTACTGTGTGTGTGTTGGAATGTTTAGTGGAGGTACTGTGTGTTGGGTATGGAGGTACTGTGAGGGAATGTTTAGTGGAGTGTGTGTTGGAATGTTTAGGTACTGTGTGTGTTGGAAATGTTTAGTGGAGGTACTGTGTGGGAATGTTTAGTGGAGGTACAGTGTGTTGGAATGTTTAGTGGAGGTATGAGGGAATGTTTAGTGGAGGTACTGTGAGGAATGTTTAGTGGAGGTGCACTGTGTTGGAATGTTTAGTGGAGGTACTGTGTGTAGGAATGTTTAGTGGAGGTACTGTGTGGAAGATGTTTAGTGGAGGTACTGTGTGTGTTGGAATGTTTAATGGAGGTACTGTGTGGGGAATGTTTAGTGGAGGTACTGTGTGTGGGAATGTTTATGAATGGTACTGTGTATGGGAATGTTTAGTGGAGGTACTGTTGGAGAATGTTTAGTGGAGGTACTGTGTGTTGGAATGTTTAGTGGAGGTACTGTGTGTGGGAATGTTTAGTGGAGGTACTGTGTGTTGGAATGTTTAATGGAGGTACTGTGTGTGGGAATGTTTAGTGGAGGTACTGTGTGTGGGAATGTTTAGTGGAGGTACTGTGTGTTGGAATTTAGTGGGTACTGTGTGTGTGTGGGAATGTTTAGTGGAGGTACTGTGTGTTGGAATGTTTGGTGGAGGTACTGTGTTTGGGAATGTTCAGTGGAGGTACTGTGTGTAAGAATGTTTAGTGGAGGTACTGTGTGTGGGGAATGTTTAATGGAGGTACTGTGAGGGAAATGTTTAGTGGAGGTACTGTGTGTGTTGGGAAATGTTTAGTGGAGGTACTGTGTGTGGGATGTTTAGTGGAGGTACAGTGTGTGTGGAATGTTTAGTGGAGGTACTATGAGGGAATGTTTAGTGGAGGTACTGTGAGGGAATGTTTAGTGGAGGTACTGTGTGCTGGAATGTTTAGTGGAGTACTGTGTGTAGGAATGTTTAGTGGAGGTGTGGTAAATGTTTAGTGGAGGTACTGTGTGTGTTGGAATGTTTAATGGAGGTACTGTGTGTGGGAATGTTTAGTGGAGGTACTGTGTGTGTGGGAATGTTTAATGGAGGTACTGTGTATGGGAATGTTTAGTGGAGGTACTTTTGGAATGTTTAGTGGAGGTACTGTGTGTTGGAATGTTTAGTGGAGGTACTGTGTGTGTGGGAATGTTTAGTGGAGGTACTGTGTGTTGGAATGTTTAATGGAGGTACTGTGTGGGAATGTTTAGTGGAGGTACTGTGTGGGAATGTTTAGTGGAGGTACTGTGTGTTGGAATGTTTAGTGGAGGTACTGTGTGTGGGAATGTTTAGTGGAGGTACTGTGTGTTGGAATGTTTGGTGGAGGTACTGTGTTTGGGAATGTTCAGTGGAGTACTGTAGAATGTTTAGTGGAGGTACTGTGTGTGGGAATGTTTAATGGAGGTACTATATGTGTAGGAATGTTTAGTGGAGGTACTGTGTGTGTGGGAATGTTTAATGAAGTACTGTGTGTGGGAATGTTTAGTGGTGGTACTGTGTTGGAATGTTTAGTGGGTACTGTGTGTGTGGGGAATGTTTAATGGAGGTACTATGTGTGTAGGAATGTTAGTGGAGGTGAGAATGTTTAGTGGAGGTACTGTGTGTTGGAATGTTTAGTGGAGGTACTATGTGTTGGAATGTTTAGTGGAGGTACTGTGTGTGTGGGAGTTAATGGAGGTACTATGTGTGTAGATGTTTAGTGGAGGTACTGTGTGTTGGAATGTTTAGTGGAGGTACTGTGTGTGGGAATGTTTAATGGAGGTACTGTTTGTGGGAATGTTTAGTGGAGGTACTGTGTGTTGGAATGTTTAGTGGAGGTACTGTGTTTTGGAATGTTTGGTGGAGGTACTGTGTGTGTGGGAATGTTTAGTGGAGGTACTGTGTGTGTCGGAATGTTTAATGGAGGTACTGTGTGTGGGAATGTTTAGTGGAGGAACTGTGTGTTGGAATGTTTGGTGGAGGTACTGTGTGTGTGGGAATGTTTAGTGGGTACTGTGTGTGTGGGAATGTTTAATGGAGGTACTGTGTGTGTGGGAATGTTTAGTGGAGGTACTGTGTGTTGGAATGTTTAGTGGAGGTACTGTGTGTGTGGGAATGTTTAATGGAGGTACTATATGTGTAGGAATGTTTAGTGGAGGTACTGTGTGTAGGAATGTTTAGTGGAGGTACTGTGTGTTGGAATGTTTGGTGGAGAGTGTGTGTGTGTGTGGGTTAATGGAGGTACTATATGTGTAGAATGTTTAGTGGAGGTACTGTGTGTTGGAATGTTTAGTGCAGGCACTGTGTGTTGGAATTTGGTGGAGGTACTGTGTGTGTGGGAATGTTTAGTGGAGGTACTGTGTGTGGGAATGTTTAATGGAGGTACTGTTTGTGGGAATGTTTAGTGGAGGTACTGTGTGTTGGAATGTTTAGTGGAGGTACTATGTGTAGGAATGTTTAGTGGAGGTACTGTGTGTGTGGGGAATGTTTAATGGGTACTATGTGTTGGAATGCTTAGTGGAGGTACTGTGTGTGGGAGGAATGTTTAGTGAATGTGATGATGCGTAATGTTAATCTCACTCGTTGTGGTCAAATTTGGTGGTTTGTGGTTAATGCGGTCTATCTTACACTTGAGTTGTGGCGAGGCAGATAACGTGTGTGTCTGTGTGTGGTTACGGTAGGCTGAGCGTAGCGACCTCAGGTGTTCAAGCCATTAATTTAGGCCAGCGACACTTTCACCTGCGTCATTCACACCACCTGTCATGCTACCACACCACCTGTCACCTACCACACCTAGTTAGCTTTAGGATAGATTAGGTGAGTGTTAGGTTTGATTAGGTTAACATTGGGGTGAGGTAAAAATAAAAAAGGGTGGGTAATCTTCAGGTGAACAGTATCGTGGAGGGGTGTTACGGCAGTAGGTAGTACAGTACAGGTATGCTGGGTAATCTTATCTCACCTGTGTGTGTGTGTACGTGTGTCTGTGTGTACATGTGGTGTGTGTGTGTGTGTGTGTGTGTGTGTATATAGTAGCAGCGCTGATGGTGATAGTAGTGGTGTCGGTAGCAATGGTAAGTGTTTCGGCAATGGTGGTGATGTAGTATTGACAGTGGTTGTGGTAGGTCCTGGTAGTGGGACAGGTCACCAACCTTAGCAGCCAATACCTGGTCTGTTTATTGATTAATGATGGGGAGGGGGTTATACTACCTTCCCCCCCTCTCTCACTCCCTCCCCCCCACTCTCTCACTCCCTCCCCACTCTCTCCTCCCCCCCCACTGTCTCCACTCTGGCTAGAAGGTAATGTGTGTGTGTGGGCAGTGTGACCTAACTCGAGTAACTTGGTGAGTGTGAGAGAATGATTCTGATTTAAGTGTAAAGAATGACTAAGTGTGATTCAACAAACGGCAGTGTATTATAGATTTAAGTGTGGGGAGGAAGACTCGCTATTGAATGAATGAAACACAACACGAATGAATGCATGAATGAATGAACTGAATCTTACTGTATTTCCACGAGTCAAAAAAATATATTTAGGTCATGTACAGTAGGGGAGACACGTGACCGGAAGTGTGGTGACGTCATACAGGTAGAAACGACTAGCCAATCACCGACCGGAAGTGTGGTAAGGTCATAGAGGTAGAAACGACTAGCCAATCACCGACCGGAAGTGTGGTGAGGTCATAGAGGTTGGACTGCTGTTGACCTTTGACCTTTACTTGTGAAAATCAATAAGAGTTGGTCCTCGTCTGGGTGGTGGGCTCTGATGTAAATTGATGCTATTAGGAACAGGTGTGTGTGTGTATGTATGTATGTATGTATGTGTCAATGTGTGTGTGTGTGTGTATATACTGTATATGTATGTGTGTGTGTATACTGTATGTGTGTGTGTGTATTCACTATGTGTATGTGTGTGTGTATGTATGTATCTATTTATGTATGTATGTACACTGTACAGTATGTGTTTCAATGTGTGGATATGTATGAGTCAATGTGTGTGTGTGTGTGTGTGTTTATATGTACGTAAATAACCATGAACTGCCAGCCACTCAAGGTACAGGAATACTGCAGTGTGTGTGTGTGTGTGTGTGTGTGTGTGTGTGTGTGTGTGTGTGTGTTTTAACTACCTTGAACTGTGTGATCGACCAGTACTGGCAGTCAACTCGCTCTTGTGTGTACAGTTACTACCTGTGTTGGCCAGTGAGACCATAATAAAAGGTGTTGCACAGGTACCATTCATTAGTCAATCAGTATCGGATTACCTGATTATTACCTCCTTAACTTATTTTACCTGGTAATTATAAGCTAACCTAACCTAGTCAACCTAACACAACCAAAACCGTATTAATGTTAGTGTAAACATTAAAAAATAATGTTTGTCACAACCAGAGGGACAAGCTGAACACTGAGGCGACCATCACTGTTTAGGTGTGAGGGAGGGAGGTAGGGAGAGAGAGAGGGGAGTAGTGAGGGAGGGAGAGTGGGAAATAGTGAGGGAGGGAAGTAGTGACTGAGGGAGAGGAAGGGAGAATATAGGTTGCGTGTGGTAGCGGGTAAAGTAAATGAGAGGGCACATGACGAACTTACAGAGAGTGTGTGTGGCGGCAGAGAGACAAGGAGTGACGGAGAGAGAGAGAGAGGGGTAACTTATTGAGATAATGGGAGAGTTTGATTGAGGGTGATGAGAGAGAATGAGCGAAGAGGTGAGAAAGAGAGAGAGAGAGAAGGAAGGAAGGAATGAGTGATGGAGAGTGGGTGAGAGAGAGAATGCGAGTGAGAGAATGAAGAAAAGGAGAGGAAGAGAAAGAGGCGAGGGCAGGCAACATTCAAGGGTAGGTATTAGTGAATGAAGTTCAATACAACAATGTGATCCTTTACATGTTGTCATTCGTACCCACACGCCATGCCTTGGTAGACTGGGTGGTGCCGTTGGTATTTCCTCTCTCCCCTCTCCCCTCTCCTCTCCCCCTCTCATTGTCACGCAAACGTCTGTCTGTCTGTGTGTGTCTGAGACCGTCACCGCTTGCTGCCTTGTTGTCAAGCAGAATGTCAAGGCACGAGGTGTGGTGGTATGTTGACTACTGTGTGTGTGTATGTATACCTGTGTGTGTACCTGTGTGTGTATGTATACCTGTGTGTGTACCTGTGTGTGTATGTATACCTGTGTGTGTGTGTGTGTGTGTACGTACCTGTGTGTGTGTACCTGTATGTGTGTGTGTGTGTGTGTGAGATAGGTTACGAGGTGTGGTGATATATTGACTACTGTGTGTGTGTGGGGGTGGGGCGGGGTAGTCGCAATGTGTGGCGGTATTAATATGTGTAGAGTAGTGGTAGTTGTGGTAAAAGTAGTGGTAATTGTGGTAAAAGTAGTGGTAGTTGTGGTAAAAGTAGTGGTAGTTGTGGTAGGGCGTTTCTAATTGACCAAGGGGAGGAGGGAGGGAGAAGGAAGGTAGGAGGGAGGGAGAAACGACGGAACACACGCTCCTCCCTGCAGTAAGAGAGAGAGTGAGTGTGTTTGTTTCTGCAATCCACATTTCTGCATTTTCTTTATTCTGAAATATATATATTTTGTAAGTGATTCCTATTATCTCTCTCTCTCTCTCTCTCTCTCTCTCTCTCCTCTGTATGTGACCCGTAATTAAAAGTAATTCTGTATTCTAATGGTACCCGGAGGAGGTGTAGATGACGTCACACGTAAACAACAGTAATCGTCTGTAATAAACATAAACAGTGGATGTATTTTTTTTGTATTCTAGTATGTAATGGGCTGTAGTTTACCTGTCACAGTGTGTATGTGTGTATGTGTGTGTGTTATATATGTATGTTTGTAATGTACAGTATGTATGTATGATATATGTATGTATTTATGTATGTATGTTATGTTATGTTATATATGTATATGTAATGTATGTATGTAATGTATGAATGTATGTTATGTTATATGTATGTAATTATGTATGTACTGTATGTATGTATGTATGTATGTTTTGTTATATATGTACGTATGTATGTTAGTTAAGGTTAATTTATTGTACTGGGCATCGTACTCAAGGGGTTAGCTGACCTACAACTATGGCGGATATACTGATGGAATTATGAAATGTGGTTGTGGTTGATTATGTTTGTGGTTAATTGTGGTTATTTGTGGTTTTTGTGGTTGTTTTGTTGTTGTGGTTATTGTGTTTGGAAGATGGTTGTCAGGTAGTGGGAGATGGTGGTAGAGGGGTGTTGGTAGGGAGGAGCAGAAATAATTGTATAGGGGTGGTGGTGGTAGGGGCTTGGGTGAGGGAGGAGGTAGGGAGGAGATGGGGGTAGGGGGGAGAGGAGGTAGGGAGGAGATGAGGTAGGGGGGAGAGGTTGCTTTAGCATAATGGTGGTAGTGGAGGGAAGGGTAGTGATGGTGGTTGTGGAGGGAGGGAGGGAGGGGTAATGATGGTAGTACTGGTGGAGGCATTTTGTGAATGATATAAATTTTTTTTGTAAAGAAGGTATGAAAGAAGATTAAAGGAAGGAAGTTATAATTCGGAAATTGAAGACATTTTGGTGGAGGTGGGATGACCGCCTTGCTACGGGTAAGTTAAGCTAATAGTGTGGTTAGGGTTGTGTCCTGGGTTAGTTGTTGTGGGTGGTTTTCTGGTTGGCTGGTCGCTTATGTGTATCGGTACAGGCACTCCACAGCCTAACCCTATCCCATATATGGCTGTTTCGAGGGTCATATTTCACATTCTGCCGACCCTACTGGCGGATGCTGGTCTAGGGAGGTTGTTTATTACATTTTCTCTCAGTGAACGCCCCTATCCCCCCCTCTCTCTTCTTCATCTCCCTCTCCACACCTTCATCTCTCCTGTCCTCCCTCTCCTCCCCTCCCACACCTCCCTCTCACTCTCTCTCTCTCACACCTTCCTACATTCCTCCTCTCCTCCACACCTCCCTCCTCTCCTCCCCCCTCCCTCCTCCTCCCACACCTTCCTTCCTCCCTACCCCTTCCTCCCTCCCCCTCCTCCACACCTCCTCCCCCCTCACAACAACAAACTCCATGACCTCCACACACACACACACACTTTCTCTTCTCCCTTGTCTTCACGTGTAACCTTTGACCCCTGCCTCTCCCACCTGAGTCACTGTGCTCCCACACCTACACTGTCACCCACACCCTCATCCACCCACATGTACCCAATCCACCTGGTAAACTATGCCAAGGTAGAGGCCGTCGAGTGGTGGAACTGGCTCTCCCTGGCCCTGGCACTTCCGACACTCTATCTCATTGGTGGTGGCTCTGTTAGGTGTTTGTGGTGTCGTGGGATAGTTAACTACTGCAGAAGTAATAATAATAACAATACCATTTGTCTTTATTATTATTATTATTATTATTATTATTATTATTATTATTATTATTATTATTATTATTGTGCGGTGTGATGCTGTGTTAATAACATAAGGTAGCCATTGTCCTCAACACCTGTGCGAAGCCATTTAACGTCTGCAGTGTTGTGTTAATGACGTAATAACACCTTTATAAGGTATTTAACAGGTGTTTTTGTTTGTGTTATAGATGCGGGTGGTTGGACGGGCGTACAGGGAGCTGGTCACTGTCCGCGGGATGGGGGTCACCGCCCGCCGACACACACACACCAAGTTCTGACCATCACCCGCTGGCTGCCTGCCCCCCCACCACTCACCCCCACCACCACCACCAACAACCACCACCACCAACAACCACCACCAACACCGCCACCACCACCTCTCGCCGCGCCGCACACACTCCGACGATGATCTCATAATAATGTGATACACAATCAAAACCTGTGGAGAGCGTGTGTATGTGTGATTGTGTGTGTTTGTGTGTGTGTGTGACCCCAAGAGCACTCTCTCTCACACAACACACACATCTGTCATTAAGATAAATGAATATATATATAAATATATATACACACACATATATAAATATATATATATAAATCTATATTAGAGTTTTTATTTTACAAGTGATGGACAAGAATGATGGTGACACTTGTTCACGAGTCGAGACAGAGATAGTGGCAGCTGAGTGAGGATGAGGGAAGACTGCCGCCCTGAGGAACACCCTGTAGCTCCTCGCCCACCTCTCATGGTTGTGTTCCCACCTCGGTAAAACTCTTAGGACGTAAAACCCGCGTGTATGAGTGTGTGTCTGTGTGTGTGTGTGTGTGTGTAGGGGGACTCTCCAGATGTTTACTGTAGTGGTTCCTCATTGGCTGCCAGACGAAGGTGCAGCTACATCAAGATAAACAGTGAACGGCTAAGACAAGATACAAGTTAACTTACTATGGGTGTATACAGACGGTGCCGCCAGCGACCTCAGGCCAGGGGTGAGGCGTCCTAGTGACCAGTGTGTGATATTGAAGCAACTCGCCAACCTTTGTGAGTGGTCAATACTGGTCCTGAACGGTGGTCTGTGTTGTGGAAAGTGGTCCTTCTGGTTTTTCTCACCGCTGAAGTGTGTGTTTGTGTGTGTGTGTGTGTGAGTGAGTGAGTGTTTGTGTGTGAGACCTAATCTACCCACAAGAAGCATAGATAAGGTCGATAAGGTCCTCCTCTGACATGATGCGACGTATTCTCATGGCCAGGGTGATGTGACCTGGTGACCACCCCCTGCCACACCCCACAACCTCCACCCCCCCCACATGTATGGATGGAGGGTTCAAGACCAGGTTCTGAGGCCGTGACCACCACCACCACCAGCTGCTGAACCTTTTAGCTGGACAGAACCTCACGAACTCGAACTGGTAAGGCAGGTGGTTGGGTCACTACCAGGAGGTTCAGATATCACGGATACCAGCTGGTTACATTCCTCAACACCAGCTGTGTCACATCCCCTCAACACACAGCTGGTCACATCCCTCTACACCAGCTGTGAGTATTACACTATACCCCTGACTAGATGGTGTTACAGTGACTACAAAGTGCAACAACAAACAAACAAACAATAAAGTGTACAAGAAACTAGAAAAAAAAGTGTCAAGTGTAAATATAAGAAAAGTGTTTACATAGCTAGTGAGTGTGTGTAAGTCGCAACACTGTGCTCTAGGTTGTGAAGTGTAGTACTGTGTTATAAAGAAGATTATCTATAGTAGTGCTAAGTGTTCCTACCGTAAGAAAAAAAAGTGTAGGTAAGATAAAACACTTAAGTGGATAAAGATAGTAAGAGAAATATAACAAAAGTGTGTATAGGAAAAAAAAAAACACTAACTAATAAAAGAAAGTGAGAAAAATACAAAAGAAAAGTGTAAACAAGTGAGAAAAAACACAAACACGAAGTGAGAAAAGAAACGCAAAATAAAAACTAAACTAAACCAGTGAACAAGTGGAAATAAAACACACGAACCAAAACAAAACAAAGCAAATCCCAAACAGTTGGTAAAAGGTAAACCAAAAGAAATCAAGATAAGAGGTGATAAGTGGAGGAGGAGGAGAAGGAGGAGGAAGCAGAGGGGAGGAGGGGAACAGCTACCGCGGTGCATCATGGGAGAGCTTCAAGCTACCGTCGAACTGGCGCTACACATACACAAGTTCTACAACGTTGATCTGTTCCAGCGTGGGTGAGTACTGTTGGGTGGATGTTGCCTGCTGTAGGGGTGGGTGTTGCCTGTAGGGGTGAATGTTGATGTGGGGGTGAGTGTTGCCTGCTGTAGGGGTGGGTGCTGCCTGCTGTAGGGGTGGCTGTTGCCTGTTGAGGTGGGTGTTGCTCTGTTGTAGGGGTGGATATTGCTCAGGGGTGAATGTTGATGGGGGTGGGAGGTTGCTGTAGGGGTGTGGGTGTTGCCTGCTGTAGTGGGTATGCTCTGCTGTTGAGGTGGGTGCTGCCTGCTGCAGGGGTGGGTGCTGCCTGCTGTAGGGGTGGGTGTTGCCTGTAGGGGTGAATGTTGGATGGGGGGCGAGTGCTGCCTGTTGTAGGGGTGGGTGTTGCCTGTTGTAGGGGTGGGTGTTGCCTGCTGTAGGGGTGGGTGTTGCCTGCTGTTGAGGTGGGTGCTGCCTGCTGTAGGGGTGGGTGTTGCCTGTAGGGGTGAATGTTGGATGTGGGGTGAGTGTTGCCTGTTGTAGGGGGTGGGTGTTGCCTGTTGTAGGGGTGGGTGTTGCCTGCTGTTGAGGTGGGTGCTGCCTTCTGTAGGGGTGGGTGTTGCCTGCTGTAGGGGTGGGTGTTGCCTGCTGTTACAGGCGTTGGTGCTGCCTGTTGTAGGGGTGGGTGTTGCCTGTTGTAGGGGTGTGTTGCCTGTTGTAGGGGTGGGTGTTGCCTGCTGTTGAGGTGGGTGCTGCCTTCTGTAGGGGTGGGTGTTGCCTGCTGTAGGGGTGGGTGTTGCCTGCTGTTACAGGCGTTGGTGCTGCCTGCTGGGTCACTATAACTTATGATAATGATGTAATGAATGAAAATAATATTAGTAATGATAATAATAATAATTGCTCTATTATTTTTGAAGTCAATTGTGTAGAATGACTGACTAATAATCACTATATTATTGTTTTTGTTAATTGTTTGTTGCTTTGCTTTTGTTGTTGTTTTGCTTTTGTTGTTGTTTTGCTTTTGTTGTGTTACCCCGTGAAGGTTTTATGACGTCATCGTAAACAAGGATGAGGTGGGATCATGATTGGTCCATCCAGACTTTATGAGCGTTGATTGGTCCAGCTATCCAGACTTCACGAGCGTTTGATTGGTCCATCCATACTTTACGGGCGTTGATTGGTCCATTCATACTTGGCGAGCGTTGATTGGCTAAACAGCATCTTAGAAAAGCCTTTGATAATCACCTTTCCATACATGATGTCTTACCACAAGCCAAACTGTCTGTCTGTCTGTCTGTCCGTCCACTCATGTGTCATCAAGCCCGGAGGAGGTGTAGGAGGAAGAAAGGGGGAGGGGGAAGAGGTGTAGGAGGAGGGGAGGAGGCGGTGTAGGAGGAGGGCCAGGGAAGGAGATCCTCTTGTAGTACTACACTATTGATCTTCCGCAAGGTGTGTCTCTGCTTCCTCCTCCTCCTACTACTCCTCCTCCTCCATACCCCTCTCCATTCTCATCCTCTACCTCAGCCCTCCGCGACCTCTTTGTTTTAATTTGTTTTCCCTGGCTGGTTCTACTCTGTTCCCCACCACTTCCCCCATTCTCTCACACCTCACACACGCTATCTGAATGCGAGTTTTCACCTGTCTGTCTGTCTGTCTGTCAAAGTTGAGTAAAAAATCAAGGTTGTGAATCAAGGTTGTGAGTCAAGGTAGGTCAAGGTTGTGAATCAAGGTTGTGAATCAAGGTTGAGTCAAGGTTGTGAGTCAAGGTTGGTCAAGGTTGTGAGTCAAGGTTGTGAATCAAGGTTGAGTCAAGGTAGGTCAAGGTTGTGAGTCAAGGTAGGTCAAGGTTGTAATGTTTGTGGATGAATTAAGTTATTGATTGATTAATTATATAATTGGTGAAGTAATTTGGGGTCTAATTAACTCATTAGCCAACCGGTGAGGGTTAGGAGCACCTGTAGTGTATCATGGGGCAGGTGGGTGTACACGTGTTTGTGGTTTACCTGTAGTTCGCCTGTAGTTCACCTGTGGCTTACCTGTAGTTCACCTAGTTTACCTGTAGTTCACCTGTGGTTTACCTGTAGTTCATCTGTATTTCACCTGTAGTTTACCCGTGGTTCACCTGTAGTTCACCTGTTGTTTACCTGTATTTCACCTGTAGTTCACCTGTGGTTTACCTGTAGTTCACCTGTATTTCACCTGTAGTTTACCTGTGGTTTACCAGTAGTTCACCTGTAGTTTACCTGTGGTTTACCTGTAGTTTACCTGTAGTTCACCTGTGGTTTACCTGTGGTTTACCTGCAGTTACCTGTGGTTAATACTGGCAGGCAACAGTCGTGTGTGATACATTTATAGTGTGCTTCGTGACGAGTCCCCCCACCCCCGTCTCCCCCCTTCACTCCCTCCATTTCCTCACCCCACCTCCCTCTCTCTCCCTGTCCTCACCCCACCTCCCTCTCCTCCCTCCCCCTGTCCTCACCCCTAACCTCCCTCTCTCCCTCCCCCAGTCCTCACCCCACCTCCCTCCCCAGTCCCTACCCCACCTCCCTCCCCCAGTCCCTCACCCCACCTCCCTCCCCCAGTCCCTCACCCCCTCTCTCCCTCCCCCAGTCCTCACCCCCTCTCTCTCCCTCCCCCAGTCCCTCACCCCCTCTTTCTCACCCCTCTCCTCCCTCCCTCCCCCAGTCCCTCACCCCTGTCCCTCCCCCAAACCCCCAGCTAGGCCCCTCCTGAATCCCCAAAGCCACGCCCTCACTGGAGTTTAGGCTACCTGTGTAGTGGAACGACCGCCAAAGTAATTACAGGTTGAACCGCGCCTGCCCCTGGTACGGTGTGTCACGCAAAGTGTGTGTGTGTGTGTGTGGGGGGTGAGGGTGTACGCGTGTGGTGGGGGGACCGACCAGGCTATGCGGCATTCAATGTATATGTACAGTGTATAATATTAGGGCCAGATGTGATAGGCCGGTAGAAGAACGGTGGAGAGAGAGAGAGAGAGAGAGAGAGAGAGAGAGAGAGAGAGAGAGAGAATGGAAGGGAAGTGAGGAGAATAGGTGAAGACAAACCAACTCCAAGCCAACCCAACCTAACCTAACCCAACCTAACCCAACCCAGGGAAGAAGAGCAACACATAAAGCACTACTGTCTTACGTTATCACAGACACGAGGTAGAAAGATTATACTGTCAGTGAAATGTTGACAGGAGGAGTTACTGTCTCAGCTAACACACACACACACACACACACACACACACACACACACACACACACACACACACACACACACACACACACACGTACGAGCATTGGGTTATCTCATGAGGGGGAGTAGGAAGAGAAGAATAATGAGGCGATATCTAATGATGATGATGATGATGATGAGAGAGAGAGAGAGAGAGAGAGAGAGAGTATGAATTAGCGAGGTGTATTAAAGTAAGACGTGATGTGAGCACCGCCAGCCACTGCACCCCTCCTCCTCCCCCCACTATCTCCCCATCACCCTCCCCTCCCCCCCATCACTCCTCATCACCCCTCCTCCCTCACCCCTCACTCACTCTACACACTGCTACTAGATCGATAACGGATTGTTCCCTCCACCCTTCCTCCTCCCCCTCACCCCTTACAACTTCCACCCCCTCTCTGCCTTCCTTTCTCCCCCATCATCTCTAACCCCCCACTCCCCACCCTCTCCCTGTCTCCCCACCCCTCCTACCTTTTCTCCCTTACACTTCTACCTCATTAACCTCCCCTACCCCACTTACCCTCCTCCTCTTATCTTTCTGTTGTTTTATTCTCTCTAATTCCTCTACCCCTTCCTTCCTCCCCCCCTCCTCTCCCCCTTCCTCCCTCCTCCCTCCATCCCCTCCTCTCCTTTCCCTCCTACTCCCTTCTCCCTCCTCCTCTCCTCCCCCTCCCCTCTTCCTCCTTCCTTTCATTGCCACAACCTTCAACTCTTCCTTTCATTGCCACAACCTTCAACTCTCACCTCCCCCCCAATTTGCTTTTTTCCCTCTTACCCCCTCACTCTTCCCCCTCCCCCCCCTCCTTCCTTCTCCCCCTTCCACATACTTCCTCCCCCCTGTCAGGAGGTGTGGGGGAGGAGGAGAGGGCGGAAGAAGAGGAGGAGGAAGAGCGGAAGGAGACAATAGAGAGCGGAGATGAGAGAGTCGGAGAAGGGAAGGAAGTCGCCTTTATTAGCCCGCTGCCTCAACCGGGAGGGAGGGAGGGAGGGTAAGGGGGAACTAAAGATGGAGGGAGGGAATTAGTGGGGGAGGAGGTAGGAGGGAGGGAACTAAAGAGAGAGAGAGGGGGAGGAAGGTTGTCCTACAGTGGTGACCTGTGACCTTGACCCCTGTCTGAAATTGACCAAAAATTGTGTAGTGTCGACCTATTACCGAGGCTGATCAGGTATGCTAAGAGACAGACAGACAGACACACACACACACAGACAGAAACAGACAGACAGACAGACACAGACAGACAGAAACAGACAGACAGACAGACACACACAGACAGACAGAGACACACACACACACAGACACAGACAAAAACAAACAGACAGACAGACACTTTCACACAAACCGAACCATTTAGTATGTATTAGAACACGACCCCATTATAAACTATTAGGATAAAGGGCCAATTAGGACGATAAGAATAAGAAGCCAATTAACCTGTTCCCATTACAAACTATTAAACACACTTTTAATTTTTAACATAGGAAATATTTTGAGATACGTGTGAAAGTTTGTCCCTGAAAAAAAAAAGTATATATATAGTTTGAATTCATGTTATGTGCACAGTATATGTAATTCGCCTCGCATGAGTTACCTGGCCGCATTTAAATTATCAATAAGGTGCGTCGTTGAGTTGCCAGTGAGGGTTTGTTGTTGTTGTATTTTAATAAGGTGTGGTGTTTGTTGTGTCTTTGGGAGAGAGAGAGAGAGAGAGAGAGAGAGAGAGAGAGAGAGAGAGAGAGAGAGAGAGAGAGAGAGAATAATAATAATAATAGTTGCAGTAGAAAATTTGTTGTTAGGTAGTAGTAGTGGTATTGTAGTAGCAGTAGTTAGTAGTAATAGTAGTCGTAATAGTATTGTAGTAGTAGTAGTATTAGTAGTGAGGCTTAACATCGCTGGTAATGTTTGTGAGAACATTACTAGGTGTATTTATGTGGCCTTCATAAATACTCTGTTAAAATGGCGCATAATTTGTGCCTAGACGTTAATTTATATGAAGATGAACTGAACCTGGGGCAACATTACCCTCGTGTGTGTGTGTGTGTGTGTGTGTAGTATAGGTGTGCTTGAGACTGCTTGGCGCTACACCTCCCCGTGTGTGTGTGTGTGTGTGTGTACTGAGACTGCTTGGCGCTACACCTCCCTCGTGTGTGTGTGTGTGTGTACCGGAGACTGCTTGGCGCTACACCTCTCCCCGTGTATGTGTGTGTGTCATTGGTGACAGTCGTGCGTGCATGTGTGACAGTGGCAGTAAATAACCTTGGCCGTCAGCACCTGGCTCCCCTATCACACGTCATCCATCTGTCACAAGTCATCCATCTGTCACAAGTCATCCATCTATCACACGTCATCCATCTGTCACGCGTCATCCATCTGTCACACGTCATCCATCTGTCACAAGTCATCCATCTGTCACACGTCATCCATCTGTCACACGTCATCCATCTGTCAAGTCATCCATCTATCAAGTCATCCATCTATCACACGTCATCCATCTGTCAAGTCATCCATCTGTCACAAGTCATCCATCTATCACACGTCATCCATCTATCACACGTCATCCATCTGTCACACGTCATCCATCTGTCACACGTCATCCATCTGTCACACGTCATCCATCTGTAACTACCTACGAGTTTTATGAGGGTCGCCTTATTAATTAACTTTTCCAGGTATAATTAGTGGGGTCACCTGAGAATTAGCCCCCCCCCCTCCTGTAGCTTATTTCACCTATTGATTAATGATTAAACACCGTGATGCTGTACTTGGTGAGGTGAGGTGAGGTTATCTTAGCGTTAAGGTGTTCAGTCATCAGGTGAAATATACTTGGGTGCCTAATCGCCAGGTGATTCTCTCATTTTACCAATTTAAGTCACTTAACAAAGATTTATGATTAAGAAAAGCCAATCATGTATTAGATAGTGTTCCGTGTGTGTGTGTTGCTCACATGAACACGACCTACAGGAAAGCCTGAACACCTACGCAGACGCGTATTCACGTTTCGGCCTTGAGGTGAATGTACGTAAGAATCAGATTCTCTTTCAGCCTGCCCCTGGTTCAGACACCCCTCCACCATCCATCCAGCTTAACGGTACTGCCCTCTCTAATGTTGCCCACTTTCGGTATCTCGGCTCCCACCTGTCCACCACCGCAGACATCGATGAAGAGATTCAGCATCGGTTCAGATGTGCATCTCAATCCTTTGGCAGACTCCGAAATCGTGTCTTCAGCTGTAGGGAGCTGAAATTATCTACAAAGCTGCACGTATATCGAGCAGTGGTCCTGCCCACCATGCTATATGGCAGTGAGACGTGGGCCACATACAGGAGGCACCTCAAGGCACTTCAAAACTTTCACCAACGTAGTCTATGTTCCATCCTCCGAGTTCGCTGGGAAGACAAGAGAACAAATGCCAGTATTCTTGCTGACACCAACTGTAGGAGCATCGAGGCTACCATTATCCATGAACAACTACGTTGGACTGGCTATGTTACCCGCATGGACGACAGTAGACTGCCAAAGCAGCTACTTTATAGTCACCTAACGAGTAGTAAACGTAACGCTGGCGGGCAACTGAAAAGGTATAAGGATAGTCTTAAGACAAACCTGAAAAAGTGCCAAATCGATCCCCTCACCTGGGAGTCGATTACTCCACATTGTAAAGCTTGGAAGAGCACCACACGAGAAGATGTCAATACTTTCGAGTTAGCCCGACTACAAACCGAGGCAGACAAGCGCCAACGCCGGAAAGACGCTGCTTCCGCCCCTCTTGCAGTAGATGTAGCCCTCCACATGTGCAACGAATGTGAACGACGCTACCGTATCCGTCTCTTTAGTCACCTCAAAACTCACATCCCTAATACCTCATATTATTGTATCATAGCTGGATGATCGTCATACTCGATTCTGAGTGACAGCAAAGTGTAGTTGTAGTGTGTGTGTGTGTGGGGTATCTTTGTGTGTGGGGTGGGTGTATCTATGTGTGTGTGTGTAAGTGTGTATGTTTATAAGTCCGACAAACACTGCTTCACTGTACCCTGTGACCTCTCCCACCCTCTTCCATCCCACCCCACCCGTCCCCACTCCTCCACAGTCCTCACCCCTACCACCCACCCTCGCCTGTCCCACCACCCTCACCCCATCTTCTCACCCCCATCCCCACCATCATCGCTCCCCCACCTCGTCCCCCATCTATTATTTGTGGGGAAAGTTTGGGGGGGAGGGGGTCGATATACAAATGTGGGTGCATGTAGAAAATGTTCCTCTCTCTCTCTCTCTCTCTCTCTCTCTCTCTCTCTCTCTCTCTCTCTCTGTCTCTCTCTCTCTCATATAATTATTATTAATTTGACTTCATAATAATTGTGGTGATAATGACGTACGTTCTTGTTGATAGTGGTGATGTGGTGCTGATAGTGGTGGTGGTGGTGGTGATGATATAGGAGGAGGGGTGTGTGTGGTGTGGTGGTAGAGGGATGAGGAAGAGGAGGAGGAAGAGTAGGAAGAAGAGGAGGTGTGTGTGTGTGTGTTGGTCCCGGCAGTGTGGTGTAATATGTCCTCTTTAAGATGCTGCGGGTATTTTTAGCTGGGATGGACCACACAACTCCTGAACCCCCAACCAGTCTGCAACTCCATCCATCCATCCATCCATCCACCCCCCCCCCCTCGACACATATGCACCCACCTACCTACTACCATTACCACCATCACATAAGCCCCTTCTACCAAGCGTTTCAGTATTGGAAGAAAACGATGATATGAGACAGTTTTTCAGGAGTAACTACTTTAATTTACAGTAATGATGTCGCTGGTTAGATCTTGGGCAGGATTTATGTGTGCTCAGATGCTATTTATTATTATTATTATTATTATTATTATTATTATTATTATTATTATACGTAGAGAAAATGAGAGAGATAATATAGTTAGAGAGACAATAAATCTTAGGTAATCTCCAACCGCTTTTCACTACATCTACAGTAAGTGTACGGTATATAACTCATAATTCTTTCTCTATTATTTCCCTGCCACTTCTTTCCCTATTATTTCCCTGCCACTTCTTTCCCTATTATTTCCGGGCCACTTCTTTCCCTATTATTTCCCTCCCACTCCCTTCTTATTATTCCCCTGCCACTTCCCTATTTATTTCCTTATCCAGCCCTCAGCCCCCTTATACCAGCCCTTAAAGTTCCCAAACCCTACCCGTCAGAACCCTTCCTCAGCCCCTAGACCCCAGCCTTCAGCTCCTAGACCCATTCCCTGGACCCTAACCCTCAGCTCCTAGACCCCAGCCCTCAGCCCCTAGACCCCAGCCTTCAGCTCCTAGACCCCAGCCCTCAGCCCCTAGACCCCAGCCCTCAGCTCCTAGACCCCTTCCCTGGACCCTAGACCCCAACCTTCAACCCCTAGCTCCAGCCCTCAGCCCCCTCACGGAAAATATCATTAACAATACCGGTAAATAGGAGAGGAAACGGGAGGAACCTTTCTGTCACTACTCAGTGTTATGTTGTTGGGGGGGTTGTCAGTGGTTGTAGCTGTGGTTGTTAGTGGGTTGTAGTTATGGGGGCTGTTAGTGGCTGTAGCTGGGGTTGTGGGGTCGTTAGTGGGTTGTAGATGTGGGGGTTATTAGTGGTTGTAGCTGGGGTTGTTTGTGGGTTGTAGTTGTGGGAGTTGTTAGTGGTTGTGGAGGTGGGGGTTGTTAGTGGGTTGTAGTTGTGGTTGTTGTTAGTGGTTGTGGAGGTGGGGGTTGTTAGTGGTTGTAGCTGGGGTTGTTAGCGGTTGTAGCTGGGGTTGTTAGTGGGTTGTAGTTGTGGGAGTTGCTAGTGGTTGTGGAGGTCGGGGTTGTTAGTGGGTTGTAGTTGTGGGTGTGGGGTTGTTAGTGGTTATTAGAGTAGTAGATATTGTAGATGATAGTGTTGTCGTTTTAGTAGACGTAATTATTGTAGTATATAACTTGTTGTTGTTGTAGTGCATATTGTTGAAGTAGATTTTTAGTTGTGGTGTTTGTTGTAGATGTTGTAGTGGATATTATTGTTGCTGAGGTAGTGATTGTAGTGGATGTTGTAGATGTAATTATTGTTTTGTATTTTATTACAGAGATTGTAGTGATTGTTGTAGATATTGTAGATGTTTTATTGATTGTTTGCGTTAATGTGTGTCGCTAGTTGTTGTAGTAATTGTTGTTGTGAATGTAGATGTTTTAGTGGATGTTGTAGTAGTAGTAGTTGTTGTTATTGTTGTAGAATTAAGAGGAGAGGGAAGAGAAGAAATAGGCTTACCACAACTGTTGTTACTTGTGATTGTTGTAGCATTGTGTTGTGGTTGTTTTATTAATAAGGAAGTGAGGGAAGGAAGAGGATAAGGAAGGAAGGGGAGGAAGGAAGGAAGAGAGTAAGGGAAGGAAGCAAGGAAGGAGGGAGGGGAGGAAGGAAGGAGAAAGGGAGTGAGGGAGAAGAGGAATGAGTGATGGATGGGAGGATAGTTGGAGGAAGGGAATGAAGGAAGAGTGTAAGGGAGGAAAGGAATGAGTGAAGGAAGGAAGAAGAGATGGAAGGAATGAAGGAAGGAGGGCTGTGTGCTCCTTCATGGTAGCCTTGCAGGTCCTCGGCTTTCTTAAAGTTGTGTTCACCAGCAGCCATTGATTGTGGCCTTACACCTGTGTCCTATGTCATACCTGTGTCACCTGTGTCATACCTGTGTCCCGTGTCGTACTTGTGTCATCTGTGTCATACCTATGTCCCCACTCACACCTGTATATTAAGACACCTGCACCTTATATGACACCACCTCTCCTCTCATTCCCTCTTCATCCTCCCTTTATAGTCTTTCTGCCTCATTCTCTTCTTTTCTCTATTCCCTTCTCTTTTCCCCCTATTGCTTTCCCTCCCCCTTCCTCCCCCCACTTTTCTTCCCTCTCTCCCCCTCCCTCGTGTGGTACAGGTGACAGTAGTATCAGTACCTGACTCTCCCTCCCCTCATTATGACTACCTAGGCTACTGCATCACTCTCTCTCTCTCTCTCTCTCTCTCTCTCTCTCTCTCTCTCTCTCTCTCTCTCTTATAGCGTTTGTAATCTCTCTATTTTTTTGTATAAGTGTGTGTGTGTGTGTGTCCCAAAATCACTACCATGCTAACTTTGAACCCCAGAACTGACCACTTAATACTCTCTGCAGAAATTGTTGTGGTGGATAAAACTACAATATATTTTTGTTAAAGTTTTCTGAATATTTAATTCTATTGTAATATATTTTCTAATAATTCCGAAACGGTTTTCACTGGATTTTTTTATTTTTTATTTATTTTTTAATCGAGGCAGAATGGAAGTGGCGTTTCAGAGTTTGTAAAATATACGTTGATGCATAAAACAGTAGAGCTTAATTTACGTTCATTGGAAAAAAAATATATTCATTCACATTTTTTTTATTCCTATTCCCCACGACCGAAATTTCCAAGTTTTTGCCTTGGTGGAAAAGAAGTGAATTTCAGAAGGTTGTAGGATATAAATTGGTCCGTAAATCGGAGTAGATTATGACGTCTGTTTCAAATTTAGGGAAATAATCTCAATACGAACGCTCTTTGTTATTGTTTACATCTATCACATTCGCGCATGAGCCGTTGATCGGTTGGCAACAAACCACAAATATATTTCTATTCATTCCTCTAAAAAAATATCTTTTTGAGAAATCATTAAAAGAAAAAATAACTAGAGGAGTTCATATATATTTCCCAGGAATTAAAATATGACAACCCGGGGAGAAGCGTGACGTCATCAACCAACGTTCGTAAACAACACAAGCGAATTTAATGCGTCGCTGATAACTTTCCAGCTATTAATTAACCTACCTTGGATTACTGGGTTGTTGCTCGCCTCAGGGTGGTATACACATGCGTTATTTCTATACTGACGTCGTGTGTCTGTTGCAGTGAACCATTTGTTGACATGTAGAAAGATGTTGGCCTGTTAGTATTTTTTTTTTCACGTGCAATGAATGTTATGTCCTAGTAATGTATGTATTATTATTATTATTATTATTGTTGCTGTTCTACTTACCATCATCATGTACTGAGGTGTTGTCTCCCCCCAGGTATTATCAGCTCCGGTTGTATCTCAAATCGTCACCGAAGTTACCTGCCAAGATTGAGCTGAGCCTTCCTAGAAATACTAGTGAGTACCTGTGTTAATTATCTCCTTGCTTAATTACCTACATGTACCTGTAAGTCCAGTCACTAAGTGTGTTGTTGATGATGATACTGTTGTTGTTGATGATGATACTGTTGTTGTTGTTGATGATGATACTGTTGTTGTTGTTGATGATTGTTGTTGTTGTTTCAGGCGGCAGTGGTCTGGTGTTCCCGGCGTGTGTGGTTAATGGTGCCGCCGTGAGTAAGACCTTCCAGATCCTCTACCGCAACGAGGAGGTCCACCTCGATGACCACGTCCTCTTCAAGCTCCACCTCATCCTCGACGCTCACAAGGTATGTCTGAATGTTTGTTTGTTAGGCCCCCCCCCCCCACACACACCGTTCTCACTGCTGTTTTATTGAATTTATACCGGTAGAAATATGTATAATAATGATGATAATGATAATAATAATAATTAACGGTTTATTGAAAAAGTTCAGCAACCCGAAGGCTGAAAATATACATTAGACAAAAATGACTTATTACATACAAAGACATGGGGTGGGTGGGTCGTTTAACAAAAACTTTCATTACTGAAAGGAGAAGGAACAATGATTGAACATACAAATTATTATAGTTAACAGTTGATGGCCTGGGCAGGTCATGGAGACACCGGGTGGTGAGGTGTTCACGTGGTGTAGTAACTCGTCCTCGGGTGTTGATATGAAGGACTTCACATGGTCATGGGGACACAGTGTGGTGGTGTCACAGTACCTCACTCTGCTGGGTGGTGTTGTGTTATCTCGTAGTCAGGTGTAAAGCCGACCCACTGTTGTTCCCAGGGTGGACTCATTAACACCACCTGGTCAGAAGATGGCGGTCGGTTCCCAGGGGTGCTTATCTCACTGGTGGGTTATGGTTCTCACTGGTATTGTCTGGTGTTGAATTCACTGGCTTAAACACCGTTCATCATTGTTCAACACTGATCCCATTTATTTCCGAAACGAAATTGTCACTTTTGGCGGGTATGGGCCAACATTGGTCGGGGCAGCTCAGCAGCAGGAGTGGGCGTCTGATAGGTCTTGACCCTCCGGTGGTCAAGGAGTAATAAAATAATAATAATAATTGACGGTTTATTGAAAAAGTTCTGCAGCCCGAAGGCTGAAAATATACATTGGACATAAATGACTTATTACATACATTGGTGGTTTAACAAAAGCCTTCATTAGAGAAAGGTAAAGGAACATACAGATTAATGTAGGTGTTGAACAGCAAAAACGTAGTGTAGTAACTCCCTCCGAGATGGTGTTAGGAGGGACCTCACGTGGTGTAGTAGTTCCCTCACAGATGGTGTTATGAGGGACCTGACGTGGTGTAGTAATTCCCTCACAGATGATGTTATGAGGGGCCTCACGTGGCGTAGTAGTTCCCTCCCAGATGGTGTTAGGAGGACCTCACGTGGTGTAGTAGTTCCCCACAGATGGTGTTATGAGGGACCTGACGTGGTGTAGTAATTCCCTCACAGATGATGTTATGAGGGGCCTCACGGTGTAGTAGTTCCTCCCAGATGGTGTTAGAGGACCTCACGTGGTGTAGTAAACCCTACAGATGGTGTTATGAGTAAGTGTGTGTGTGTGTGTGTGTGTGTGTGTGTGTGTGTGTGTGTGTGTGTGTGTGTGTGATAGATTTTAGTAAGGGTGTGACACTACTTCATAGATGCATAGGTATACAATAAACGAGAGAGAGAGAGAGAGAGAGAGAGAGAGAGAAGAGAGAGAGAGAGAGATTATATATCCCAGGCTACGTTGTCTTGGTGGTCACAGATGGTGGAGCGTGACCCAGGGTGAGAGGCAGGATATGCTTCACCCCTTGACTGACACCTGGGAGGGTAGGAGTACGTGACCCAGCCTCCAGCCCCCCCAGACCACTCAGTCCCTCCAGCTCTTGCTCCACCTCACCTCCTTGACGTTGACCAGTTCAGGAGGCCGAAAGGTGGGGGCAGTCAACCACCACAAGTTATAACACCGACGTTATAGATAGATATAGATAGATAGATATATTGAGGTCCGTATGATGGTGCACAACCACCACCACTACTACTACACCACCACCACACCACTACTACCACCACCACCACTACTACCACCACCACCATCACCACTACTACTACTCCACCACCACTACTACTACCACCACCACCACTACTACTACCACCACCACCACTACTACTACCACCACTACTACTACCACCACCACTACCACCACCACCACCACCACTACCACTACCACCACCACCACCACCACCACCACCACATTCATGAACAGTAAACAGCCAAAAAGTCGCCCAGGCCAGCACAAACACCCTCACCACCCCCCTCACCACCCACACACCCTCACCACCCCACACACCCCACCACCACACACCCTCCTCCACACACTCCCCACATTCACACACCTTATCCCCCACACCTTCCCTCCACACCTTCCCCACACCTTCCCCCCACACCTTCCCCCCATACCTTCCCCCCCCATACCTCCATACTTTCCCCCACACCTTCCCCCCACCTTCCCCCCACACCTTCCCCCCCACACCTCCCCCCACCCTTTTCCACACCTTCCCCCCCACCTTCCCCCACACCTTCCCCCCCCCACACCCTTCCCCCCCACACCTTCCCCCTCCACACCTTCCCCCACACCTTCCCCCCCACACACCTTCCCCCCACACCTTCCCCCCCCCACACCCTTCCCCCACACCTTCCCCCCACACCTTTCCCCCCCACACCTTCCCCCACACCTTCCCCCCCCCACACCTTCTCCCCCCACACCTTCCCCCCACACCTTCCCTCCACACCTTCCCCCCCACACCTTCCCCCACACCTCCCTCCCACTCACACGCTCCATTAAACATACCCAACCTACCTACCCTGCTACTACACTGCTTTTTCAGTTGTGTTCACAGACAGACAGACAGACAGACAGACAGATAGATATTGTTTACACTGACTGAGAAACAAACAGGAGATCACGAATGATTTTATTAATTTGTTTGTTTATTTTAAAGACGAACAGAAACCAGTATTGTTAGGTTAGGTTAGGTTTTGTTAGGTTAGGTTAGGTTAGGTTAGGTTAAGGTGGATTAAACTAGATTTGGTTAATTTAGTTCTAAAGTATGTTAGGTTAAACTAAGTTAGACCAGGTTAGATAAGGTTATATTAGTTTAGGCTAGACTAGTTTAGGCTAAATTAGGTTGAGGTAGACTAGGTTAGGTCGTGCCAATTAGACCATTACCGAATCAATTCCCAGAGGGTGGTGTTCGTGGTACTGTCCCCAACACTGTACGTCTTGCAGTTTGGCGCGCGGTAGTGACGGAAACATCAATAAGAAGGGTTGCACCGCCGCACCCGACTAACCTAATTTGCCAATATCGCAGTGTTAGTGGCTGACAAGGAAGCTCCCAGCACACTACTACTACTACTGCTGCTGAACTCTGTATTCACTTCTGCTGAGCCTTGCTGTGTAGTGCTGTTGGGATGTGTGTGTGTGTGTGTGTGTGTGTGTGTTTCTCTGCTTCAAGTACTGCTGAGGTGTGTGTGTACGCTAACTAGTCCAATAAACTAGGAAGATTGATAGTTACTCTGATATGTATTCATTAAAATCGTCATAAAGATGCAGGTAATACAAACAATGACGAAACAGTAAGTCGATTTATTCCTGGAAAAGACGTTAAAAGTCTATTTTCATTCATCCATACTAAAAACAAATTAAACATAAGAGATTATGGAAATTTATTCTTCCTTATAGTGTCACGTGTTTATATACCCCCCCCCCTCTCTCTCTTAACCCCTATACACCGTACTGCGTCTTATCTTCTCGCCATAAACCATACAAGTCCTCCTGGAACGCCTTGACGTGAATCTCAGACGAGCTGTAAACATTTTGTACTCGTCGCAAGTTGATGGCTTAACCTATTCCAAAATAATATTATAAGTAAGGGGAGGAAAGCTCTAAGTACCTGGGGAAGTCATTATGGCTTTACTTTACGTTTTTCTGTAGCATTAAAGTGATCTTTGAGGTCGGGGTATGGTGAGGCGGCGGCGGGGAGTTGGGTACGTGGCGGTGTGTGGCAGGCGTTGCGTTATGGATGTACCCGCAGTGTGTGTATCCTGCCTCTCTTGGTCCCCTTAGCCTGCCTCTCCTGTTGCCATGGTAACCTCCCCTCTCCTCTACCTCCTCCTCCTCTCCTCTTCTTGTTCTTCTTCCTCATCCTCCTCGTCATCATCATCGTCATCAATATCATTTGTCGGTGGTAACGGTAATGTTAGCGGGTGATCACTGCCGCTGGGGTTGACAACGGTGATAATCGTGCTGCTGCCTCTCGTTGGTAACGATGACTGTCTTAAACACTCCCGTTGATTTTGATGATACTCTGCTTGTTGTTTATGGTAATGGTGGTGGTGGTGATTGTGTCTGGTAATAATGGTGGTGATAGTAGTAGTGTTGGTTGCCTAGTTGTGGTGGTAATGATAGTGGTAGCGAAAAAAAGGTTGTCACTTGTCATGCAGGGTGCTAGTGGTGATGTGGGTAGTAGAGTAGTATTTAGTGGTGGTAGTGGGGCCTGTGATAGTAATGGCACCATTGGTGGTGCCACTGGTAATAGTGGTGGCGTAGCGCCAGTAGAGTGGTCGCAATAGTAATAGTAGCGGTGGCGCCACTGGTAATAGTGGTGGCGTGGCGCCAGTAGAGTGATGGCAATAGTAGTGGCTGTGATAATGCGGTGGTAGTGGCGCCAGTGGTGGTGGTAGTAGTAGGTGGCAGTGATCTCAGTCACCCACGTATCCGCACATATTTCCCATCATTAAATAGGTATAACTCCTCACCCACCCTGGAAGTCCTCCACACTGGCACCACCAGGTCAGAGACCCGAGCCCCCCCCAGTGTCTCTGACCCTCCTCTCATATAATACAGACGAATACTTTAATATGTGAAAAATATAACTAATAGTGCCCAGTTGTTTTGAATATTTATAATAACAGTTGATTAATGAGATCTTGCCAGAGGTTTAGTTATTATGCAAACAAAAATATAATTGATTTTCGTGATTTGTTAAGATGTTATTTATTTTTTCTGTTTAATAATATTTCTTGGATGTGTACTGAGAAAGTTTTATATTTTTTTCAACTTTATAATGCTTATTGTGAATCAGAATTGTGTGTTTATTTTTAAAGGGATGATTTAGTGTAATATGGTCGTATTATCGGATATTTTATTATTTTAAGACAGTGATGTGACGTCGGTATATCTTGATTTAACTTTTTATCATATTTCCTATATATGTGCTCATTTAGTGCCTGAGTATGATAATATAGTGTAAACTGGTGCAAACACAAACATATACAGTATAGACTTGATTCAAGAACGATGACCGGACAGCGCGTCGCCCGTGTGGGTTGAAGAGAAGGCAGAAGGTCGTCATATATAACTAATCAAATGTGTGTACTGGTGTAGTTATCCGCGTTCCTTCTACAAAAAAAAAATATTAAAAACAAATATTTTAACTACAAGATGAATTAAGGCGTTAAGAATTAGTTTTTTTTGTAACTGTATATTGGAGCAATGTACAGTATATGGTGTTGGATTTGATATGGATTCATTCTTAATTACTTTATGGGGGGGTGATAAGTTAGGATTAAGTACATATTATATGAATGTTTATGAATGAATTCGTTGGAAAGTTTTGTCGGAATTTCCTCCAAGAAGTATTTAATATAGTGACTAGACTAGACTCGCATTTTATACTGCCAACTGCCCCGCCTTTAGTCTCGCTGGCAGACGTACTGTACAGAGAATTTATTATCCTGTACTGTACTTTATGCCTACATCAATACAGTACTGTACTCATTTTTCATACAACTTTCTGATATTAACTGAAAATGCACTCGGTATGTTATTTTTTATTGTATATACGTAGTAGCTACTGTGGTTGGTTGTGTAGCTAGATAAACACACACACACACGCACACACACACACACACATGGGTGAGCTGGTGTGTGTGAGCTAGCAGGTGTGTGAATCTACAGCTGTAGAGGAATGGTAAATAATTTGGGTTTGTGGGTTAGGTATGTGAGCACAGGTGTAGTGGCCGGCTTATTTCACATGCATGGTGTGTGTGTGTGTACGGTGTGATAGTTATTACCTTTCTACAGGTTATGTGTACTGTATTTCTGTACTTGAACATCTTAGGTCTTGTACTTAACCTAACCTGACAATACACAAAACAGACTAAACCTAACCTAACTTGACCTGACCTTAATATAACCTAAAATGGCTAAAGATACTGTTGTGTGTCATCTTACATAACAAGTTTACCGCCGTTGTCTCATCAGCTCAGCCTTATATGGATGGGTTATTAAAAGTGGTTTCATTATAGATTAATTTAAATTCGCCACGTCCCTTCCCCAGCTATTTTTAACAACAAGAAATAGTGCTAAGTAATTCCGTAGAAAAATTGCAATAAGAATAACGTTATGCGACATTTAATCCAGTTTTTAAGATGAGTTATAAAGTTCATTTAGTATGATGTTGAAGCTGAGTTATGAGATGCATAATGAGGTCCACTTGTGTGTTGGTGTTGCAGCTGGCAGAGAGCTTGGAGCGGGCGGATCTACAGCTAGTGTCGGAGCTGTGGTTCACGGAACACGCCTTCGGCCCTGACCACCACAATGCTATCCAGTGCGTCTCATCCAGGACCCTCAACCTTCACTTCTCTCCCACCAGGTGAGTATCTCTCTCTCTCTCTCTCTCTCTCTCCTCAGATAGTCTCATACCCAGTTAGGTTAAGTTCGATTAGGTTGAGATTGATTAGATTAGGTTAGGTTTGCAGGTGAAGATTTCTTATGAGTAAAATAAATTCCTAGAAGCTTCTCGTACTTTTTGAGATAGGTCACTTTTGAAGGTCATGAGGTAAAAAGGTCACTTGGACAGCTCAGTACCTGAAGTTGTTAGAATCAATATTGTGGTTCTTAACTGTTGTGGTGGCTGCTGTATTACACACTTCTGGGAAAACACATTCAATGTGAATCACACAAACCCAGCTTAACCTAATCTAACCCACCTAACCCTACTCTAACCCAGCCTAACCTACCATAACCCAACCTGACCTACCATAACTCAACCTAATCTAACTTGACCTAACCTACTTCATCTTACCTATCCTAGCCTACCCTACCCTACCCTACCCTACCCTACCCTACCCTACCTAACCGAACCTAACCTAACTTACCAGTTAACTAAATTTTATATTCATAAGGTTATACTATATGAGGTTAGGTTTGGCTTGGTTCATCTTACCTGATATATAAAAAAAAAACTTGTTTGGTCACTATACTCTGAAAAGACAATGCAAAGTACAGTACTGTAATGGGTTAAGCTCGACCATGATACCGTAAGTTTCAAGTCACCGGGGTAAACTTTTTTCTTAGATTTTTGTTTGAATGTGAAGGATTTTATTCCTAGGCCATTGCAGTTTACCGTGTATTATTACTGAGCTATTTCGTGTGTGTGTGTAATAATAATATATAATAATTAACTGTTTATTGAAAAAGTTCTGCAGCCCGAAGGCTGAAAATACATTGGGCACTTATTACATACATTGGTGGTTTAACAAAAGCCTTCATTGAAGGTAAAGGAACATACAGTGAACATACAGATTAATGTAGGTGTTGAACAGCAAAACGTAGTGTAGTAACTCCCTCCCAGATGGTGTTAGGAGGGACCTCGTGGTGTAGTAGTTCCTCACAGATGGTGTTATGAGGGGCCTCACGTGGTGTAGTAATTCCCTCACAGATGGTGTTATGAGGGGCTCAGGTGTGTAGTTCCCTCACAGATGGTGTTATGGGGCCTCACGTGGTGTAGTAATTCCCTCACAGATGGTGTTATGAGGGGCCTCACGTGGTGTAGTAATTCCCTCACAGATGGTGTTATGGGGGGCCTCACGTGGTGTAGTAATCCCTCACAGATGGTGTTATGAGGGGCTCACGTGGTGTAGTAATTCCCTCACAGATGGTGTTATGAGGGCCTCGTGGTGTATTCCTCACAGATGGTGTTATGAGGGGCCTCACGTGGTGTAGTAACTCTACAGATGGTGTTATGAGGGGCCTCACGTGGTGTAGTAATTCCCTCCAGATGGTGTTATGAGGGCCTCACGTGGTGTAGTAATTCCCTCACAGATGGTGTTATATGAGTGAGGTGTGGTTCCAGGCCTTCCTATCGTAGACGGATTAACACATCGCTGGTAGTTGGGTTCACGGGCCGTTATCACTGGTACCTGGGACCTCACTGTGGAAGTCAACAGGGTACCACTGTTACTGTTGAGTTGTTCTCACTGACAAGCACTGTTCACCACTGTTCACCTCTGTTTAACACTGGTTCCATTTCTTTCCTAAATGAAATAGTAACTTCTGGCGTGAACTTGTTGATATTCCGGTGGGAGGAGGGTTCAGGGGAGGGAGTTGGTATGGGCCAACAACAGTTGACCTGGCTGCTCCAGAGAGGGCCCAGTGCAATCTTGACCCTTCGGTGGTCAGGATGTGTGTGTGTGTGTGTGTGTGTGTGTGTGTGTGTGTGTGTGTGTGTGTGTGTGTGTGTGTGTGTGTGTGTGTGTGTGTGTGTGTGTGTGTGTGTGTGTGTGTGTGTGTGTGTGTGTGTGTGTGTGTGTGTGTGTGTGTGTGTGTGTGTGTGTGTGTGTGTGTGTGTGTGTGTGTGTGTGTGTGTGTGTGTGTGTGTGTGTGTGTGTGTGTGTGTGTGTGTGTGTGTGTGTGTGTGTGTGTGTGTGTGTGTGTGTGTGTGTGTGTGTGTGTGTGTGTGTGTGTGTGTGTGTGTGTGTGTGTGTGTGTGTGTGTGTGTGTGTGTGTGTGTGTGTGTGTGTGTGTGTGTGTGTGTGTGTGTGTGTGTGTGTGTGTGTGTGTGTGTGTGTGTGTGTGTGTGTGTGTGTGTGTGTGTGTGTGTGTGTGTGTGTGTGTGTGTGTGTGTGTGTGTGTGTGTGTGTGTGTGTGTGTGTGTGTGTGTGTGTGTGTGTGTGTGTGTGTGTGTGTGTGTGTGTGTGTGTGTGTGTGTGTGTGTGTGTGTGTGTGTGTGTGTGTGTGTGTGTGTGTGTGTGTGTGTGTGTGTGTGTGTGTGTGTGTGTGTGTGTGTGTGTGTGTGTGTGTGTGTGTGTGTGTGTGTGTGTGTGTGTGTGTGTGTGTGTGTGTGTGTGTGTGTGTGTGTGTGTGTGTGTGTGTGTGTGTGTGTGTGTGTGTGTGTGTGTGTGTGTGTGTGTGTGTGGACAGATACAGTACATGACTACCACACATGAGCTTTTATATCTCCAGGGGCCTTCACTACCATCTGCCAGTGCTGTTTGACTACTTCCACCTGTCGGCCGTCACCTCCGTCCACTGTTGTCTCGTAGTAACTACATCAGCCCTACATCAAGTAAATATACCCACTGTTTTTGTTTGTCCCTGTATGTACCAGGACGAAGGCATTTACATACATACCTTACAGTTTTCCATTAACAGTACATATAAGTGACAGAGTAAGGCTGTATAGTAGTCATTATGAGCCCAGTAATGACTCCTTTGCATCAGTCCATCCTGTCCAAAATAACTGTCGAGTTTTTTGATAAGTTAACATATGTATAAGGTTGTAATATTGTAAATAGTGTTGTGATTATGATAACAAGAAATTAACTTCCAATGTTTCACTGATTAATTGAGTTTTCTTCGTGTTTTTTTTTTATGAGGAAGTAAAGTTAAGAGTGTGAAGGTATACTTAAAAGGACTCATGACCTAATGGGGGAACACAGATCTCAGCCAACTTATGTAGGTGTTTCAGTATGGTTCCTTGTACACCCACAACCAGTCTCTTTAACGTGTCTACATTTTATTCCTTACATCTCACTGAAAATTAAAATCAGTGGAATATATAATTAAAACTTTGACGATCATTGTGGTAAGATTGAATACATGTGTTGGTTGTGTATATGGTGTAAGGGCTTAAAGAAATAATACTGTATATGCCTTTTCAGAGTTCAGATCAGTATATTTAGAACAATTGAATGTAAATGTACAGTATATTGAATATTTACTTAATTTAGGGTCATCATTTTCTAATCATGAGAACTTAGACCTATAGATAATTTTATATAGAACTACAATTTTTTTTCTTACTTGTAGGAGCTGATTAGTAGTGTATGTCTATGATACTGTCTTTCGTTATTTAAGCATCATCACTCGTCAAGCAGTTCATATCTCATCTACATGGACTTATATCTCACAAACTTCTGTATTGTACTTCTCTGCTAATTTTTAACTCATGAACGTAAATTGATGAAACAATATAAACTAAGGAGTCATCATACTTCAAAGTTCATTATATTAGTCATCTTATTTTAATTGATTGTCACATATCAGAGACAAGGGTTTACTTTATTTATTGTTCTAGTACATTTTATCACCAGTATAAACCTAACCTAACCTCTTCACCTAACTTAACCTAACTTAACCATGGCTTCATTACCTCCAAAATACTAAAAACATTATTATGTAAATATATAAATATAACACGTTATTCAATAGACCGGTGATGAAATGTCCATACACCATTATTTATATCCCACTAAGTGTGTGTTGAGAGCCATCAGTGGGAGAAGAGCTCATGAGTCCTGCTATACCTTCACACGTTGCTGAGTCTCATTCAAGGGTGTATGTGCATTTCACTGGTTTGTCTCTTTATAAAATAGTTAAAGTTTCTCAAGCCGTGATCTGCCAGTTACAGTATCCTGGACTTGGTTATATTGCTTGTCTTGAGCAAGTTAGATTATACAGTTTAGTATTATGGGTAATTGTCTCTAGTGCCACAGTCCGTATATGGATGTTGAAATAATCACATTCCATAGATATCAGACTGTTGATGTAGACTCACAAGAGTATTGATAACTAACCAACACTGTACCTGATTGTAAATAATTGGAGTTTTGATGTTGATAATATGTAAATGTTTGCTATTCACCCAAATTACCCCTATATGATGCTCATATAGAATTCTGTCTATAGATAGAAAAGTTCATGTGTTATTACCTAAATACCTGATGCACTACACCTGTTTGATAGCATTAGTCAGCGAGTACCTGTATCATGTACCATTTTCAAGGTGTGTCATGGAGGGCCTCAACTGCCACCTACTCACACCACTGCTGCTTTATCACACACACAGTCATTCTTATTCAATAGGTATTTAAACACTTAATAACCAAGTTTTGTGTTTTAATATCCACTGGGATGAGAAAGTCTTAAGTGATGGTTGATGATGGACATGGTAGTGAGTGGTGAAGTGACTCTGGGTCTGTGTATACACCTCACTGTGGCTCTTAACCAGTTGACTCACATCCCCTGGACAGTGTGTTTTGCTGAGTGTGGTGAGGATTAAGAAACACAGTGTAGTTATGGTGATCATGATGGCTGTACTGTATTTTGAACTACTGTACGCAAGAGTAAGTTTGTTAGTGATTATGGAGGCAATTACAGAAGTTACAGATTATGGTTGGCAGTGGAAATGATTTGTCTACGGGAGGGAGATTTTATACAATAGCTGGGCTGTGTAATGAAATTAATATTTATGTGAGTAATGAGGCGTAGATGTAAGTTTATCATAGGAAAGTTGAGCTTGAAGGTTTTATGGTTTTGATGGTAGGAAGTGAAAAAGTTAGTCTTAAGAGGGGCACTTCTGTGAAGATTTTACTGAATACAGGTATCTCTCTCTCTCTCTCTCTCTCTCTCTCTCTCTCTCTCTCTCTCTCTCTGTGTGATTGCCCCCATATATATAATAATCTCTATCAAACTTTACTCTTGGTGTCAGCACTCTGTTATGGTTGTTTTATAATATTTCTTTAATTGAATCACTATTTATCATCTTCAGAACTATGAATATATATATATACAGTATCTATGTCTCTTAAATAAACAGCAAAACACATATCCCACAATATGACAGGATATGAGTGTATGTTTTCAACTGTAGTAATGTGTAAAATTTGTGCATGCGTCAACCTAGGAAGACCATACTCACCCTTGTACACGACTGGTGAGTGGAGAATCTCAGTGCCTTACCATCCTTCTACCTAATTCTATTATTTTTTTTTTGTCAACGCTCAATCATTCATTCTGCTGTATTGTTATTATTCTTGTCCCCCTAATTACTCTTTTTACCCTTTGTGATGTTTTTGAAGATTATTATTATTATGGATGGATACAAGTGTTACTGTATTATGTTTGTTACTATTACTTGTTTGTCGTCCTGCATCTACAAGTTTTTCCATAAATATTGCTCCTTTTATTTGCTCGTGTAGTAAACATAGAGCATAAGCTTGTAACGATTATATACAGAAGGGACATTGAACTGATTTACTCTGTGTAGGGAAGCATATGTGCATTTTTATTTTTGGTGCTGTGTAATAATAAAATTGAATTATTTCTGAGCAGTTTATGCATACCAATGATTTGGGTTTTTTTTTGTATATCTGTTTATTTAGGTTAATATGATTTATACTAATCTGAACCCAAAGCATTGGACTTGTATGGGGAGTGTACAGACTCTGCCTTGTTGGGAGAAGTTTGTGTATGAGCCAGTGTCTTGTGTAGCAGGGAGGAGCATGTGGAGGTATACAGTATATATGGTATTCACACCAGAAAGTATTGTTTATATCAAGTGTCATGGTAAAGCTGCGATATTCTAGACGAGTCAAGTTTGTTGCAGATTACGTATATTCATTTGATCAGTTGGCGAGACATACAGTACAGTACAATATAATATACTGAAACACAATTTATGATACAACACAACACTGGGGTATGTTCTCCTTGTGCTGAAATTAACAAAAGTTGTGTTTAAACATCACCAAACTTATCATTGTTATGTGTTAGTTTCTTAAGGCCTATGGGTCATTCATCAGGTGGCTTGTAATATTTCCTCCTTTGGAATATCCCCTGGACAGAGGTTACCATGTTAGGGGGCTGACTGTGGCAGGTACACTGTCCTGTATGGATCAATGTTAAGGCTACACAAACACCTACTGAACTGACCCAAGCATATCACTGGTTAGCGAAGGAAGAACCTTGACCATGATATGCTGGTGCCTCAAGTTGTGAGTCCCTAATTAATTCTTGATACTTGGACCCAAGCCATAAACTTGGTTCTCTTGACTTCCATCATTCATATATTTCCTTGCCTGGTAACTGGTAGTTGTGTCGTCCACATTCTGCTACAGTTCTGGGTGAGTTGTACAGCTACAATATGTGATTTCTTCACTTAATTTTGCTATGATGGGCATCGCATAATATGGCACACAGTACAGTACTTTATTTATGAGATCATTGTTGGTGTTCTTTTGTTTGCTGAACAGTGTGTCAACCAACATCCCAAACATCTAAACATTTATTAATTTGATGACGGCAGACTTTATGGTAGAAGACCGAGACATTTATAATATAAACAACCTGGAACACCTACACTGCTTGTCAAAGTGTACAAAGTGATCGTTAATACCTTGAGTTGTGGATCCTTACAACTGCCTTACAACAAATGTTAGTAATTTAGGAACTGTAGAAGACCTTTTATAAGCGATATGGTGCACTTGGTAGACCAGGTGATGGGGGTAATGTCTGTTTATATAATTAATGTGACTCATATACATTTACTAGTGAGCCTTATTGGTAATTAAGTCTGTTTCAGTTTAAATAACCCACAATAATAACCAAAACAGTGTCTATCAGCAAGGCACCATTGTTGACAGTTGGAGTTCATTGACTCATCATTGCCTGTGAGTACAGTACAGTACAGTACTTAAACCCAGGGTAGTGTCCCAGCAGGAAGTGAGAAGATTCATAGCTGGTCCTGTAACACTGAAGTTGGACTTAGTGAAGGTCTCTTGGCCTTTGTGGTATTGTTGACTTGGATCCTGGGTTCTTATATACTTTAGAAAGATGTTTGTATCTCAGTAACTGCTCAGGTGTAGGGTGAGGTGTTTGTCCTTACTTAGCACTGCCGTGTATAAAACGGTTGTGGTCAGCCCCTTGATGTAAGTGAGACTCTGCCAGGGAGTGTTGTGTAGAGTGAGTCTCACAACACACCTGTTTCTAACTCTCAGCCATAAAATGGGATTGATAAGAAAAATATGTTGCTTTCAATAAATTTTTTGTATACATTAAGTAATAAACAAATTTTAAAGGTTTGCTGTTGAGTTTTTGAGTTTGGACACTGGTTGTAAGGAAATGTAAACAAACTGAAGTATGTGATGCAAGACATTTTGTTTTACAGTATACCAGTATAAATAGTTTTTATTTTCTATAAAGATAGCTAATGATTGTCAGTACCTCAGAAAGACTCCTAATAATAACTGCACTTGGTTGATATTGATAATTGTTACATAATAATAATGATATTTATCTTTTGTTGTTGAAAGAGTTTCCAACTTTCACTGTTCAATGTCCTTTATAGTCAAGGTAATTTCATTGTTTGTATAAATGGCTATAAATTTATTTTTATATATTTCTCAGGTATCAATTTTGATATTGTTTATTTTAAAGATATTACAAGGTGATATTTTGTAGATATTGTCACGTGTGTACATCCAAACTACATTTCTGCAAAAATTTTCAGTGTAGAAATAAATAATTTCTGCAAAATTTCAGCCTTCCCTCCCTGCTGCATGTGTGTTTTCCTTCTCAAGCTAAAGTTTTGTCAGGTTTTATTAGTGCTATATTATTATCATTTATTTATTTTCTTAAATTTCATTTTCTTGCTGTAAACTTTTGTGGAAATGAATTTGTGATGGCCATTGTATTCTTGTGGTTCAGTTATATCAGTTACATATTATAGGATTGGGAAGTAGTTTTGAGTAAGTTAAGAGAGTGTGTGTGTTTGTGTTTGGGCAGACACCATCACATGTCAGGGAGCATCATAGTGTTTATTGTCTGTCATTAGGCTAACAGTTTCAGTTCATAGAGAGATCGTGAGTGATAAGTTTGAAGCACAGTACAGTGTGATCATAAGCTCCCTGTGCACTTGCAGTAATTAACAGTTTAGCTCTTCCTTGTTATACCTACAAACTTTCCCCTGGTACAGTATCATGCTGAATTGTCATTACAGCTTGTTTAAGTGATTGAAGAAAAGTTACTGTACACCAATAGAAGATATCAGGAATAACATAAATGTTTAAGTTCAGTTGTAAAAAGGCCTTTTTTTCACTCTTGAATATTTACATTATTTCTCACAAGCTTTTAATAGCAAAATAGAGAAAAAGTGTCCAATCATTGTAAAGTGAAAGTAATTACAATTGGATAGTTTCTCGTTAGTACAGTATATTGAACTCTTGGAAAATGTTAACCTAAAGACATTGCAAGTTTATGTAATACTGTACTGTACACAAACCCTGACATGTTGATGTGCCTATCAAATCAACCTTTTCATAATTATTGAACAAACATTATTTATACACTCTCATTCCTTAACTGTACAGTATTTAATTCTGCAAGGATTCACAGTAATATGAATGTCAGGTTTAGAAATCAAACTTGCATCAAAATGAAAGAAAATTTGAAGAAAACAATTCAGTTTCAGTTGCCACATTTCTTCCCCTTCACACTGTATAGTTTAGTCACAGCTGAAGAGAACACCAGTGTATGTGAAGTAGTAGTGTTTGTCACATCGTTTTTTCTCTATTGATGCAAGTTTGATTTTGTGTAAGACCTTGTTGATTAGACTGTATATATCAGACACCTGAACTATGAAGATAAACTAAGAGTTGTTTACTGGACAAGATATTATAAGTAGACCCTTTGATAGCATATAGCTAGGTCCTGTGTACACAAGAGTTTTGTTATTTGGGGATGTTATTCATTAATGTATTGCTGGATGTGCAGTATTTCATCTTTTCAGACATGCACAGTTTCTTACCTAAACAGAGGTGGCACGGGCGACCATATTGGCGTAAGCTGTGTGTAGCACTGACACCTGACGTGGCCTTCTACCATTACTCTAGTTCGCTTCAGTTGCAATTTCAATCTCACTCTTTACCCCCAAATTTTTTAATTGCCTAAACATTTTTTTTACTTTTCTAGAGCTTTAACCAATAGTTTCCACCCAAGCTCTAACATTAGGCTTAGGACAATGTTATGGGATTTTACTAAAAGGGATTTAGTCCTTTTGATTAATTTTATTTTCTAAAGCATTTTAGTTCATATGGAATCATTGATAAATAAGTAAAGTGAATGGGGACTTATAGATCACATTCTCTCTCCTTGTTTATAAAACTCATCATAATCAACTTTGTGTACAACATCAGCTTAAACTAAGTTGAACAGTTGATCAAGATTTGGTTCATGTTTTTTTTTCATAATACGTATGAATTTTCATCTCAAACACTGATTATAAATTAGTGTAGTTAGTTCAGAAGGTTCTAGACGTTCCTCCAGTAATACAATAGACTCCCATTTATTGTCATGTTTAGTCTATATCGACCAGTTGTTATGATGAAACACTTAGGGTAATTACTTCAGTGTCTATGGATGTTCCCAATTATCTGAGGCTCACATTAGTGGTTCTCTGCACATTTATAATAGTTGCTCGCTACATTTGGGCTGTGTCACTGTGCCTTGTGTTCCTTACACTGAGTGACACAGTTTGTGCACTTGGTGTACTGGTTCTGATTTAATTTAATTTGTTTTAACTTTTTATATCACCTCTTATCAGCCTACTAGCCATCCAGGCAGTTGGTCTGTTCTTTGTAATAGGACAGTGCTTTGTTGTCCAGTGTTAGTACAGGAGGCTGGGTACTGTACAGAAAACTTGCCATGTCTGGTAGTGAGGGTCACACTGGATAACACCCTTCCCATTTGTGTCCAGGCCAAGACTCGATCCCAAGACATAGTTGTGAGAGAGACACACACGTTACCGCTGTACTGTATCACCAACACCCTGTTCTGTGTGTTATAATGGCTCCCAGGTGTGCTCTCTAGTGATACAGGTGCTGCTGACCTCCGCCCAGGAGATGGAGGCAGTATCAGTCGCTGTCTCTTTTAACACTATGAGAGGCCTGTGTCACATAATTCCGGGCATCACCTTGTTGTAACTTCAGTTTTGTAATTGTTGTTTATACAGTGTTATAATGATTCATACCCTAATTAACAGTGATGCTGCAACGCTGCAAGAGAGTCAAGAAAAAGTTTAAACATCTAAATTAATAAATCTTCCCACTCCATGTTAAATTTACTCCGTTAAATCACAAACTCGAGTACAATACAGTATTGTATTTAGGTTTTGGTGATGATTACGTATTTTCATCTAACTGGCCAGGTTAAAATGTAACTTTTTTTTCCTTAGTTAAGTTAATTCACTTCTGTGTGGGTTAAGTTATCTCTGGGTTGCTTGGGAACATAACCCGACAAATACGTGGGAGTCTATTGTACTGTATGTCGAGTAGTGAAGTTTGGTGTGTATAAGTGATGGACACTTTGTTTAGGACTCAGACTGGTTGTTTTTTATTCAAGAACCTTAAACGATTACTGTACTGTACTATATTTTAGGAAGTGCAATAAATGGGAACCTAAAAATCATTAACAGTAAAGTCTGATCATTGTGAAGAGTTTACAGTATTCTGACTGATTTTTAGGTTTCTGTTTATTGCACACTAAAATATACAGTTGTAGTCATTTTGGTTTCTAGAGTAAAAAAATGACTGTATCTGTTGCTTTATATTAGTGAAACAAGAGAGGCTTTAGTTATTGATATTTTGTACAGATTTTATAGTGAATATTCTTTAAAAACTTGTAACTGTGGCTCCATATTTTATTATATATCTTTGACTTAGGAATTTTTGGATGGACTTCGGGATGAGTTTTTCTTGTTGTATTTTAAACGTGTTTATTAAACTTTCTAGTGGAGGTCGGAGCGGCAAGTCTTGGAGCTCTCCTCGCCTCAGTGCTCGAACTCAGCAGTCCAACATGGAGACGGTCTTCTTTGGCACACTTGTAAGTTTAGATCACCGTTTGTGTATTGGTTTTACTTCATGATTAGGAAGCAAGTAAAATATTATACAGTTACCATTTACAGTGATAAGGTTATGTGAATAGCTCAGTTATTACCGTCTGTATCTTAGCTCACTGTCAAGTATGTTGGTTCATATCTGTAGTTTATTATAGGGGATAGATGGAGTATATGTACTTAAGTGTGACAGTTCCTACAGCTGATATGTTTATGTCGTGAAAAAGTTGAAGATTGAGCCTAACTTGTCATTACTTGTTACCTCACAGTCTAAGGTCACATTCACACGAGCGTCTTAGAAGTCACCGGAGTTCAATGGGACCTTACACATGGACGTTGTTTGTAAGTCGCACAACAAAAAAGCGCTCGTGTGAAAAAGACCTAAATCATATGTTTGTGTGTGAATTTATATGAGGTGTGACCTCCTAGATATAAAAGTACTGTAGGGCTGTGTGTGTGATGCTCTGTTAGCAGCGCCTTTCTCTTGTGTAGACGTAAAGGAGAACATTAAGGGAACTTTGCCTGATGACGGTAAACAAATATCTATACATAATTTTTCTCCATAGTTATGATTTGTTTAGGATTATTTTTTTTTTATCAGTAGCCTTATTTATATAATTCATATTACAGTAGTTTTATTGCCTATATATTTAACAGCTTGTTGATATACAGTCAATTCTGTCATGACACATTTTGCATGTATGATACAATAGCTGAATAAACTTTTTGACTGTATTTAGTGATGAATGCTGCAAAAATAGTATATATATTTTTTTAATCTCTACTTCCATTTGTGATGTGTTACATACAATATTTTTCAATATTTGAAATACAAATCTGAAAATGAAGAAAAAATGGGCTTACAAACTTAACTGGCAAGTCCTGAGGTGGATTCAAAGGATGTACCTAACTCACACCTCCTCCAATTTTAATGATTGTTTACAGTTTTTCCATAAGTTTTTAAACTGTTCCTGTCCATTCATAGTAAGTGTTTAAGTAGTAAGGTTAAATACTCCCGATATAAATCTATTACTTGTACCAGTGAGATGTGGCTCGGCAGACATTACTGTACTGTACACCACTTTCTGAAGCCTCTGGACTTGTCCACATAAAGTGATCATTAAGTCGAGGCTGTTTATGTGGAGGATTTGAGTCACTTTATCTCACTCAGTCTGACTTAAAGATGAACAAGTTAATTTAAGTTTTCTTTATTTCTTTTTCTTAAATGTTAAATCTGTCTCTTATGAGCCTTTGTGTTTGTGTTTTAATTCATGTGTGTAATTATTAATGTTGATGAGTTGAAGAATATGATGTTACTGTGGTGATAGTTTAGATGACTGGTGAAGTGGTCCCAAGGTCTGGTAGGCACAACTTAACTGATCTAACCACTAGGATGGGGACCCAGTGTTGATGAGTCCCAGTCTTAATGGTTAGGTTAGGTTAGGTTGGGATTTAGTAGGACTTGGGTCCATTTGACTCTGCAACCAGTATTCTATACCTCAGACTTTTTTTTTCATACACTACAACATCATTGTTGCTTCTGTTGACAAGAACTCAGCCTTACGGAATGGCCTGCAGGTTCTAGACATAAGTCAGTTTCCTGCACTCAGTCCACCGCCTATGAAACCCCGAAAAGGAATCCTGTGGGGGATAGTATGTTGACAAGATGAGAATTTTCTCTGTATCTTATAACTATGACACCTCATAACACACACCCATTGTTTTACTGTTGCTCTTGGCATAACCTCGTGTAGTATATAGTGGCAGGAGGCTGGAGTTGTGTGGCACTGTTCAGAAATTGTTAGTAGATAGTTAGTTTAGATCCCAGTAAACATGTAAATTTTAATATGCTAAGGCCAACTTGCTGTGTGATTCGTATATCATTGATTTAAGTAGAAGAGATTTGATGATTAATAGTTTCTTATTGAGCTAAGGAAGTCAGTGAAAGTGGCTTATTGGTGTTAGATGGAGGTTTGTGCTGGAGACTGGCCACTGTGAGCTTCTTGGTAGGAGCAGTGCCCCTCATTTATACTGTGAAGGATAAAGCAGGAGGATTATAATGTGATGATGAAGGCAGTTTGTTAATGCACCTTTTTTCACTCTTTTCAATCCCTTCCTTCATTCAGCTTAAGACAGCTGGAATGAAGACCAACACAGACTCTCCTTTCATTGGCTAGCTGAGGCTCCTTCTTTTTAACTGCTTTGGCATACATACATTATATATATATATATATATATATATATATATATATATATATATATATATATATATATATATATATATATATATATATATATATATATATATATATATATATATATATATATATATATATCACAAATGCTTCATGAAATAGCTTTTTATGCTTTCTTTTCATGCTTCTTATTTAATGTTTTCCCGGCATTTAGCATCTGCTTCTCTTCTAAATGATTGTACTAAATTTTTAGTAATACTGTATATAAAGTGTTGGTGAGGATAACTAGAAGTTATTATGGTAGAGGGTTGAGTGAGAGACAGTTTACTTATAGAGAAGTTGCCTTGGGTCTGTACGTATAATTTTTCTTGAATTTTCTAAACTTTTTGTTTTTGTTTTTGGAATAATTTGTTTTTCTCTTTAAATGAAAATGCTTAATATATACAGTATAGTTCTTGGCCATCCCACAAGGTACCGTTGTTGCAGACCTTGTGGGTTGTACATTGCAACTATGGTGAAAATGGTTACATTCTAATGTTCCTTAATTAATATTCACTTAAAAACCCCAAATAATTATAGTTTTCACTAAACATTCCTGTAAAAACAAATAGTCATGGATTTAGCAGGATTAGCGCATATCAATATGATGTTTAACATAGTGGTTAAAATACCATGTTTGAGGATAAAAATCTTGTTTCCAAATTCAGTTCATTTATTTATAAAGAACAGTAGAGAGAGAGAGAGATCACTAGGATGACAGCTTAAGAATATGGCACCTCAGCTTGTGATTTGGCTCATTGCATTGTGATTCATTAGTGAAGATAAAGCTGGTGCCTTAGCCTAGACATAAACACTAGTGGATCAGAAACACAACACAGGCAAAGGATTTTGTCCCTAGAAATATAATGAACATCCCAATAGAATGGAGCCATGAGAATCTGTTGTACATGTGCATTGTTTCCTTGTTACCAGAACAACACCATCAAGTGTGGGGGCGGAGGAGGCAGCAGCAGCGCTTCCTGGCGTCTGGCTCAGGCACGAGCCACCCACCGCACCATCTGCACCCTCCTGCTGGCAGCTCACACTGCTCTGGGTGCCCAGCTGGAGACCATCATGGCCATCTTGCCGCCTTGGGTCGCCAGCAGTGGCAACGCAGGTGCTGCCTCAACCACTCCTCCTACGCCACAACCAACAAGACTAAAGGTTGATAATTTATCTGATGTGGCAAAGGTGAGATAAATTACAGTACTGTACTGTACAGTATGCAATTTGAGTAATAGTTTATTAATTTTATTTCTTCCAACATTTTTATGATGAAGCTGAAAAGTGATGAGATGAGAACACAGAAAGAATCCTGTATTGCTGTCATAACTCTGGTTGTATTGTACAGTACATATTCAGAAAATTGTTAAGAAACAGTAAACTCACGGTTTTGGACTTAAATTTTTTGGAATTTAACATTTATGGGGGATTTTGGGCTACAGTACCACCAAATATTCATGATTGTTGAAATAATCCAAAATCTTCAAGATTTAATACTGAACACAATTTTTATTTGACTCTTTTTCTTCTTAGAACTTGATTGCAGAATGACTTATTCCTTAAGACTGAGCTAATGTTTACCTCATTCACCCAGCAACCACTGTCATACATCTTGCAGTGGTCTTGTCAGGGGAAATAAGACTATGACTTCTTAAGAGTATCCCCATTTTTCTGTATTGTTTTATCTTGCTTGTTATTAATAAAGGGATTTTTAGAGAATACGTAGCTGTGTTTGTAGAGGATCGATATAATAACAGATCACTTGTTATGTTGTAGTCCTCAGTGCATAGATATATAGAATGTGTGATCTTAATGGTACATCCTCAGTATATATAGATTATTGTACAGTATATAATATCAGTGCACTACTTTTAAGTATATCACAAAGAATTCTATGAGGGGTGAAGGATGATCTTGGTCGGCCATGGAAGTAGAGTCACGCCAGAGGGACAACTTTCTCTCTCTCATTGTAGGATTATTATGTTGTTTATATGTTTAATTTTCTTGTCCTCTGTCTCTCAGTTATAGTTCTTCTGTCTCCCTCCTTTTGTATTATGACCACACACAATACCTTAGGGTCAACTTAGGGAGTTTCAATTAAGTTTTATAGTACACAGGTCTAAGGTCAAAGTCACAGATCAGTCATGATCACAGGTTAAAGGATAAGCCATTACACTGATGGTTTTTAGTGTTTCTTTGTGTTTCACCTCACGACTGTTGGCTCTGATCTTTCTCGGCCTCTTACAGGTGCTCATAATGATGCCAGTTGACTCACAGGTACTCATAAGGCACCTCAGGTACCCGGAGAGATTAGAACGCCTGTAATTGCTTAGCTCATACTATAGACAGGCAAGGGATGATTTAATTGAAGTTTATAAACACCTCAGAGAACATTACTTAATAGAATATTTGTACCTGGAACTAGCAGATGCTTGCCCCCACTTGTTTAGAAAGCACAAGTTCAGAAAATTATCAGGGTAAATTTATTTGTAGCTGTAATGGCACTGAGTGTTAGCTCATTTAAGACCAGAGTTGATCAACACTGGTGCAGGTTCACAGACATGACCGACTGCCCAAGCAGCTAATAGATCAATCCCATTCTTTCAAGGACGGCCATAGTCGAGAGCAACATAGACTGTTTTATCATTTGTTTCCTTTAATTATCTCTAACTTTACTTTATCTACCCTAATTCATTATATAGATTATTACTGTATATACCAGAGTGCGAGTAAATTATAACACCTTCACTAATATTATAGTCAGGCTCACTTATTCAGTGTTATTGTAGGTGTGAGTCTTTGATGATGGGAGAACAATAGTTGTGAAAGGTTCTAGACAGCCTTAGCATGCCTCTCCCTGCCATACGATCAGACAGGAAAAAATAAAAATGTATAGAAGGGTGTGATTAATGGTTATTTATGAGAATTATGCATGGGTTATTTGCTGTAGGTTAGTAATAAGAGTGAGGATGACAGAGTAACCTTAGTAGCAACGGTTGAGTCTTATTGTTGATACTAATGTCATTGCATGCTCCCAGGAGTGCTACTTCACCCTCATTGGAGGACAAACGCCACGTTTTGATCGCCGGCTTAATGAAAGGACACGGGTAAATTTCTCCTCCAGAGGTTGGCTTGAGATGCGTTGTAGTATGTGGTGGTGTGTCAACTTCTCCACATCTCCAACCTCCTTTTTCTTACTGTTGCATGTTGTTTTCTTTGAATGTTAACTATGACCTCTCAAGTGTCAGGTAGACTATACTGTACTTACGGGGAAGAACAACGGGTATGTAATGTGTTTCTCTGTTTGCTCTGTAACGTATGTACAAAGTTTCCAAATAAACTAACTCACTGTGTGCATTGTGGTACTCAACCTCTCTCCCTCTTGTCACAAATGCTTCTTTACAGATTGGAATAAGTTTGAATGTTAAATTATAACTTCTTAATGATAATATGCATGAAGGTCTGAGTGAATGGAGGCGAGTAGTGTTGTTGTCATTAAAGGAGCTGGCGGAATAGTGGCTACTTGATAAGCTCGACCAGTTGATGGAGTACTGTGCTGTACCTCCCAGTATGGTGTTCTGTACTGGAGTTTGGGTTGTGGTTAGACAGTGATCATATTAGAAGTTTTAGAGATGAAGAGTTAAATATCAGGTTTGTCTTTAGTGTGAATGAATGTTTTTTATTTTTTTTTATTTTCAGTTATATCTGTATGTTTGTGTATTATTACCTGATGTGTATAGTATATGTATGTGTCGTTCAAGTCCACATTCTTCCACACAACATGATAGTTATACCATTAATGAACTGTCTTCAGCTGGTCGGTCCAACTGTTGATCTGTCGTGAAATTTACACAGACTCCCAAAATAAGATACAAGTGTTAATTGAGGTTTGAGATTGGTTTTGTAGCTGTACAGGTGTATAATCACTGTCTCACACAAAACTTAAGTTGAGGGTTTGTGAAATTGCTTGTTTTGAGACATCTAATATATACAAATAATTTTGAAGATCGTATAATATTATCAACTTTGCACTATGCTGATGATGAGGTCCTTGTGTCTTATTGATCAGTCTTGGTGCCATCATGTTGGAGGGCTGCTGGCCATGGCCCTGTGGTTTACTTATGGCCATGTCCCAAGCTCTCTTTTGATGCACATTGAGTTTGTGTTGGTGGTTAAAATTCGTTCTCTATACTCTGTGTGCAATTTGGGGGATACGAGTAAGAGTGCGTGCGTGCGTGTGTGTGTGTGTGTGTGGATATTTTTACTTTTTGTTTTAGTTCTGTCTTGTCACGTTTTCTAAACACGTTACATCGCTTTCCCTATTTTATCCCCCTTCACTGAGATCACTTCACCTCATGGGCCACTCTACACAGAGGTAGAGGAGGAGTAAATATAATAATAAAATGGGACATCCGTCTCTTTGATTTTTCATATTTTGTTGCTGTACAGGTATCTGACTTCCAGTTTTTGATTCCTTGCACCTGTGTTTTAGTTATATTGTTTGTTCATGGAGAATACCGCGTCTCTTTCAGTCTAAGTAAGTCGGCATATTTTTCTACCTCTGGGTTCTTGACGCCCATTGTCTGGTTGAGTTGTTCCCTCAGGTTGTGTGAATGATGCAGGTTTTTGCTGTTAATGTTTTGTTCTGAACCTCAGCAATTTGTTTCTTGGAACTTTGAATGCTATCAGCTATTATGCCTTCCATCCTTAAATGAATGAACATATTTTTTTGTTATATTTAATTGATTATATTTGGCTGTTTTATTGTAAGCTGTGTGTTTGTATTCGCTTCATTTTTTATAGTACAGTGGTCCCTCGGTTAACGAGCACAATCCGTTCTAGAAGGTTGCTCGTTAACCGAAAAACTCGTTAACCGAAACCATTGTTTCAATGGGTTTTTGGGTAATTGGTTCCAACTCACCGAAAATTGCCTAAATTCAACAAAAAAGGTAGAAAAGTACACTTACTTTGACGTGTGTATGTAGAAGGCTCCTGGATGATGATGATGATGATGATGGGAATTAGAATGGGGGTGGAGGGTGGAGGAGAAGAGAAAGCATTGGGGTGGAAGAGAAGTCACCCCATGGCACCATTTCACCCATAAAATTTTAGTTCTCTTGGTGTAATTCAAGATTATTTTCTTTAAATCAACACTGCACTGCATTATATATTGTCAATATGTAAAATAAATTTGAAAATGACCAATAAATTGCTTGCAAACACAGAAAAAAAGCGTTTAGTTGAAGAGAGTCTCAAGCAAGATGTTACCTCCAATGAAAAGACACAAAGATTGACGCCTGTATGCTGTATTGGCAGGCTGGATGGCGTGCCACAAACTAGTGACCCTACCTTCAATTATGTTCAATAATTGTTAAAATGACTAAAAAATTTAATATTAAACTTGTAAAATGATTGAATAGTATAAACTTCTTGATATTTACTAAAAGGGTAAGGAATTTAAGCCCTAGAACCGATAACTGTATTGGCGGACTAATACTACAACTGGTGGACCGCCAAATGCAAGCTAAAACATGTGGAGGTCAGCTCGTAAGAAACTCGTTAATCGAGGTATTGCTCGTTAACCGAAGTTAAGAATCTTATGGAAGGTAACTCGTTAACCGAGGCGCTTGTTAACCGAGGGACCACTGTACTGTACAGTATGAGTACAGAGGTTGAACATTACCTGGGATATAGCTTATTGATATTTATGAAACTGTTAATTGATTTATTCAAAGCTATAACAGCTAAGGACAGGAAGGTCATCTGGTTATTGCTTGAGACTGTTAGCAGAGATGCCATTATTATAATTATTACAGTTAACTATTATGAAGAACACATTTGTGTGTTAGCTGAGTAATTAATTAAATAGAGTCAGTGTTGTCATTGCATGTGGTACTAAAACACCCATTAGTCTACCTCTTAAAATTAATCCTTTCCTTATCACATCTTTTAATAACTTCATTTAACTGATTTGTCACATCTGCATGTGTCAGCTTGGCCGCATGGTGACCCAGGGATTATGTTATAGGTGTCTTGTGCTTCTTGAGTCAGTAAAGAATGTATATATTTACAGACTGTTGATTGTGAGGAAGATTTCCTAGTGGCAGCTAACAGTGACATAGCTCAGCTGTGTGCGGAGAACATCCTACTATGGCAGCACTTCCTCAGTGTGGTCATGAGTTCAGAACCTGTGAGACAACATCTGGCAAGGCAGCACCACATGCAGCGGGTGAGTCCTGCTGCTGCTGCCCTCACTTGTGTCTTGGCATTATTATTATTATAATTTTTATTACTGTATTATTACTATTACTATTATTATTATTATTATTATTATTATTATTATTATTATTATTATTATTTATTTATTTATTTTTGAGGGGAGGGGAGTTCATTTTTTAGAATTTTTAATTTTATTAAGGAGATTAGAGTATCTTTGATAACCTGTCTAAGTTTATAATTGTTCCAGGTGAAAAGATTTGCCGAGGCATTCTTTGTCATAGACAATCCACGACCGTCAGCGAGTGGGTGCTATGACAGCAACTACCAAAACTATGTGGCAGTATCGGAGGCTGTGAGACGTTCTCGTTACTACAACCTAATGCCACCACTTGCTATTGAGTGCATCGAGGTGAGGTTCCTGCCCACCGTCAACATGTCGTGGTTCTTTAGACTAATCATGAATGGGGTAAAGAAAGGTGATATGAAGTGTGATAGAGAGGAGAGCAGGATGACTGACAGATTATATGAGGTACAAATGAAAAGAAAGTCAGTTGATGTTTACAGATGGCACAGCTGTGGTGACCAGTTCTGAAGAAAATTTGTGTATTGTGGTGAATGAGATTGATTGAGTGTGTAGTGGGGAAAAGTTAATTATGAGTGAACAAACATCAGGGGATGAAAATATGAATGATGGACGATGGAGTGAATCACAAAGTTGGCAAAGGAAAAAAAAGTACAAAGTGTAAACGTTAAGGTGTATATGGAAATAGCTGAGTTGATGGTACTGTTTGGATGTGAATCATAAGACTCTATATAAGACTCAGTATGGAAGTGTTATCTCGAGCTGGGGGGGGGGGATTTATTTTTACATTATCACCTTTAAACTCAAACATTATTATTCCCCAGATGGACGGTGATGTGTCAACTCTACCCGTGATCTTTGAGGACCAGTACCAACATGTGGCAGAATTTGCCCGTCGTAGATCAATTGTGAGCCGAAAGTCAGGTAAAAATGGTACCCGTCATTTTACTGAAGTAAGTCAGTAGAACATTTACAATATTAGTTTCTGCCTGTTAAGTGTCTTTCTGTGTGTGCGCACGTTTTCTACATCATCATCATCGTGTATTTTATTGTTTCAGCTAAGATTTTTGAATAGGAATGCATAGGTTATGTTATATTAGTCAAACTTTTAGGATCTATTTTGATTTGCAGTTAAAGTGTTCTGAAGGTAGAGCATGTAGTTTATTTTTTGTATTATGAATTAATGATGCATGACTGGCCAGCTTGTACCAGTGTTGTGAGTCAGTCTGTTCAATAAGTGTATAGTATTGAGTTTTATTAATAATTTAGCTTAAGGGGCCAGAAATAGTTGATAACTTTTAGAAGGCTTATGGATGATCAGTTGTGATGATGATGTAAGGTTGTTACTGTTATGCGTCTACAATATATGTGTGTCAAGTTACCGTAATAGATACTTTCTCACTCCACCTCTCCCAGGGGAATGACGTGGATGATCATGCCCCATCACAGGTTTAGAAAGGGACATTTGTGTAATGGTACCATTCTCCCTCCAGCCAGCCATTTGCTTCTATAATCTGACTTTTCTCAAATGAAATTAGCTACACACAGTTTTGAAACTTGACATGTGTATCGTACAGTATATGTGTTGATGAGTACCACAGCAATGCATGTACAGTAGGTTCTTGTGATCTACCTTTAATTTCTAGTCAGTCTTTGTGTGTGTGTGTGTGTAGCTTGTTTTTGGTGCTTTAGCTTTATAATCAACTTTTAAAGTGAAACATCTATGTTTTACATACTAAATTTCTAGTTTTTGCAAGTTTTGGTGCAACTCTTCTTGTCTATTGTGTTTGGGATGTAGTACAGTTTACTGTACTTAATAGTTAGACATAGAAATGTTATCATAAATAACTTGTGGTTATGATGGATGTAAAGAGCATGTTGTTTATTGTTGGCTCTGATGACACACAAGGGTTTTTGTTGACACTAGTTTTTCATTGCAGAAAATTACCTGAGTGCAACAGACATTCAGCTGGCAATGGACCAACTCGATGCAGAGAATGGGAAGAGAGAAGTGATCCCTCCTGACGTCACCAGACCGGAGCCACAGATTCGCAACGGACTAAAATCCTCAGCAATAGAACACATCACGGTCCTCTCACAGCTGGACTCTAAAGCAGGAGCCAACCATGACTCAAAGTCTCTCACCAGCCACGATAACAAGTCCCTCACCAGTACTATATTTGACTCAAAGGCAGCGAGTACAAGTGGATATGAATCGCGTGGCACAAGTAACAATGAAGCGAAGTCCTCAAAATTCTTAGCAAAAAATAGTAAAACACAAGTGATTGGTGTCAAGGCTGCTGTTCAGAACTATGTGGCAGAGAAGGAAACTGTACCAACTAAAGACTCTAAAGGAACATTTAAGGCACGAGCAAAAACTGGCGAGGGACGGTCACGCAGCAACGACTCACGGGTGTCCTCGGTCCACAGCGGCGGTAGCGGCAGCAGTAAACACACGCTCGGTAGTGGGTCTGAGAGTGATGAGAAGACACTGGGATCCAAGACTTCTAAAGGATCAAAAGGTTCCAAAGGTTCCAAAGGTTCAGTGAATAAGGAGGAGTCAGACACTGAAGATAAACCTCCTTTGCCTCCACGGACAGACAAGATGCCAAAGGATTTCAAGCCACCTATTCCACCTAAAACCCACAAACTTCCAATGCCCAGGAACAGTTTAAAGGAAAAGTTGAAAAATAACTTGAAATTAGAGTTAATGCTTCCAGCCAATCAAGGTTCAGCTTATAAGAGAGCAAAATTTAAATTAAAACTTATACAGCGAGCCCAGCAGCTGAGGTCAAGTAGCTCGAGTAATCATCACAAGAGCAAGAGGGCCCAAGCCAATGCCATCGCAGAAAATGTGGTTCTCCTCAAATACCGTCGTCTGGAACCATCACTGAGTATGCCGTACAACCTGGGTGCGCACACACCCGGCAGTGGGGGCGGAGGAGATCAACTCATGAGACATTCCCAGAGTACCTTGTCCATGCCCTCCTTCTTGTGGGAAGTGGCAAATGCTGCTTCTCCGGGGATCACCGAGTCCATGCCGGACCTTTTGGCCACGGACTCCGAATCCTCGTCGGAGATAAACCGTAAAGGACCGATACCGCCTCCACCAAGACCAATGAGATTAGACCGCACTCCTCCAATCCTTTCCAATGTCGAGGTTGGCCTCGTCTCTGCGTCAGATTCCACATTGTTACAGATTGGAGGAGAAAAGGTCGAACCGGTGAACATAAATAAGAAAATGACGTCGCCGGTTAAGAAAACGCCAGACACTCCTAAACCATTGATTCTCCAGCAGGACTCTTCCTCTAATAGTGATATTACGTCAGAACAGAGTGGTTGGGTTTCAAATTCTAGTCGACAGAGCTCAGGCTCATCAAGTGGTCAGATTAGTCCTGATTTAGACATTAAACAATTTCCCATCAAAGATATGCTCTCTGCAGCCTCCACGGCCCAGTTCAAGAGCAATGGAGTCAGCAGTAATGGTTCAAATTCCAATGGAGCTAAAAACAATGCTGCAAAGTCCAGTGGATCAAAAGGTAACGGTACAAAAACTAATCGAACAAAAAATAATGGCGGAAAGAGCAACGGAGGAAAGAGCAACGGGGGAAAGAGCAACGGGGTAAAGAGCAACGGGGCAAAAGTCAACGGACCACAAACACCGAAGACGCCCGTTAATGAAGCACCCACTAAGCCAGTGCCAGGAGTCAAGTACAAAAACAAACAAGGATCAAGAAGTCCAGCAAATCACAGGACAAGTCGGTCTGAATCTCGGACTCAAGGCCACAAGACCAGCGGGAAGGAGGCCACGCAGAGGTCGGCTTCAAATGACCAACTGCAGATGAAGCAGAGAAAGAGTCCTCACAAAAAGGAAGTGAAAAAGTCCCAGTCCTTACAGAAAGTCAACAACACTAATCGGCCGGATCCTCACGTTTACGAGGAGGTCCCTCTGCCGCCGCCGCCTAAGGAGTTCCAGGATCCATTACCGGGTCTTCGAGAAGCCTTAAGAAGGGGAGGATTTGCCACCACCGGAAGGTTACCAAGAGAAGACAGAGCGACTAAACACGCAATTGGTGGCTATAAAGACAGGCCCAGGAGTGAGAGTCCTAAAACAGAAACCGGTAAAGTCCAGAGAGATGACGGATATAAGAGTGAACGTAGTCATGGCAGTTCACGGACCGTCACGCCCAGACATAGCGGGGAGTTTGAATTAGAGGACATGACGAATGTGTACGAGAGCGTCAGTGAAGTCTTAAATGACGTCAAGAGGACGACGAGGAAAGCGGGACACGGACATGATAAATTCAACTCTCTGCCATCTATGAGAAGAAGACATCAGTCCACATCTGGTCCGGGAAGGCCAGAGAAAAGAGGACCAAGTAGAAAAACTGCCGGTACTCCCGATCGGTTATCTGAGCCGACCCCCACAAAACTGAACCAGCAGCACATTAATGGGACAGAACGTGTGCGCACTCAGTCAGCTCCTCCCCCAAATATAGATAAAAGTGATTCGTTTAAGGAATATCACGGCTCGCGTGACAAAGATTCAAAACAACAAAGGAAATCTGATCCCCTGTCAGTAAAATCTGAGCCACCTACACATTTGTCTGAGAGCAAGTGTACATTGCTGGAACTATTTTTAGAGCAGCAAGGGGCCAGTGTATGGGCTCACAGAGAAGCTCAGCGAGAACTGTTTAAGGCTGCTCAGAGTGCTGCAAAAAAAGAAGCTTTAAATGAGTCACGATTACTACAGGAGGCAGCGAGGAAGGCAGAGGAGCACTCAAAACTTAATTCTGATGTAAAAGTTAAACCAGACATCGTGAATGACGGGTTTGATGACAGTTTGTCAGACATTCCTCCACCTCCTAGACCTCCTTCACCAAGGTAATTAAATGTTGTTGAGCCTTTGTCTGTTCAGTTCAGTGTTTCAATCAGAAACTGTAAACACTTTAGATTATTTTATGCACTGTCAAGTGAAGTCAGTCTGTTTGTTGCCTTGTGCAACTACTGTATTTCAATATTCAGATGACTTAGATATGGTATATATTTGTTCCTTTGTTTTATATATACTCAGGTGTGTGTGTGTGTATTGTATACTGTACTTATATTATTCATACATCGTAGGCTTTAGTATAGTACTGTATACATCTTACCTGTGACCTGACTGTTGTGTTCTCATGTGTTTAAGACAAGGACACATCTCTTACATCAGTCATATTCTTTTTTTCACATCTCTACATAAAGTATATACTTGTGTCTTGTAGGGACAGAAGTGAGCCCAAGTGTACGTGTCCATCAGAGCTGAGGAAAGAGCGTGGTCGTATTGAGGATCCCCCAGACCTCCTCCCTCCCAGGCTTCACCCCCCAGTGGCAGACACACTGGCCTTTGTTAAAGCCAAAGAGGAGTTTAAGCAACAAATAAACTTCCAAGGCCTTCTCTATAGGTATGGTTGGCTTGGTCACTGGCTGCCACACATTATGGTTTGTTAACAGAGCATGGATGATTCATAGGACTTGCAGGAAGAACTGATTTATATTTCACATTTATATGGTTAGAAAGAGAATATATTCCAACTGATAGAAGTTATGGAAGGTAAAGTGATGACACAGTGTATGGGAGTTTCTTTCTAAGATTATTAAGTTCTTATAAAGATTGTAATGTAATCTCTTTTTGCTTCTTCAGTGATTTCTCAGGTCTGGCATCAACTGTTCCGTACTTCCATGTGAGTGACGACTGCCGAGTGCTGTCGCCAGATGGTCTCCACCTCATTGTCTGTGTTCATGGCCTTGATGGCAACTCTGCTGATCTCAGGCTCATTAAAACCTATCTTGAGATAGGCTTGCCCGGAGCTAATCTCGATTTTCTAATGTCAGAGCGAAATCAAGTGAGTTCTTGGCTAATGCTTTACAGTTCATCATGGTTCTTGAGTCATACTACTGGAAATATATATTTTGGTGTGTTTTTCTTTTTGCTGTTCAGGTTCGTAGTGATTATTGAATAAGTATTTAGTAGATATTACATAGAATATATTATTTATATTCATTTTGTCATCCACAGGGGGATACGTTCTCAAATTTTGAAACTCTGACTGAGCGTTTAGTATCTGAAATTTTGTATCACATTGAAGCTTATAACCTGAACCCTAAGCGCATTTCATTTGTGGGTCACTCCCTGGGCAACATTATCATCCGAGGGGCAGTGTCACACCCACACATGAAGCCCTTCCTGCCAAGACTTCACACATTCCTCTCCTTGTCTGGACCGCACCTCGGCACTCTATACAACAACAGTGGACTCGTTAATATGGGTGAGTGACTGTAACTGCACTAATGTCATCCAGTGTTGTAAGTAGTCATTCAACAGCACTGCAATATTGTTAAGTTTGATGGAACTCAGGAGGCGTTTGTGACAAGTAGTGTTGACATTGATGAGAACTTAAACTGATGGAATATTGCAGATGTAGAAAGGTCAGTGTAATAATAGTCACAGAGTTAAGAAGCTGACAAGTGATAATGAAGATAAACTCATATGAAGTTAACACATGATGTACAGACTTAACTAATACACTACAGTACAGTACATAGACACAAACTCAATACGCTGAGTCTAATTATTTTTACTAATAATCTCACTGTGACTGCTAATTTAGGTATCTCCATCTTTTATTCAGGGAGACTTAATATTGGATATAAAATCAATAAATAATACAGGATTTAGGTCAAGTCAAGTCAAGTCAGGTTAGGTTATAAGACTAGATAAAGGTATATGATTAACGTGAACCTCAATGTGTTTCTCTCAGGGATGTGGTTTATGCAGAAATGGAAGAAGTCAGGATCGTTACTACAGTTGTCTCTGAAGGATCGTGTGGACATCCGCCAGACTTTCATGTACAGACTCTCTCAGGTGGTGAACACTTAGAGTTCGTTCTTGATGAGTGTGTGTGTGTGCATGTGTGCGTGCGTGCGTGTGTGCTTGTGCTCATAATTAACTTCTATCTAATGATCGTTGTGTCCCGGCAGCGGTCGCAACTTCACCACTTCCGTAACGTTTTGCTGTGTGGGTCGTCACAGGACAGATACGTTCCTCTGCATTCTGCTAGGATTGAGCTCTGCCGACAAGCCATCAAAGACGCCTCTGTTATGGGTAAGACGACGTTGGGGGACGTTTAACCTGAACACACATTATGACGACTTTTCTTTGTTTTGATTTAAGGGTCAGATATTGTAAGTTTTTTAATTCACTCTTTACTGACTCTCCACTAATAGTAATGATGATGACTTAATGATAAAGTACCATACAGTATCATTTCAGGAAAGTTAATTTTATTTGTCTATATTTAACGTTACCTCTTGTGTTAGAATTAGATAAAAAAAAGTGCATCAGAACCTGTGGTAGAGTATCTTTGTGTAGTGCTCCTCAGGTCAGGAGTAAACTAACTTTCTCTGGAGACATTATGCTTATCCACCTGCATGAGGCACTCTGGTGGGGCACAGGTGAGGGATGGACGTCAGTAAGTAATAAAGTATCCTCAATATAAAATCACACAGGTGAGAGATTGTGAATGGTTAATGGCTGTACAATAGGGAACTTATCACAGTGATCTTATGCCTGTTGATACATACATACATACATACCTAATGCTTTTGTTCAAGAAATTAAGTAAAATTCTGGAGGTCATTAAAGAGTTTCATATACAGATCTGTCCTTGACTTTTAGGCTGAGTTTGATAAATATTTACTCATGTTCAATAACCTGATATGAAATTTGGTGTGTCTACATCTTTATACTGTAGTGATAACTTGGCTGTGTTCTGTAGTCTACATCTATTGACATAAGTAACAAGGGGTAAACATCACATTCAATAATTTCCTGAATGTGTGTATGTTATATAATGATTTATATTTTCAACATATAATTACTGTTTACATTTTTAGGTTCTGCGTACCGAGAGATGGTGTCTAATTTACTGCAACCGATCATCAGCTCTCCGTCTGTGACCCTTGTTCGGTATGACATCCACCACGCTCTGCCCTCAACTGCCAACTCACTCATTGGCAGAGCTGCTCACATAGCTGTCCTCGATTCAGAACTGTTTATCGAGAAGTTTCTATTAGTAACGGGACTGAAATACTTCAAGTAATGGTAGCTTTGTATGTAGCATTTCAGGTATTGATATTTTCTATTTAGTGAAGTAAGCCATGAGGGCAACTTTGATATGTATGAAGTGTGTAAAAAATGTAAATATGGAGTTTTACATAAGTATCCACTGAAAGTTAATTCCTTGTACCTGGATAACACTGTTTAACATCCTTGCGAGTTTACCAAGGATACACACGGCAACAACTGAAAGTTTATTATCGGGGAAATGTGGTGAACTTTAGATAAATTGGCAGCTACAGAGAACTATAAAGACTACAGCACGCTGTTACCGGAACAGAATTTAGCCACTAATAATTATTATTTGCAAAACAAAATTGCAATAAAGTTGATATGTATATATTCTCTGTATCTAAATTACTTGTAATAAATAAGACATTTTGTTGGGTTACTAGGACTTGTGTAAATATTTTTGAAAGCTTGCTGTTCCATACTTTGCCAGTGAATTATTCCTAAAGACATTACATAATGGTAGATTTATAATTTATATCAAGAGAGTGTGTTTATAAGTCAGTGTCTTATATGTTTTCAATGGGTTCATACCTTTTACTAAATAATGACAAATGATAAATGGAGAAGATTTTTGCCCCATAAGCTGCCACCTCAACTCTTTAGCATTATATTTGTTAGCCACCAAGTATCACAGGCTGGGAGTCGCCCACACAGGAGAGTCAGCTCAAGTGCCAGAATTTGGGCAATTTCATGACTATATTTCTCTATATCTGTGTGATTACTTCATGTCTTAAGCCTTGTTTTTTGTTTGTCTCTAGTTCAGTCTCTTTCTAATTTAATGATTCATTGCCTGTCTGTTACATCACACACAGTTTAGTTCCCATGTTTTGCTGCTCCTACAAGTGTTTTCTCCCTGCATGTTGTCCCCTTTTTACTAAATCTAAATGTTCATGACAAGTGTTTTGGTTACCACAGTTTGCTTACCATATGACTGTTCACTGTCGACAAAATTGTTCCCCGGGTTAATTGAAGTTACAGTCGCTTACAAGATACACGTTGATGTCTGTCCCTCATTTGTTAAATATGGAGTTCTTCATAAGATAAACGTTGCTGACTCTGGTTTTTTCAATTTACAGTTGTTCGTTACTCGTGTACGTGTTGGTGAGCCTGGTTTGCCGAACTTACCCGTTTCATATGTTTGTGTTGGTGTCACTAGTGCAGTATATTGAATATAAAGTTTTCTTCACTACCTGCATGTTGGTGCCCAAAATTGTGGAACTAAGAGGCTTGATCTTCCTTTATATTGATACAGTACCCCTTGTTTCCTCATCAAAGTATATAAAAATTAGAGTATTGTAACTTTTCTAATATTAAAATTGAAGAGACGTACAGTAAGGCGAGACGGTGACCAGGTTAATGTCCGACAGACTTTGTTTATGTGCTAGGTCTCCGGGGCCACACAGTCAGAGCACGTATGAGAGGAAAAGATGTTTTGTTAGGCTATTCAGTTAAAGCAATTGTACGGGTTTGTGAAGTGTGTACTGTATTTGTGACTGAGGGTAAATTGTGACTGCCTTAAAATCATAGTGAAGAGTTGAATGAATATGTTGTGTGTAAGTGAGATTCATTATTGAGGTACAAATTACAGACTATTGGGATGTCTTCTGGATAATGTCATCAAGAATAAATGAAGAGATGATGGGCTCATTCTGTTGTGTGATGCTTGTTGAAGGTAAAGTGTCCATCGCTCTAAAAAGTATCTTTATAATTTTGTGTGAGAAAATATAACATAACCCTACCAAAACAACAGGAATCATGGTGTTCATTTTTAAATTTATTGGATCCTTCCATAAAGATACTTTTTAGATTGTGTGTACGTGTGTTGAGTGGATGCATTTAAGATAATTACATTATTTTTTCCTGTGCTTAAGATGGATTAATAACTGGTAAATGTTGGTGTACAATATGACACAACCAATACACAGAGGAAGAAGTAAGAAGACATCTGCACAACAGCTTAATGGAGGTAAGTCATTGTTGATGTAAGGAAGGCTGTAAAGACTGTGATACAGCTGCTGTGGTTGATGTTGTCTCACCACAGTAAATGATGAGGAACGGAGTAATGGAAGATAATATATTTCAACTGATGATTAAACACCCTAATACTAACCTAACCTAACATAACATAACCCAATATTACCCTATATAATCTAACCTAACGTAACATAACTTAACTTAACCTAATCTCCAATAACTCAACCTAACCTAATACCCCGAGGTAGTGTTAAGGTGTTTATAATCATCGGGAGAAATAAGCTGGAGTGTCTAATATTCAGGTGAACATTATTTTGTTCTCAACTATGATAAATGTTGTGGACGTGGAGACACTGGTACGGTATCACCATTATATTGATGACAGCGGTGGCCGTCTAAATTATCTTGTTATTGATGTAGATTCTTGAGAGAAAACACAGACCTGTAGTCACACCCGTTTACCGAGATTAATATTTAGTTGTTTTTTGATACTTGATGCTGAGGAAGGTTGTAAAGATTGCATTGATTAAAAGTTGCTTTGTCTTGCATCATTTACAGGTTCAGATGAGATATACAAGATATATATTTGATGAGAGATTTACAGATGATTAATTTGCTATTGTTCTTCAAGGTCATGGTCAGATGTGTAGAATGTATAATATAATAGTTTGGTAAAGATTTGAGGCAGTCTGGTGTAATGTTGACAGGAGGAGGCCAGGGGGTCGTAGTTCCAATTGGCCAAGTTCATAGTAGGCCCTAACATAACCATTAGCACTTAGCCCCATTTATAATGGCAAGGTTTGGTTAGGTTGGGGGATATAAGAACTAGTGCTTATTTGACTAATCATTAGATACAAGAGACATAACAGTTTGGTCACTGATTCTAACTGTATTTTTTTGCAGTTAATTGATCACTGTTGATGATTACATTCAATACAGAGTACTGTATGTACACATTCATTATCTAGGTTGTTTTATGTATAATGTGTTTGCAGAAAAATATATTTTGTATTTAATAAGTTTGACTATTCTTTTATCTATTTAACTTATATATGTATATATTGTAAATTATTAATATTTTTTTCTTATTTTCCTTATAAGGTTTAGTGTGTGGAGTTGAACCTATGGAAGTGGGGATTAATAATGTTAATGTACTGGAACACACACACACTATTATGTCTCCTTGTGTTAAATTTATTTCCTTCCAGAATCGAGAAACCGAAACTTGTGTTGTTTATCTGGTACATCAGAGTGTCCATCCTGAGTGCAGTGACTAATTGTGGTACAGATTGAAGACTGGACAGTAGAACATTATTGTTAATTTATCAACGGGTCATATTTTCTGTGTCCACATACCCTGACGACCTCTCTAGCGAGTGGGCGTCATCCTCCTCTCCTCAAGTAAAACTAAACTCTTATGTACATGTTGAATTTTCCTCTTTTTAATGTGCTTTTGGATACTGTATATAAACTAACAATGCTTTTTTTTTCCTTTCCCTAATACTGTATATAGTAAGTCCTCTCCTGCCTTGCTCCAGGTTACTCTCCATCAAACACAGAGTCTTCCTTCACTTAAGTTCATCCTCTCCTTCTAATTACTGTACTCTGATGATCCCATAAAGCTCCTACAGTAGTACTCTTCTTTCATCTATACTTGTTCTGTTGCTTCCTGGATGTCTATTGTCATCTTCTTCACTTCCACTTCTTCCATCATCCTAAACTTCTGTCTCACTCTTGGCCTTCCTTTCTCCCTCCTGCCGTATACCTCAGCTTTGTATACACTGTTTTTATCAGCCTTCTATGCCCCCCACACTGTCAAAATGTCTATACCACCTTGGCAAACCCTCATCAACTCCTTGCCGTGACTGCTATCTCTATTATTTTCACATCACTGGCTAATATTTGTGTTTATTATCGTTTGCATCTTATTCAACCTTCATTATGCCCTTGAACATGTTATTCGTCCTGCTTCTGATTAATTTCTTCCTCTTGTGCTCCAGTGTCGATGCTTCACACCCATATACAGTAGTAATCTCACCTCTCTAATTGCACTATATACCCTAAATTATCCTTTGCCTGCTCTAAGGTAGTACTGTACAGTATATGTAACCTGAACTGATCTGGATTGTTGCGCACACACACTATTGTACTATAGCCTGACTCAACCTGATTCATCTAACCTAATTTTTAAACCTAATAAACCTTGACACTAAGCTTAAATATTTCTTATAACTGGTGTTTTACTGTTCCTTCAGCTGCACACGTGTCCTCTGTCCCCCCCCCCCACCATGATACAGTACAGTACCTGGTTGTTGTTTAGTTTAACTTTGTAAGTAGCATCCAAAAGCATGTAAAAAAGATGATGATTTATTACCAGCATGAAGTGATACTCTGTACAGTATAGCTTAACTAAACACCAACTTTAAATCCAATTTGATGTGTGTGCACTATGGAAGATTATGTCAACTAGATTAAAGAGTTTGAGTTTCATGTTTTAGAAAAGTATCAACTGTCTTAACAATTCCTTATATCAAACTTGTAATCCTAAATTTCTGATTCAATGAAGAGAGCCGATGTAACTCACTTGGTATTACGGAGGATAAAAGTGGTAGAGGTAAAATAGGAAGTGACTTGAAAAGGTTAAACATTGCTGGGTGTTTCTATGATGGTGAGGCTGCCAACAAGAATGAATGACAGTGAATGTAGAGGAGTCAGTCCATGTTACCCTGACTCCATCTACTCCACACCTTGGCAAGAAAGACCATACAGTACTAGAGTCATCATCAGTGTTTTATAGTAGTAATTTGTGATGAAGTGAAGAAGTTATGATTATTTGCTATGAGAAATATTGAATAAAATTTTAGATATAAAGTATTGAAATTATGAAAAGATATTGACAGTATTTTGTTAATATAGAAGTGTTTGAGAGCAGAAATAAATAGATAACACTATAAGGAGGTCTTCAGATGGTGACACATCCCTCTGCCCTATAGCTGGATGGGTTCACTGGAGAGTTACAACCTCTGTGTTGATCTTACGGAATTGGAGGGATGATGCGAGAGGAACCTTCTTGGCAATTCATCCATCCATTTGTACCAAGTTGTGTAAATCGCCGTAGAAAATTGGCAGATGATTTTATAGTCATGATTACTGACAGACAGACATGACTATACCCATACTCGCCAAATGCTTGATCCCTAACAGTCGGGGGAATAAAAATGAGAAGTAGAAGTTTCCACAGTACATTATGGGTGACAGGCAGCAAGTTGGGGTTAATGTGAAGACATGAAAAATGGAAAATTAAAATGCCGTCACAAGAAGAACTCACTGTTACATGGTATGTGTCATCTACAGTTGTGTAGGTTGACAACACCACGAAGTTGATGCAGTACAGCAGAGTGACCAGTGTGTGTGTGTGTGTGCACCATAAAAATATAACCCCACCAGTACTCCAGACCTGGGGATCAAACTCTCACCTCCTGGGACGTGACAGTAGTGCGTTATTGTGCCACATAAGGAGCAGCTCCTCCCTGGCCCACAGTTATAGTAACCAGAGCCACATGTTGTTCACCTTTATGGTCATGATTGTATTACCTCAGGTGAGCCACCAACAGTTTTGTGTTAAATGACCCAGAGTGACATTAAGGCAGAGTTAACAAGTCGTAGAGGACCTTGAGCAAGTTATAATAAGGTTTTTTGTCGATAAAGATGGTTAATAATACTGTACTTTATTAAGAGTTTGATAAAAGGTTGCCAATCAGCAAGTATTGTATTGTCAGGATATAACTACAACTGATATGAATACTGTATTTGAATGCTAACTTATCCCATATATACAGTACAGTATACCATGTTATCTCTGGGATGTGAGAGTTAATATATAAAATCTTACCTAATCATTTCAGCCACTGACTATCTTCACACCTTTAAATGTTGCTTGATGTGAGGCAGCACCTGAAATATTTATACAAGAAATTTCTGCACAGTTGGACATAAGGTTAGCTTTCCCATAGAGTTGGTAATACTGTATGAGTGAAATTGAACATAATGATGTGCTTTGTGAAGGTACAGATGCTATAAAAAAAATAGCTCTCGCGTCACAGATGTTTCTTTGCACACCCGAGTCCAAATTCATCCTCCCACCTAGATCCCCTCCTTATGTGGTCATCTCAGTTCTAAGAGGAGTTGACCGAGTATAAAATATTGTACTTTGTCTGATTTTCACAACATCCGTAATATGGAGATCCCACTCAAAAATGTATAACGAGTGTGAGCTATGATACTGCTAACAACACTGTGAAGACTTCTTTCCATGTGATGTGAGTTTGGTTCCTTGGCAGGGAGGGTTAGAGGGATGTTATTTTCTCTCACATACACAGAGCTGATCAGTGTGAGAAATATGCTATTCTACTTTGGTAATAAAGTCATGAGGTGTTGTGTAAAGGTTGGCATCTGTGGTCTTCATTAAGAAGTTTAGTCAAAAGTACATCCTAACACTTCATTTTAAATAATGTATCGGTAATATATATCTCAGAGATGTATATAACAGAGGGAGAGGCTTATATTTAACCAACTGTTATACATCTTCATTTGCTTAAACTATTACTGAAAGTTAATGGAAGAGACTCGGCTAGAAGTGTGGGAACAGGTGTGACTACGGATATCGGTGAATTTGACCTTATCGTAAATAGTCTCATAGTGACACCACAGCCGCCTTCATCATTGTCTCAGTCATATTAGTGACACCTGGTAGTTATGTCTTCTTGTCTTTCACAGTGTTTGTTGGGAGAGAGAGACAGTAAGCCAAAGTCTTATTATTTGCAGGATTTAGCTTTTAAAGGTTGAATCTTCAAAAGCTTTAAATTTGTTAAATGAATATGTTATCAGAGGAGTGAGGAGAAGTGTGAGTGACTAGGAAGAAGAGTGTGTTTGAGTGGGAATATGAATACTGTATGTTCGAATGAGAAGAGTGGTGTCTATGTGAGCAGGAGGCGTGTAAGTGAGAGTAGGGGAGAGTGAGAAGGAGGTGTATAAATGGAGGAGTGTGTGGGAGTTGGGGGAGAAGTGAGAGGGAGGTGTATAAGTGGAGGAGTGTCTATGTGTGTTTGAGCAGCAGGAGGAGTACTACTCTGTTGGTGTGGGGTCAGTACACAGCAGTGAGTTAGACAGTACCGCAAAAGATATATTTCACGGACATAATAGTATGAAGGACTAGGCTGAGATATATGGTGTAATTCTTTCTATGGTGGGAAAGATTTAGCTGATATAGGCAGATAGATAGACCTACTTACCCATGCCTACCTCACATCCTTCACTAGAAAGAGAGAAATTTTATCAAAGGGTCGTATTAGGGGTTCATAAGGCAGCACATTTATACTTCTTCACAACACACTTGAGTATTTGTGTAAGTTTTAAGCTCAAAGATTCAGAGTCGGCATGTCATTAATATTTTGACTCAAAGACGCACAATAATATGATTTAAAGACTCGTACACACACTATAAATGTCTTCTTTACACACACACACACACTTACTTAAAAAAAAACACCTCGTGCCAAGTTTGAACTCTTAATGTGGCCGCTTGATCACTGTTCGTTCCTCCACTCGTGTTTTTCTCATTACTGTAATGGTGCTAATGATAAATGTATAAAATTTTTGTGTGCAGAAGCATTTCCAGATGTTAATCTTTGTACAGGTAAAATGTTTAACCAGAGGACAGGTGACATTAGTTCTGGGGATGACAAAGTATACAGTACAGCCAATTCATATTCTTATTCATTACCTGTACCAATCATACGAGTCTGACGGGATATATGTGTTACTGTGTGGAAGTGGTGTCATCACATTTTCACTCTCAAAACACTTACTTTCTTTATTAAATAACCTAACTGAACCTCTAACCAAACTTAACCTAACCAGAACTTACCTCTCACTTAATCTAATCTTACTTTACCTAATCTCAAACCAAACCTTACCTCTAGCCCTATCCTTAATTTACTTAACCTCATGCTATCTTACCTTACCTTTAATTCATCTTGTGTGAACATTGAACAGTTTTCATTATTCAACCTGTTAACACAATCAGTGTCATGTATTAGATTGTCATAACTGTTCTAACTAACTAAAGTGACTTGTCAGTTTATGAACAAGTTCATTTCAATGTGTTGTGGAAGCATAAGCAGTTGTGAATACAGTATGTTATGTTCATACTTTGTATAATAAACATTTTGGTAACAATACTGTTTGCAAGAATTGTTAATACCAAAGATAAAATTATATACTCCGCTTCAATCTTTGATATTTTACTATTCTCTAGAGTATTTAGGCTTAATGTTGTAGAATGTTGAAATATATACAGTATATATAAACAAGAGTTAGGACGAATTGCTCAAGTTTAACGGAGGCATGTTTGATCTAGTACATCTTATAGTTCAAAACAAACCAAGCTTTCTCAAAAATGAGGTGTATTATATGAATAAACTATTACAATACTTATTCAGGACAGGATTTTGAATATAAATAATTAAAATATGCCAAATGTTTTTACAGTATCCGTATTTAGAGATATAGTTTGATTTTTAAATTCCCATTGGTTTACAGTACAGTATAGAGACATATTACTACAAATACTTCATCAGTTTTGGGGAGACTTCTGCATGGGCCACCCTGTGTTGATGTGTGAGGCAGCGTACTAAATAGGGAATTTTAAGTTAATATTTTTATACCTTGTCATATAGGAATGACTATTAAACTTGTGTGAATTTCAGTTTCAAAATGATTTTCCTTTACATCCTGTCTAATCCAATCTAGACCTGTCCCCATGCACTTACCTGGGTTTGTTCAATGCTTCTTCATAGCAGAAACTGAAAACTCAAGGACTTTTTTATATGGTTGTGATTGTGTCCTCCACCAGCTCTATGTATACTATACGTTGCACAGTGAAGTAATGAACTACCCTTCATAGAGTCACCTTGTGTCACCTTAATACATAATATAGATGCTCATCATTCTTACTCTGGTCAAGTAGTACTTTGGCAGAACTAAGACTTTATGTACATAGTCAAACATATAAAGGTAATTGACATTCTTCATCATTATTGTATAGTACGAGTGTAACAGATATCACCCAGACCATCACATCACAGTTTATTGGTGGTACTTCCTGGTTGCTCCCACCATAGAATTTGTGTTTCATAATTTTCATATATCCCTTGATGGTGTACTGAGCCTTGATAATGGCCTGGAGCCTCAGAGAGAAGAGAAATGGTTGGCTTTTGTCAAGTTCAACATTGGTTTTGTCAGTTTTTTGCTGAATGTGGGTACATGAAATTCCTTGTGTTATTTGTAGACCTTTATAAAATAATAAATTATGTACAAAACCAAATAAAATTACACAAGTGTTGGTGGTACAGATAATCCATCATCTATACTATAACATTATACAGTATATTCCATCTCTGAGTGCACTGTGTTTATGGCCTGTTTGTACTGTACTGGTGAGTGTTGATTCATTCAGTCAGGTTCTGGTTCTGTGGCTGGTCATCCAGTTCTCATTTTATGACGTCAAAGAGTTTTGACATCCAGCTATTAATACATGGCTTTCTCACCTGTGTTAGGTAAGGCCCAAGTACAGTGTAATAAGATGTGGCAGGTCTTTACAAATTTTTATGCTCCACCGAAGTACTGTACTCGAGACCCTCACCAGCAGTTAATACCTGTACCTTTAGTTCATTTGACTTACCTGTTTCTTATTTGTCTGTCATCCAGTGGGGAAAAATGTTGGGATGGCACAGAAACCATTATTTGGGTAGTTAAAATGTTTCTTTTGATCTTACAGACTACAGTGTTTTGTACTATCACTTGTTGTCTTCCTCTTGCACTCTCCTGATTGAATTTTTGTTTTGATTAAGTCTTCTTAAACTTCTTGTATACGGTAAATAGGTGAATCATCCTTGTTGGACGAACAACTTGTCTTCCAGTGTTCTAGTACAGTACAGATCAATTTTGAATTTTTGTTGTACAATATTTGGTGCTGTTACCACAAAGCTCATGCTACCTCAGTAAAGAAAATGTTTAAAGCATAAAACACTTTCCTCCAACATTGGTGTTTATCTGAATATGGAAACCATTTTTGTGCCCAGAAGAACTAATGATACAAACTTATGTCCGTTTACACTCGTAAAGAAACAAATTCACAATAATGATAATGATCTTAGGACAGGTGCTGGGTAAAAGGGTTCATGTCACAAGTCAACCCACAATTAAAGTACAAACCTTGAGTAATCTTTCTATAAATTAGTTTTGGGCAATACAGGAACAAAATACTTACAATGCTTTATATCGATCCTTTTCCCACTTAATGCAGGGTGACCAGAAACATGAGAAAGTGCACACAACACACATTCTTCTCCCTTCATTTACTCTGCTGTGGTCCTGTACTCTTCTTCCACAACATGGCCATAAATCCGGTTTATCCCTTTTGCTAGCTAAATATTAACTCTTAAATGGCGGCTAGTATTGATCTAAGTTAGCTGTAGGGATGGTGGCCATCATCTGTGGAAGTTTCATTTTCCTTGCTCTCCATTTTTTGCATAAATTGGGGTGGGGGGCTATTTTCAGTTGGGTTTTACACACTTCCTTTTTCATGTTGATTTTCAACATTGTTCAGTATTTCAAGTATTTTTTGAGAGATCTTTGAGAAATACAAACTGTATGAGAAATAAGTTTTACCTGGTCTATGAGCAACTTTGAACAGGATAACACAGTATAAAGGAGTGATCCTCTAGAATCTCTGTAACTTTACCTAATTACTAAAGCACTATTTGCCTGTCTGGTACCTGAAGTAACCCTTGTATTAATGAATTTACCATTTCTTAGTAAGTTCACATGATGGCCATGAAAGTCACAAAATTTTATTTATGAATATTTGAAAAATATTTTTATGACTTCACATGACCTGGATCAACGTTACACAATAACACATTCTCTTAAAGTGTATTAGAGTACAAGATGAAATAGAAAGAGATTAAAAAACTAACTTGGGAGTTCTTAGACAAAAACTGGACAAGGTCGTAACTCTGTTAAATATAGTGGGGAAAAGGCTTTTTATTGAACTCAATGCCATACAGGGGGTCCCCGACTTACGAACACCTTCCGATACGAACAAAGTCCCATAAGGTCAGTTATTTTAAGGATCCGACATAGGTACAACTGGTTCATGGTATTAACTTACGAGAACTAGTTTACGAGGCAGAGTGGCTCCTGGGTAGTGATGCGTCATCCAGCCACGCGCCTTGAGGGAACGTCAGTACGCTTTCCCCTCACTTCAAACCTGATGCAAATGATAGTAGTGCACCCAAGAAAAGGAAAACAATTACAATGGATGTGAAAGTTGATGTAATTATACTTTGTGAAAAAAGCAAAACTCCCTCAGTCATTGGTAAAGTGTTGGGCTTCAGTCGATATAAGGTCGGAACATTTTTGAAAGACTAATAGAAAAATCTTGAATATGTAAAAAGGATCTACACCAATGCACTCAACTGTGATAATAAAACAAAGAAGTGGATTGGTAATTGAAATGGAAAGATTGTTAGCAATTTGGGTGGAAGATCAAGATCAACGGGTTTTGCCTTTTAAGTCTAGTCTTGATTCAGGAAAAAGCGAGAAGCTTGCATGCTGACTTGAAGGCTAAACATGGTGGTGAAAGTGATGGGGAAGATTTTGTTGCTAGTTTGGCCTGGTTTAACTGGTTCAAGGTAAGGGTAAATGTTTGGAAAAAAACACTGCCCACAGTTGTTCACAATTCCAGGGCTTTGAAAATGATGTTGGGGAAGTGACACAGACAGTGGTAAACCTTGGGAACCAACTCCAGCTTGATATTCATGAGGATGATGTCACACAGTTGCTTGAGTCTCATGCTGTAGAATTAAGCAGTGAGGACCTGATTGAACTGGAGAAGCAAATTTTTTCAGAGGATGTAGAGGGAGCTGAAACTCCAGAACCAAAGGGATTCATTACAAAAGAAATGGCAGTTGGTTTCAGGCTTATTGAAGAAGGATTGTTTAAATTTAAACAGCAAGATACCGACACAGCAAGATTCACCAAGATTCATAGAGGTATTACTGAATATCTACGATGCTACAGGGAGATTTATGATGAAAAGAAGAAACTTTCAGTTCAACCATCCCAATAAAGTCTGTCACTTCTACAAATGCCCATCTCTATCTGGAAGCCAGTCCCAGGTTTCAATGTAAGTGTTAAACTTAAATTATTAAGTTTCCTTTGCTGTATTTTGTCATTCAATTTCTTTTTCTCTCTTAAATTAAGTGATTCGAGATACAGTATATAAAGGACGTAGGGTATGTGTTCCGACTTACGTACATTTCTGACTTAAGAACATCCTCAGGAACGGAACTCATGAGTAACCCGGGGACCCCCTGTATAGATAATTATGATGTGCATCATATCACATTGAATTTCATTATCATCTACACAACCTTTCTCAAGTGAATAAACAGATGTAAAAATTTACTGACACAAACAAACCAGTAACCATATATGATTCCCACAATGTGGTGGGGACATAGGAAGATTGACTGAAGGGGAGGGGACAGATTGGCTTTAAAATTCTACCTAAAACAATGAAAATTACAGATATTGTACGGTATACTGTTCAAGGAAATGTTAGAAAGATTACAGTTGTATTAGATAGGAGTTGTTTCTTTTGGCTGTTTGATGATTAATGCTGACCATTCTTAGTCTCAGGCCAGCCTGCCAGTAGCAAGCTCATCTCTTATTTTCGTTATCTTTTAAAATTCCCGTCTGTCTTCAGCACAGTAAATTCGTTACACCTCAGTTCTTCAGCCCTTTATTCTGAATTTGTTTATAATATACAACAAAGGTCGGTACTGAAGACTGCTGTCGGTTGTGTGAATTGCTCTCTTACAAAAGAAGTATTAATATTTTCATAGTCTTTTTACAGTACAATATACTACACAAATTGTACAGCATGGTGTAGAGAGAAGAGCAGTTTTGTAGAATGGCACATTTCTGTTTCCAAACCATGCTGTATCAGGTAAAATTGTGGCCCAACCTATTAGAACTCAGGTTAGGTTAGATTAGTCTCACATTCTCCCCCCATACGCTGCTCTCAGGTGACCATAAGTTGACAGAGGTAGGGTAGTCTGTGGTTCCCTGGCTGCACACAAGACACATCTGGGTGGTGGAGGACAAAGTAATAACTGTAATAGACGGTTTCTGAGGAGGCCACCGAGAATGTTGTATCCACAAATCTTAGGTGAAATATGTAATCATAAGGTCATGCTTGGATGAAAGATGTCCTTGAAAACTGTTTTCTTCACCAAGGTTTTTTTTTGTAGATACTGATGTTTGATATAAATGGATTTCATCATTCATTGTTGTTAATGGAAAAAAAGGCTTGTAGGTTTTCTAAGCCATTGTATACAGTTGTATTTCAATTTCTTCAAAACTATTAATTTTCTTCAAGATATTTAGAAATTTTTGTTGGTACTGATGTTCAAAATAAGTTACCTGTATTTCAATCATGTTTTTATATAAACAAAATTACTAGTTTTCTCTTGTTATACCATTACCCAGGGTTGATCATATATAGGTGCCACATGATGCAAGTTCAGTGTGCTTCAATTCAGTATAATCATCAAACAAGTTTATAATGCCTCAGTAAGTGTCAGTGTAATCTTGTATGGCGATTTTACTGATTAAAACTGAACTGAAATGAAATTGCATCATGTTTCTTACCAGGTGACTTACAAGAGACATTAGTGTAATAAACTATTTGGTTATCTTGTGTAACACTCACAGGTAATATACAAGATGCTGCTCTTACTTATATCAGTGAGAATAATTCATACAGGAACAACTTGTAGTGTTACTGTAGCTGTTATACTGTGGATTTAAAATTGACTAAATATAAATTGAGGATAACTGGATTTATTTTAGTATCTTGTGAAGTTTGGTACACCTCTTCTACCTCATTTAGTTGGGAAAATTGTGAGGTTGGTAGAAAAATTGATAACCTCAAGAAATGTAATCTGTCTTCCTTTCATCACTCATCATTGCACTAGTAATTATTAAGTGAAATGTGTTATACAATATACAGATATCCTCTACCGATACTGTATCCTCTACCCTGTAAGGTTACACGCACTGTGAAATCTAATACTGTTGAGATTAGAATCTAATGCTTATTAATAACAGGATAATATAGAGAGACAAAGAGCTTCAACATAATAAATATAAATAAATTGAGCTACATTAAACTAGGTAATTCACTGGTACTGTAGTTTGTTTAGGAGCCACTGATGCTGGAGAGTTGACCTTCATCCCGAGACATTGTCGATAAGACATGTTGGTTATCGACCACTTAACTTTTGGGAGACCCTAAGCTAGCTACCCCTTGTCCTCCCAGCACGTGACACCTCATCAGTGGAAAACTAAGGTCAGGTTTCTCAAAAGTTTGTATGTTGGATTTTCCTCTTAACTGGAGATGTAAGAATGCACCTTAACTGGAACTCTGGAGCCACAGCACAAAAAAATAATGTTCAAAATAGCATCAACACCACACTGATTACCTATCTTGAAGCCAGTTAGGAGCCAAACTGATGTACAGATTTTTTTTTAACTCTTGACTCTGATCACTGGATGCTTATACTGACCTCTATGCTTGATGTTTTCCAGTCTTGGTCTTCCTACTTTCCTGTTAATGATTTTCTTTACCATCTTTTATTCATCTCTCTATTCACCGTTAATTTCTTCTCACTGTATTTGGACGTTTAGTTCATTTATCTCTCTTACTCTCGTCTTTTCTGATAATTTATATAAATGAACATTTTGTTAAGTTTAGATTGACTGACTATAACACCTTACCCATAAAGAGCCCAGTTTTTATACCTTATCATCATAAATATATGTATAAAATAAGATTCTCTTTCGTGTCATAACAGTGAGATGTTTCCCTCATTTATTGTAGGATCTCTTCACTTCACATGTTAACTGCTGTACATTTATGCAGAATATATTTTTAGATACCTTTGCTTAAGCTTAAACCATTTACTGGAGAATGATAGTGAGAAAATTGAGCACAAAATGAAGTGTTCAACTAGTCTGAAGGTTGATGATGAAACATTTTAACTGAATTGTGATGGAAATTTATCTCATCAATGAATTTTTTTTATATTAGTATGTATTTGTCCCTCTAACCTTGCCTTTATTTCATCTTTTTACCATTGTTTCCCACATGAGACCACACCTGTTCCACCTGAAGTTGAGAAGTGAGGATGAGTGTTTAGTTTCATACCAGTAGACCGCTCCTTATATGGATCAGTCCCCTTCATTACCACAGGGCTGAGCTATAGTACACCACTTTATTACAGTCTGTGGTGACCAAGGGGTTAATGGAGTAAATAAGAAGTACTGTACATGTATTTGTCACTTTGATAGATATGGTCTTGGATGTAAATGACCATATGAGGCATACATACCTTAATTTAGACAGGTTCACACCATGAATTTGTGTAAAATTTTAAAACCAAAGGCTCTCTATAGAAGCACAGTGTTTGATCCTGTTGCTGAGCATGAGTGTGACAGGATAATGAGCCATACAAGTAAAGGATTATAAATGTTCTTCAGGTATAGAGAGAACCTTTTCTGTCATCACTTAAAAATTTTGGCAACAATTTCTGTGTGAATTAAAGTGTGACAGCAAATTTGGTATGTTTAAAATCTGTACTGTACTATACCAAGTTTTCTGAGCATTGTTCGTAGGAGACAATTGTTAAGGAATTAACATTTTGGGAGAGTCTTGTTGGTGTACTAGGGTATGTTGTAAAGTAAACACGGTATCACAGTGACACGGGATAAAAAAATGCAATGTTGTCATTTCTAATATATGATTCATGTCCAACCATTACTGTAGTGCATCATATCCCAACCACGACTCATCTTGTAAGTGATACATTAAGAATTTCTCATTTTACTCATACAGTACACGGGTAAAGTGTATCCATGTTCTTCATTAAACACACAGCTGTATTAAGTCTGGAGAATTAATGTTGCCAAACTATAATATAACTGCAGTACTGTACAGTACATTACAGATATTTGCATATTAATTTGATTTTAAGACATACAGTATTGTATTTATTACTGTACAGTACAGTACTTCAGTTACATAAAAGCCTCCTGCTGCAGAGGCATTGGAACCATTAGTACAACATGGACTTATCTAGGCATGGTTTATTTTATTTACAATAAATATACTGTATTGGTTTGTTTGGCATCTTGACTTATCAGTCATCTCTTAAAATTTACACTACTTTACCAATGACATTTATTGCAGTACTGTACAGTATTTAGGAAAACATATAATTTTCATTACAGGTACAGGTAGTATTGTACTGTAATATTAATGGAGCATTCCGTAGTCAGATATGATAAAAGTGAAAAATTTAATGAAAGAGGATGAGTGAAGAGATATCACGTATATACAGTATTGTACCTTAACAAATGTACAGTACAGGAGTAGATATATATAAGTGTCACACACTTGTGTTGGTCATCAAGCTCAGAAGGTGTCAGGTGGCACAGTTGTTGAGGTGCGGTCCATCAGTAACCACTCCTCCATTATTCTTTTTATCAAACTAAATGTCTGGTATGAAATTGGGTCTCATCTGTATCTTTCAATTTACCGGTAATAGCGCAGTATTAAAGCTGAAAGCCTACTTCACTTATATTGTACAGTATATTAAATAATTTAACTTTTATTTCATGAAATGCATTCCAAAAATTCTACTTTAATGTTCAGAGTCAGTAGGATTTTATGCTTATTAAATATGAGATCTGGATGTGTTGTGAGAAGCAACATTATGATCAGGAGTTATGTGTAAAATTCTCAGCTACACCTGTAATGAATCACAAAAACTAAAGTTCTTTTATTGTGCAAATTATCTAAATCTTAAAATGCATTTGTGCAAAAATTTAATGTTTCAAAAAAAACTGGTCATAGTCAACTTATACTACAGGAATCCTTTGTCAAGCCTTTCAGTACTTTAGTGTGCACAAACAGCTCCACCAGTCAATAACACTTCATAGCTTTTAGTCTTCACTTGCATTACTTTTAAGCTTATTGGGTCTTTGGTAATGGAAGGGGATCAAGTGTTTAGTGACCCCGGCTTTTAGATGAGACTTGCATGATTTTCACTGTTTTATGGGGAAATGTAATTTTTTATTCAGTATAAAAGACTATGGAAGGAAATGAATAACTTTGCAGCTTATAATGTCCTTAATACTGTAGTGTGTAACTGAAGATTTCTTGAGTATGGTATTTCTATTAACTTTTAATCCTTATATTACTGTAAAGATTTGATACTGTACTGTATTTCTTTCCTGTCAACAATCAATCATCAGTGTCATGTGATCTGAGGAATAATTATACTATATTACCATTTGTGTGGGTTTTTAGCATCAGGTTAACTGTCACGAGCACCGCTGTACACCTTTTAAGTTTCTTGATCACATGTACAGTATATTTGAGTGTATATTTTTTTTTTTTACCAAACTCCAAATATCGGACTCTTTATAATGTGACATAAACCATAGTTTTATGTACTGTATTTATTCTTTAATCACTGCCAATTGGCAATGTAGTAGAGATCAAAACTAACTTTAAAAAGATAATTTACTATAATGGTACCGAGGGAGAACAAGCCTCTTCATTTTGTAAAATTTGTAAAACTGACGAGTTGCAGTGTAAGGGACCATATGAATGGACATGATCAAGTGACTCATGTGGTGTGGCTCTCAAGACAGTGTTTACAGGTTATTTATCTAATGGAGGTTTGTTACCTTGTCACTGATCACATTCTACTACTTGTTGACTGGCTCCAACATGTACTTCACATCTCACGGACATATGTGAACCTCAATGATAATCTGGGTGATAAGTTCCATTTGCACGTATGGTTTGTGTTTTATGTGTTAGTGCAGAATATTCAGGCACACTACACTCCTGTCAAGAAGATCTCAAGCTTCTCACCAAACCAGGATTTCTTAAGATCACCGGAGTGTTTTTAAGGTTTTGGATATTTTATTGTGTATACTGTAATTAAAGCCACTAAGTTGAATTACTCAGCACAAGCACATGATAGTCACAAGTTCCCAGGTAGACATGTGACGGCATCATGTGGGTGTACAAAATGTCTAGTCATACACTCCCTGCAATAATGTGAAAATATAAAACCTGTGGTGCGACCCAAAGGACCTGTAGTTTAGACTTTGAGTGGCAGCTTGTACATCCCCCTGAGAGATGAGGGTTCACCCTACTTAATGTCTCTCCCTCAAATTTCACTCAGATTGTGATATTCACAATAAAGTTTCCTATTGAATATCCTTTTATTCTCCTTTCCATATATAATAGGTTTCATTAGGAGCTGCTTAATACATTTTAATTTTATAACTGAACTTATATTCTAAGGCTGAGGAAGTATGCAAATATTTCAAGAACAAATTATTTAATTTATTGTATAGGTCCTTTTTAATTAATTTACAAAATGCTTCAAAAGGATAAATTCCTCCATCATCATCTTTCATAAACTCTTATAACAAGACCTTCCCTAACATGAAAATATACACGGTAGGTTCTACACAATCCAGGGGGTTTCTATTTGTGATCCACAATTCTATGGACTATTGAATTGTGGAGCAAAAATACTTTATATTTTTATCAAAATTAACGTGGTATGATACACGAGAAAAGACCTTTAAATACAATGTAATATTCTCATACAGTACTGTACTGTCCATGAAATATGAAATATACAGATCAAAAAGTGTTCAAACTGCATGTATATTATCAAAGTTTGGCTGTAAAATACTAGCATTATTTACATTACAAAAACTGAAATTCCAAACACCTGCACACACACAGTTTGGCTAATATCTTTGTATTGTAATACTAATAATGTACAATGAAAGACAAAAGTCGTGTCTTGTAATTTGGTGAAAACATATGCTGAAGGGTTAAAACTTTTGGTGTGCTCTGCCTTGTGGGAGGGCTCTCATAATGTTTCTCAAGTTATATTTAATCTTCGGACAAAACCGCGACCCGACTTTTGTCTTTGATTGTACAACACATAAGAGAAGATATGGTTATATCTTTTCTCAGATTCTCTGTACTACTGTAATGTTTAGTACCCAATACACTAGTTAAACTTATAAGAAACAACACCATACATTTATAACAAAATCGTAGGGTTTGTCGGAACTAAACCCACAGGTCAGCCAGGATTTCAGTATAAAAATTTACGTTTCTAACAATCTAAAGAGAATGTACATCACATGTTCACCAGAAAATAAAGACATATTAGTAAGACTCCATTATCTGTCTAGTTCTATGGTCATGTAGCAACACCTCGTTAACACACAAGACTGGAGCCCTCCCATTTTTTTCCTCGCACAGTGGTGTCAAACTACTCGAGCTACACCATTACTGGACACAATGGAGTATCAAAACATATTCACTTGCATATATTCTTACAGTTTCTTCAGAAGTATCTCAGCACCTTTGAATTTTAATGTGGCAAGTTTGTCTTTATGAGGTGTAATTAATCTCTTTACCCAGGAGACAATCTCAGGTACTTCGGTTTCAATCATGTTGACAAGGAGGAAACATCCTCGGTTGGAGTTTATCCAGCCTTCTGCCTCCTCTTCTGCTGATTTTAGTAATACAGTACTGAAGATTGGTTTGTCATTCTCATGCCGTTCTTTGTCACATTTAACAACATATGTGATCAATTTAGTGGTATGAGCGATTTCTAAAACATGACCTTCTGTGCCAGGAACATATGGTTCAGCACACATGTCTGCTAACGTCTTAAAGATGGTCTGAGTTTCGGGTGAGGATAAGGTTCGCAGCGCTGCTCCAATGAAAAGCGTCCAGTTTGGATTAACGGCCCAGTATTTAAGATTATCCATGAGCAGTCTTAAGATGGGTAAACTAATAGCAGCCTGTAACTCTCGCTGTCGAATGTCATTATCTTTCTTACTAGTGGCATTACCATCTCCTTGAGACAATACAGCAATCACACTGGGCTGGAAGAAGGTTGGACTACGAGGAGCTATCAGATACCTCAAAACTCTTAGTCCATAATCAGAAGAAACGAGTTGATCTAACTCCTCCGTCAGTTCTGATAAAACTGCTTTTTTCATGAACTGAGTATCATCAACACAATCAAATGCTGCCAGTAACACCATATGCCCGTGCTCCTCTGTGGCTATCTTAACAAAGTGAGTTCTAAATGATTTTAAAATAACTTTCCGGTCTTTGTTTGTGCCATTCCACAAGCAGAGCATAGCTACACGAGCCCCATCTCGACTGTGTATAATTGGTGCCAGTGACTCCTTTAAAGCTTCAATCACGGCAGTGCGATCTCCTACCGAACAGAACATCAAGAAGTCTCGTAACAGCGTGTGCACCATCGTATTTGTAAACACACCTTTGTCTATAATTGGTTGCAGGGCGTCACGGAGGTCTTTCAATATAGCCTCTTTTTTATCTGGGTATTTCTTGAGAGCATCATCTAAACAATGTATGTTTTCCTCGTGAAAAAGACGAAACTGAGGCCCAAAGAATTCTTGAATCATCAGTGATCGCTGTTTTGCATTGGCATAGTCATTATAAGCAAGTTCTACTACATCACTGGCAATCTTGTTCTTCATTAATGTGACAACTTTTCCCTTTAGAGAATTAATGATATGATCTTTCTCTGCCCTGGTGCCATATCTCAGAAACTTGAGCACAAAAAACCGAGAGTATTTATTTTTACTGAGTTCTATCAAGCTTTCCTTCAGCTCCTCAAATAGAACTGTACGACATTTTTCATCGCCTACCGCTAAAAGTGTCTCAATGACTCGGACAGTATCGTGAGCAAATATAAGCGACTTGACATTACCACTTACCATCGCCATCAACTGTTTACACAGTTCTACCCGCCGCTCCGGCAGGCATTTACTCTGGCGGAGCTCTTCCCAAATCTTTTTAGCACCGACGCCCAGCTTGTACGTCTCGCCGCCAGTTTGACTCTTCTCCTTCCTCTTAATCTTGAGCTCCTTCTTCTCAGCCTTCAATTTTTTCCAATCTGTCTTTTTCTGTGGCTCTTGTGTCTGCTGTTCATACGTCCTCTTTTTTCCTTTCTCATCGTGTTTATTGAGGGTTTCAGAGACTGCTTCTAGATCACCTGTAAATGAGATACAGACATAGTAATACACACATCTCATGGTTCTCTTACATGGTAGTACGTATTGTAATTTGGTATCACATGAAAATTAGGCACCCTAACCAATTATGTACACCTAACGATTAAACATCCAAATCTAACATGATATACCCAAAACTAATCTAACGAAACCTAACCTAACCCCCCCCCTCCAAGTAGCATTAAGGTAAAATAAGCTGGGGTGCCTAATCTTCGCCACAATGCATAATTAATAACGGGAAGTAATTGAGTAGATCCCTCATTATAATCATTGCCTACCACCTATTACAAATACAAACTTTCCTGGAAATCATCACCACCACCAGTACAGTAATTGCAATAAAACTTAAATGACAAAATGAAGAATATTTTGTAGATACAGTACTGTATATTAGAAATACGTATAAAACATACATCAACAGTAAAAAGTACACAGAACTCTACAGGAATAAGGGTATGAACTGCAAAATGTTTACTAACAGCCTAAATAAGCAAGCAAATGACTCCAATGAATTAAAACAATAAACCCAATGAACAAAAAAAAAAAAAAGGTTATGTCTGAGAACAGTACTAAGGGCGGTAATAATTGACAATATATACCCAAATTTTGCCCGCCTCACAAGGGGGCACAGGTCAAGGTTGAAAAAGCCACAAGTCCAGAAAATTGTGAGAAACTTTTTGGAGTGGGAATTGTAAAGTCTTGAAACAATCTGCCAGAGCGTGTTGTGATGGCACCGAGTGTGAACTCTCTCAAGATCAGACTTGGCCAACACTGGTGCAGGTTCAGATACATTCAAGAGCCAGTACTTGCCAACAGTGCGTAACAGAGATGTGACAGACCGTCCAAGGAGCTTAAGAGCTAGGGTTAGGGTCATCTAGTACCCAAGACAAATCGCACCCAAAAAAGTCAAGTCGTACACAAGATTACTTACACCCAATTAAAGGGATAATCCATACCTATTAGCATATATACCATGCATTTTAGCTTTATCTACGATTACATCGTCAGGAATTTCATCTTCTGACATGTCAACGTTAAGAATGAAATACAGTAGTAATAAGGATATAAAAGAACCAAGAGTAAGAATATTGACCAACGCATATACAATTAGTTATGTTATTGTATGTTAATGATACTCTGGATAGATTCGTTTAAAAAGTCACTACCACACGGAAACAAAACTGGGAAAGCATTGCAACTCGGAATAAAACGACACAAGTATAATATTATAACAGCATCTGAAAGCAGTGCACTTTTCATTCATATAAGGAACAATAATCATCCCACAGATTGGGAAACCAGTTTAGAAGTGTATAAATTATCATGTGTCACAGAAAGACTACTGGTTGAAGCAAGTTTGATTGGGGAAATGAATTCTATAAACCTTAGTGATGGTCAGTACAAAACTGAGAATATGTTACATAAATTTATTTGTCAGTGGCCCAAAGTTAAAAATTTTTTGAAAGCATTTGAGGTCGATGTAGGACAGACGATTAGTGGGTCTCATGTTTTTGTCCTGACTTAACATGACTAGTTGCATCACCCTTTCTTATAAGCTCGTCTTATGTTTGTGGTGGTGGTGTGTGGATTAGTGAATGTCATGACCTCATGTTTGTAAGGTCACCCTATGTACATAAGCCTTTCTCAGTCCCTGTAATTCAGTCGCCTCTGAAGATGTCCTGAATAAAAATGAAAGCTAAGGTGTTCCATTGTTCCATATATATATATATATATATATATATATATATATATATATATATATATATATATATATATATATATATATATATATATATATATATATATATATACCTGTATATACAGTAGTATATACTTTTTTTTAAGGGCATTAGCCCACCCGGGCACAGGTAATGACCCACATCAGGGCCTGGGGGGACGAAAATATAATTAATAATAATTATAATTATTATTATTATAATAATAATAATAATAATAATAATAATAATAATAATAATAATAAAATTAATAGCAAATTAATACAAATAAAATAATAAAACTAATAAAAATAATAACCGCAAAAAAATACAAAATTTAAAAAATCAATCAAGAGTGAGAAATTATATACATTATATATGTTGTGTTGTCCAAGTAAGAGAAACAATTGAGACCCTGCAACTGTGTGTAGATGAGGCAGAAAGTCAGATCATCAACCTGGGACTTGGTCACATATGGCAGCAGGGTCTACCACAGACAACACATTATGCTGCCAACATCCTCCCAGGCGGTAGTACCTCTGTTTGGTAGCTGCCTATCTACCTACTATATAGTTGACATGTTGTGATGGGTACAATTTGCTTGGGTACGAGTTGTCCAGCACCCAATCAGTGGTGAAGAGGATAAAGTTAAGGCTAATATACGACATGTAACCTTCAGCGGTTCAGTAATTATGTTGGGTGTTTTTAGACAGTTTTGTATGATGATTACTGTCACGTCTGTTCATTTTCTTGGGCAAATGCTAAGTTTTCTAGACATAGGCAAGTTAAAATATAGGTTAAATTAAGTTAGTATATGATTTCATCCATTTTTATATTTCTCCCAGCATAATACAGTACCCTAATGCAAAGAGTGAAAAAAAAAATTAAACCCACTCTCAATGAAAATCAAACTAAATAAACTCGTCTAATTAAATAGACGAATTAAAAACCAAATCAAATACTTCACAACCACAGTCCTCTCCTCCCTCACCTTCAGTAAATCTCGTATGTTCTCGGTGTTTCATGGCCTTAAACTGCCGTATCTCCTCATTATCACCATCCATCTTATTCCCCTTCGCCTTCATGGTAAAACAATGTGTAATAATGTCATATATCGCCTCTACACTGTTGTCCACATGTGTGTGTGTTGAAGGAGACTGACACAGGTATTACCACTACCATTAATCTGAATATTCTACGCCATTTATTATATATTTTCATATATTTTATATTATATTATATTATTTTAGGTTATTAAAATATATTATTATGCTGTAAAGTAGCATAAACATTGATATATAAAACATGTTAGTGAAAATAATAGCCATCAATGACGTCACAGGTATTGGTAATGGATGGATTATATAGATAGATTTTATTTATCTCTTTTGGATGGTGTATGGAAGGTGGTGTACTTATTTACTTGATTACTTGATTAATTACCAATTTACTTACTTATTTACTAGTTCATCTAACTACTGAGTTACTTGCACCATTATTCCTGATAAATTTCTCTTTCAATGTATTTCTAAGTTGTACATTTTACACTGTACCGGTATCTGCATAATATGTACATATTTAATGAACTGTATAATATATCTACACTTTATATATATTTCTCCATTGTCTTTACTTTTGTTAGGGACATAAGATTAGTGTATGCCTCCACGGCCTATAATATATACACACACACTACTTACATATTCTATACACATACTGAATTATATACCTACATAGTCTACAAATATCCCAAACCAATAATTCTAAAGTTATATGATGGTGATTAGACCAGAAGAGATAGAGTAGTAACAGTAGTTGGCCATGTCAGAGTGTCAGTGTAACCGAGGTGGTCTGGTGATTCATTCAGCAGCTCATCGATTTACCACCCATTTTTAGGTATATTATATTAATTCTAGTGAGTTCTGTACAATTTTAGTAAGTTCATTAGATAGATAAACCATTAGGAGTTATATGTACTGTAGATGGGGGTTATATTATGTAGAGAGAACGAGAAAAATGTAATATAATTTGTTGATAATTTGACATGGGTGTTGCCTTCAGCTTCTCCCTACTGTCAGCTGTTCTCGTCACCTGTGTTATTGTCACCTGTTATTACCTCACTATTAACCCACCGTTAGTTTGTACTATTTAATATACAGGTTATTTGTTACCATGAATGTACTTTTGTAGTTAAGGGTTCAATAGAGCTCTGTAGATACGTTACCGACTCTTAAGGGTTGAAAATACTTGTGGTGGTTAAACCATTACAGAATAAATAGTGTTTTTGTTGCTGTAATATTTAAGTTATTTGGTTCACATGTATAGTTAACTCGTTTATGACAGTTTAGTATGTAAGTGGGTTAGTTGGTTAGTAAAATGTTGAGTGAAATGGATACACTTATGGCCATTTGAGACACTTTATAATTAATTTCTAATGTATTTTTTTGCTCCAGGATTAATGTCATAGTGCAAAATGTCTGAAAAACCACTTCGTAACGGCCAGCGCGTCGAAGTCATTGGCAAAGGTATGGATTACTGTACTGGTCATGCTGCATACAGTACAGTCACCACTACCATCACCACCAATCTCCTTTTTTATTCCGAGTTTGATAGACACTGAAGTAAATTTAACCTTCTAGAACATTCAAATCTTCCTGTAGAGTTTTATTTTAACAATTTCTTTTAAACAGATACGCTGGGGACCATTGCTTATGTGGGCGGCACACATTTCTCTCAGGGCAAGTGGATTGGTGTGGTCCTGGACGAGAAGAAGGGCAAGAACAATGGGTCGGTGCAGGGCAAATCATACTTCCAGGTTTGTCATATAACTATGGTGTTTTATCGTACTGTTTAAGACTCTGTAACCTCGTCTGCTGTCACGTAATATCCAGTACAATACCTCGTTCTCTGTCTGGTAGTGTGAAGACGGATACGGCATATTCGTACGTCAGAGTCAGCTGTTAGTTCTGGACGACGAAAACGGAGAGGACGGCTCATCGGCCACCACGGCGTCCAACTCCTCTACAGCGACTACCCCAGCGAGTGATAAACCCAAGACCAGGTAAGTTCGTAGTCTTGTACTCCTGAAATTAAACTCTTTTGTTCTGTTATATAAGAAATTATTGGGTGTCTGCAAGTAGGTCTTTTAAATGCCAGAATATCATGCCAGAAGTTCACTTATTTTGTCTGCAGGATTCATTTTCTTTTTAGTTTATAGTATTTTGGTTTAAAAAATGTCTGAATACATAGTTAAGGCTGATGAAAAATACCATTTGAAGGATATAATTCATCATTGATTGTTCTCCTTAAATTGTTAGGACAACTCACTGTACTCTGCCTTTAATAACAGCATAAACCAAAGACATTATATTAATTAAGTTTTTTGAGTGAAAATCTGATATTTAAGTTGATAAGTATAATCTTGTGGTAACTGAGGGGTAAATACTACAGTTGATGCTTTTTATTTGTGTTATTTCTTACATTTATTTTGCCTCAGAGAATTTTCTAGACTCCATAAAGGTTCTTGGTAATACAAACTGATAATATAAAGTGTAGTACAGGAGTATGTATACTTTTAAGCTCACAGTTCTCTGGTCATTCATAGAAGGAATACCTATACAGTACAGCCTTGGTGAGATGCTAAGAGTCAATGGATAATGAACATTGCTACATCACTTGTGTTGACATTTTGGATTTTGGATTTTTTGGCCATTCATTTTCATCAGATTGTTATTATCAATGATGGCTGTAGTGTGGTGTCTTAAGTTTGATACATCACGGTACTTTACTGTATACTGTCCTGTACTCCTTGTAGTTAACTTGTATTAGTTGTGTTACAGTGAGGCTGATGTTATGGCAATAAAAAAGGTAAACTATGGTATAATATTAAAAATTTTACTTATCAACTGTTCACACTGTAACACCCTGAATTAAGTATAGGTTTAGCAATTGGTCTAATAAGTAAAGAGCTTTATATTGCATGTTTTAGTGATTGTATTTACCTTTGATAAATCTGGTTCATATCAAGGTGTGAATGATTAATTTGTCAAGGTAAACTAACATTTCATGACCCAAAACTCGCAATAACTACCCAGTACTTCTGATGGAGAGGTGGCTATAATACGCTCGTACTGTAGTTGTGGCAGAAGAGTGTTAGTCTCAACCAAAGATTATCAGAACTGAGTCTTTCTATCACTTTATGCATGAACAGATTTTTATTTCTCCAAGCATCAGTTATTTTTTATATAATGAGGAGCATTGATATAAATACTTCATAGGCATACACTGTTTATAGTCAGCAGTGTGCAAAAATTATCCTTGTTTGAAGAGGAAAGTCATCAGAAACTATGTCTACTTAAGGTAAATATATATATATATGTACTGTATACTGCAAATGTGTGTTTAGCAGCAGATATATTTTTGAGGTCCTCTGAATAGACGGTCCTGTTTTATTCAGTCAAAACTCTTCCTCTAACACAAAGAAAAGTTTCACAATAATCAGACTCACTTCCTTCCTCCCTCTACAGTATTCCACTTGTGTTGAGGATGTGATCAAGGATGGATGAGTTAGATGTTTTAGTTGAGGTTGTAGGTATGGGGACTAAAATATCACTACCAGATTGATATCACAGGACCAAGTTGTGGAAGAGGAAGAATATAACATATCTGGTAAGGCAGCTTGAGAAGTGATTGACAGTGAACAGGGGAGAAAGAGTGTGTTGTTCATGGTTTCACCCACCCTGATCTTTAATAGGAGGGCTTTGGATGGGTTAAGAAAGTGACAAATAAAACTTGTAATAAAATAACAGCCAATGGAACATTATACTGAACATGAACATAAACACACACACACACACACACACACACACACACACAGAAACACACATCTAAGTTATTATATGTCTTATTTGTGTCACTTATGTTACTTGTATATTATTTGTAACTCGTAACCCATTCCCCAAATATGTAACTGTATATTTTCAGCCTTCTGGCTGCCAAGCTCTTTCAATAAACCGTTAATTATTATTATTATTATTATACACACAGAAACACAGACATACACACACACACATACACACATACATACTTATTCTCAGTACAGAACTGCCTTCATATATTAGAAATTCTTCTCCTACCTGTGCCCCTGTGTATGTGTCTTTGGGTAACTCTTGTGTTTCTCAAAATCAAGCTGTTGTTTAGAGCTCACAAAACTTATCTGCTGCTACATTCACAATCTTCTCAGCTGTAGTTTGAAAAAAAAAATGCTCCTCCTGAAAAAATATGAACATGAAATTTGATTAAATTTATTTATTAATTAGTGTCCACATATTTTATAAAGGCTCTTTTATTAGATATGTTAATCCAGAATGCAATTTAATTTTCTGCATATTTCTACTTTTTCTCAATACTTGTATGTGATACCAAACTGCTCATGATTTAAGAGCATGGTCAAAGAACTGACTGTTAAGGATAAAAAAGATAAGTTATTTACAGTTGATTGCCTTAAATGTCTAGGACTGGAAGGTGGGGTTAGTAGAATAAAGTAAAATGCTTCAAGAAACACAAAATCATAAGAAAATCTTCAATTTCTATAAACAGGTTTCAAAAAGTGATAAAACAAATAATTACGATGTAACTTTGTAATATTTTTAACAGTCTTGTATTTAGTGTCATCTTATATAAACAAATACTCAGAGATGTGTTTGTGGGAGGTATATTCTTGTTAATTTCCTCCGCTGATTTAAAAACATTGTTAATATGGAGAGAAGTACAATATTATTCTTGACTATAAATCCTTGTTGGTGTATAGTCAGTGAAATAAGTATCGACCACCCCAAGGACGGTGGAATAGAAAATGAACGATAACAGCTAACCCTTGCCGGGAACCACAGGTGTACGTTTACAGTTTCTTTCGGTTTCATACTGTTAAGCACGGCAGAGTGGTCGATACTTTATTAATTGACTGTACAGTACATCACAATGAAGTGTCTTACTGAGTGCTTTATTCTGTACTGTGTCCACATCTTCACATTCTCTTTCAGATTTTTTATTTTTTTTATAATACTTGTTTAAACTATCATATATATTTTTCTACTCTTTCAAGTCTTTTGTAGATTTTTGTACTGTAGTAAATCTATTTTTTTATTTTTTGGAACCTTATGACTTTAGGCATATAGTAGAGTATTCAAATGAAGTGTAACAAACCCGGTCTCATCATTACTGCCCTCTTGCCAAGAACAGACCACTCGATAACAACCCTCTCCCTCCCCCCATATTGGCCGTCCCAACTTTCTAACATTGCCCTCCCTGTCTCTCGTATGCTGCCCGACAGTGTGCAGCGGCTGGAGAGAAGACCCTCCAGGTTTGGGGGTCACCAAAGGTACCATCAGAGTGCAACATCCACAATCCCCCAAAATATGACTGTACAATGTTCCTGCAGTACCTTGAATGCTCTAGCACTAGTGCCCCAGACAGACTGCGTTGACTCAGGCTCATGTCATCAAGGCTCTCACTTTTTTCCGTAGATTTTCACCAATAAATTAACTGTTGTTTCCAGCTGTTGAAAAGTTCTTGCCAAAGAACGTAAGTTCTGCGTAATCATGAAATGAGCTCCAGTCCACGAGTCGAACTTATTTTGTTGATGCAGTTCATGGCGGTTCACCGCATTCTCTGCCACCGCACCCCTTGAAGGACGCACTAGTCTATCTAGTCCTACTCGTATTAACCAGATTCCATTATCTTCACACTGCTGTTAACCAATAACAGTTTGCTCAGTTCTCTTATATCATACACACAATATTATGATGATGCGGGCAAAAGACTACCTTAGTTAGAAGCAGTTTTAGAACAAGTACACTGTTTGCCTTAAGAAAATTAGCTATCAAGTGCATATTAGTATGGCTCAGTACAGTACAAAAAGCAAGCCATTGTAAATTACAGGATGAGGCCTTAAATTACTAACCACTTCACATTATCACTTGGTCAGTCTCACCAGTGCAGAAGCATCACAGAGTTTGAAGTACAGCACCACATTTTATATACAACTTCTGTACAGTATGTGTTTAATTGGGGGGCTGTCCAATTGTGAGAGTAGTGAAGGGCTGTTAGTAATTAAGTTTGATAAAAAGACTATTGTGTGAAACTGTTGAGTGAGCCAATAGACTTAGTTTTATCTTAACACTATTATCCCATTCTCTTAACCCTTATTGACTGCTAGAGATATGGCTGTATGTTATTGAACCCTTTATAAGGTAATTATCATAAATAGAACAAATTGTTACATCATAATGAACATGGCTTGAATTCTAAAATGGCACTGGTGATCTTGCTACCAGTTAAGGTGTTGCTGTCTTGTTACTGCTGCAGCATTGGTCATAAATGATCACTTGTCAACCATCAACAGTGGTGTGTTTCTAAAGTCCAGTTGCCACTTGAGAGTTGAAGCCATTGTCAGTGTTGCATCCTAACAGTTTTGTTTTGTTTTCGACTCTAGCATGAAGCGGAGGGTTGAGCCGACGAGGTAAGATTGCTAAAAGCGCACCTGGCACAGTTTTGTCATGCACATACGCCGGACACCACACTAAAACCCCGATTCTTAAAACGTCGCTTGAGATCATTATCATTGTCAGTGAACTCAAAAGTCAAGCAAAGTTTTGACGACAGGGTTAAGTGCCTCTCCTAGTAGCTCTGATCTCAGGTTATGAATAAGAATTTGGGTCATTTTTCTTCAGGTTAATTTTTTGGTTTTCTGCTGCATCCATTTTTTTAATTTTTTCTTCCAAGTTGGATGTGGCTGCCCATCATTTTTGTTGGTGTTGGTGTCCGAGGGTGCCGGTGTACTTTACTGTATCATCCATGTCCTCTTGCTTACCAGTCATCCCCAACATACACCAGTAACATATTATATCTGTTCTGAGGCTCTTTTAAATGTAAAATTTTGGGGGATGGATTTTTTTCTATTTTATTTTTTTCTTATTGTTTTTTTCTAACAAAGAATATATGATTTCTGCTTTTTCATTGATTAAAAACTGTTCTTCAGTTTTTCTTCATAGTACTGAAAAAGTAGATATCTAATGCAAATTGATAATAAAGGTGTATTGACCATGCATTGAAGCCTCTAGTATGGGAGGGATGTGTTGATGTCGCCGCATTTCTCTTAACTTCTACAGAAGCCCTAAACGGAGGTAATCTCTCAGTCTCTGCCATTACTCTTTGAGACATTAATTGCCTCCTATTTCTGTAAAGAGTCAACAATGCATGACAGCAGACCTGTATATGGCACAGTTTTAGAATTGATTACTTTTTCTTTGCACCATGGAGGATTGTTCACTGCAAGGCTCTGAGGCCGGGGTTGGTCTTTGATGTGAGGTACTACCATGGTTCTTGTCACCCCCTACCCATCCCATCTGTCTGTCTGTTGGCCTCCTTAATCAATGTCCGCCACCACTCTTAGTCAACACCCATTATCTTAGTCTTATACTACCCACACACCACTTTGGCAACGATACTGAAAAGTTAACCTCATTATCACCGTGATCTTGGGGTTTGTCTATGACTATGGATTAGGGAGGTTCTTATTACCCCTAACCCCCCGCTAACCCCATTTTATCTTGAAAGTAGCTGATACAGTATTAAACACCACAGTGGATCTAACTCCCGAACAGAGCATGCTAGCTGCACATGCTACGGTTGCACACCATACCTCCACCACCACTCTTAAATAGGCTTTAGTGAGAATGATGATTGTGATGGTATGTCGTGTGATTTAGGTTAAAACTCATTGAGGAATGTGTGTGTGTGTCCTTATACATAGCTACATATAATCTGGTGCTGCTTGTACAGAGAATATAAACAATGTGTGTTGTAGTAAGCCTGTAACACATGTGAACACTCCCTTATCCCTACATGAATATATATTGAAGATAATTGGTGGTACTGTGGGAGCACTTACCTCTTACAACTGCAGTCAAGGTTTGATACTTGTTGGGGTCAGATGTGAGAAGGGTGTTGCCCATTGTGACCCTAACAAACATTACACCATTTTTGTTTTTGGGTTTTTTCCTCTTTCCTTTGTTGTTTACACTTGATTACCCTAAACTGATAAATGGGAAATGGAATAAATATCGTCACTGTACCTAACTCTCATAACCCCACATTCTACTCTCACTTCATAGATAACCACGACATTTGCACGCACACCCACACCACGCCACTAGCCTCTCCTCTCTATAATATATTGGTAGCACATCGTAGACATACTCGATGCATCACGTTTTCACTCCACGTTCCTCATTTACACGTGTCAGTTGGTACCATGAGCACCTCGTGACTTTTCCTGGTCATGTAATTTCCACTTTACTGTACTGTACTTACTGGAGGCGCTGTTCCGATATTGTATTCATATGTGGCATCTCCATCTCATCACCATCCTATCTATCATGTGTTAACTTGACCCCAGACACAGTTTTTATAATTTAAGTTTCATTTATACTTATTATTGATTTATGATCTCTATCCAGGCAGCACTGTGGCACATGTTCTTGATCTTAATGTACACACACACACACACACACACACACACACACACACACACACACACACACACACACACCTACCTCTCTCAAGGATTACACTTCTGTGTCTGAAGGTCTTTGTTAGGTTAGATATACTGTACTGTACTTCACTACCTATATTATTGACAAAACCAAATTCCAGGTCACTTAGGAGTTATCATTTTGTGTTTCTTTAAAGGGATCCAGGTTGTTTTACTGTATCATATTCTTCATTCTAAATTGGGCTAATATGAGACAAAACTGATTCAAGGTTGAGTTACATGATCTTACTTTTTGTATATATTTTTTTAATACTTTTAGAAATCCCATTTTAGCTGTACTGGACTGTATAGTGTTTTAAAATATTATACAGCACCTGATAAAACCCACTCATGGTAGCAGAGGTTGATGGATGTATCTTTAGAATTATGTTTTATTGATATTGTTCGCCGGTGCTGTTGTGGGAAGTCTTGCAAGAGTGAAAAAATCTCTTAAGGAATTATTTGATAGCCCACAGGTCATCAGTGTCCAGGACATGTGAGATGTGTACCACCAAAGCTCCTCTCTTGATAGTTCCTGTCTTGATAGAAGGTTTTAACATGTTTAATAGTGTGAAACACCATCAGAACAGACAGTGGTTAGCACTATAGATCAACTCCACAGTGATCAGCTAACCATTCTTTACTTATGAGGCTAATTTTTTGGATGTTGTCCATCTTATACTGTACATGTTAATTACAGTGTCCTAACTGTACTGTATAGGAATAATGGTAACTCACCATATCTGAAGATCTTTTTTGAAGAGCTCTTTGTTAACTGACGCTATGGCACCGGCAATATTTTCTACATGTACTGTACTTAGCACATTGTAACGGTGCTGGCCTCTTGGGCAGTGTTGGTGGGCTTCCTTGTGACACATTATGTATGTCTTCTAATAAGGTAGGCTGTCTCAGGAGGTGCTTTTGTGATATAAACCTTGCGGTAAAAATGTTCTTTCCCCACATCTATTAAACAAAATACTATACTGTTTCAATCCCTCAATTCTGTACTGCACTGTATTTATGTTGATATTTACCCACAATGATCATTGAAAATATCCATAACCTGGTGATGATAATGTAGGTATTGTTGTACAGTACATTGTATATATTAGGGAGGAACACCTTAGCACCTTACCCCTCTTGATGAAACTTGTGAGTTGTATTGTTCTCTCAGTACTGTATTATGTTACTCCTTCAACATCTGAAGCTTTATTCCCGTCATAGTTTAAAGATTTATAAAAAAAAGACGTCCACTACTTTAATTGCAGGCTGTTAGTTATGCTTTACTATGTGTTGCAGTAATTTTTTAAGTTTATTGTAAAATATAAAGTGTTCCCCGAGATAGTTTTTAAAGAGTATGAAAGTTAGCCGTGAGTCAGAGTGTTGCCGTGACAGACTTGCCTTATGTCTTGGGTGTCTTTGAGAGTAACTAGAACATCCTTGTAGATTGATTAATAATAATGACTGGGAATGAGCTGGAGCAGTCAGCTGAACAACCAAGAGTGAATAGAATGACCACATTATCCCGACCTGAGAATGGATTCACCTCCAGGATAGTTCTTTAATTGAAGCACTTGACACACCAGTAACCTGACACACCAGATAATTTCCCAGCCTAATTATTTCATGCAGTCTTAATACATCCTTCCTGTTATTGCAGTTCTAACACCCTCTTAACAGATTCCCTCTCAAGGTTTGTGATGAAACTAAACTCTTAGACTGTAGCTCAACTATATGAACATAAATTAGGCAAGTGATTTAGGGTCAACTGTCCAACCTGTAGCTTTTTTCTCTCTAGCAATCAATCCAACCAAATTGGTGTATAAGATTTTAATGCTGACTACTCTGCTGTTGTGCATTTTTATTTTACCTTGATTAGAATTGTTAAACAAACTGATAACCTCGGTCATCCCACACCTTGTGAGGTGCAAAAGCCATTACCCATGTCCAGGATGGGATTTTAGTGACTGCAGTATGTCAGAGTTGGTTTTTATTCAGCTAATGGTTTTTCAAGATAGGAATTGAAGGGCCTTGGGGCCTTGCTTTAGAGAGTGAGTGATGGGAGGGTGTGTGTCGCTCTTTACTCTCTCCGCCGTGAAAAATATTAGTTGTACAGGTGCCTTTGTTTCACTGCGAGTTTGATTGATATCATGAATTAATGTGACAGTGAACAGTGTGAGTGATGGTCCTCGTTTAACTTACCAGGATGATGAGAAAAGTGTATTCGTGTGTGTGTGTGTGAGATCCTTCATGTTTATAGTTCTGTCCTGTTGCTGGCATGGTGTACCTCAGGAGTCAGTCACAAGCAGTGAGGAAAGGATAAGGACAGCACATCTCCTTGAACAATTGGAAGTATAAGAAAAAAAGGCTTAGGCAGCTGTAAATGTGAAAAATTACAGTAATCTCATTGGATGACAGGAGAGTTGACCTTTGAGCGTAGTGAAGAGTACAGTAGAGGTGTGTGGGGACTTGGGCGATGAACACAACAATGAGTTCGAGTATCTGTTGATGGGTAAAATATATTGAGAAATATCTTGATGGGGATTTTCTTGTTTTGAAAATGATGAAGACAGTTAAGAGTGCATACTGTATGTGTGAGTGAATGAGTGAGATAGTACGTAATACGGAAGAGAGCGTTGGAGTATCCTGGTGTATGTATGAGAAAACCTCTACTTGGATTTCCCTGTTCTGGATGTTGGGAATGGTACAGTACAGTAGAATATATACATTGTTTTATTATCTACACTGTGTGGGATAACTGAGGGGTCAGTTCCTATCTCTAAGGTCTAGTACTGCTTGCCCTATTGTCAATACCCTTAAGAAAACTTTTCCTTAGGTTACAATATAAAGACTCTTCCACTGTCCTGTTCTGTAATTTACTTGTATTTATGGTTGTATATTAGGCTAGGTGATTAAAATTGATGCAAGCAGTAAGTCAAAAGCTTTTAACTATTTAATTATTACCTGTAAATCTTGACTTGAAAATATATACCCTGTATATATATATATATATATATATTACTGTCATGCATAAGATTAAGCAAATAACTCAGTAATTTTTTTTTTTATATATGTATAAGTCTAGTGTATGTGATATATATAGTTACCTGAAATGATTCATCATATGTTAGCAATAGGAATAACTAAGACATGTGGTTCTTAGCAATACACTTGATTAAATGTGTTATAATGTATACAATATTATAGTCTCAATCATCAGTCATCTTAACAGTTACACTTGTATGTGTCGCAATTTCATAATGTAACGTTTAATTCTTGTCTTCCATGCTCTCAGTCTGAAAAGGAAACCATCTGGAAATCCTGTTCCTCAAAAACCAGATCGGCTGAGGTAGGAATTGTGACTCGGGTCCATACTGTGGATGTTGACTCGAGCTAAATGATACTGTACTCTGATGAAACTTTTGTCACCAGGAAAATCCATTCACACAGTCCTGGTATTACTTTCACATTGTCTCTACTCACTACAGTACTTACATATATGATGAACAGTTTATTTATATAGACCATGTGCAGTGTAGTGTGCGTTAGAACTAAGAAAAAGATTGAAAGTAAAGCCAGAATGAGTTTGAACTGGATGGGGTGAAGAGTTGTGCGTCATGAGGGTATCTCTTGACCTGAGCGCATGCCCCCGCTGCAACTCTCTCAAGTATTGGAGCTCATATCTGTACTGACTCTCTCAGCAGCATGAAACGTGTTTATAGTCAGAGGTAGTCATGTGGTAAACGTGCTTGTGGTTGATGGTGGGTGTTCCTGGTGGGTTGGTAACTGGCAGTGTCATCAGCATTGCATGTTGTTGTTCAACCCAGCTGGGAAACTTTGCTTTATTGTTAATAAATGAAGGAATGATCTGTGTAAGTTAAGGCTTGATGTTGCATTCCTGTCTACCAACTGTTTAACTGGCTCTCAATTTTCTCTGGTTAAGGTGATTTTATTTGTTAATGCAGGACTGTGGGTCTCTTATTTATTATGTTTTGGAATATTTGTGCTTTCTTTTCAGCACTAATGGAACACTTGGCAGGGATGTGAGCAGATGATTTTTTCTTCTATGTTATTTTTTGCAGGTTACCAATGCTTGGTAAATTGCAGCAGCCCCGAGTGTATGGTTCAGCCACCCCTACCACCCCAGCCTCCTCCAACCTCCCTAGGACTCCCTCCCTCTCCAGTGTGTCATCTTCTCCCTGTTTCTCACCCCTCTTTAAGACTCCTTCACAGACCTCACTTAAATCTTCCAAGACTGACATAAGTAAGCTTGGCAGCTCTAAGTCAGACTTGACAAAGTCAGAGTCCTTGAGTAATGTTTTGAGGGCCTCACCCAAACTTGATTTGTCAAGAGTGTTATCCAAGATAGATTGTGGAGACAAGTCATTATTAAAAAGGCCACCCTCGGTCAACTCCATTGACTCCATGGATGGTGGCACACTCAGCCCCCGAAGCTCCTCCTCCAGGACCACCCCTTTCCGTAAGCCCATTGCACCCACCCCCTTGAAGGCCAACAACTCCCGGAAGAATGAACTACAGGCCAAGTACGATCTAAAATTTTATATTCATTGCCATCTCCAGCTAAAAATCTAACTAACTTGGCTGTATATAGTAAAATGGGCTGTGGGTATGTTGCTCCATGTATATTTTCTTGCCTTGTTTGACACAATAGTTGGCACGCATGAAACCAACTGCTCCTCTTCCCATATCTTGTCTCATCACCTTGGACATGTGTTCACTTGGTGGCATATCTAAAGGTTGCTTAGTCTTAAGTGTTACTACTGTATAGTGTTAAGATGGGTACTTAGATAGACACCTTTACTAACTTAACCATTCATTGTAAAAGGTGGATGTTTCTTGTCTTCATCAATTCAGAATTATTATGTAGATATTATTAATGTCTGTTCTTTACATTTTAGGAGATATCAGTATTCATAGATGACTTAAATACAATATATGACTTTCACCACAAGCAGTGGAAGGATTATTGTGACATGACCAGCAAAATGTCCTCTTCAGTTAATTGCTGTAAACATATCAGAATCAAGTCTGACTGATGTAACTTAGTCACAAGATTTTAAGCAGGTTGTCTTGTTCATCATCTCCTGGGCAAGTGTGTTTACTTTGATTACCATCCACAGTCACATATTACTGTATGCTACACCACCACCATATACCTGTTTGATTAAGAATTACAGAGTCACCAAAAGTTAGAGCCAGTGTTTCACCAAGAATATCCGAGGAGATGAAGGGACAGCTAGCTAATACAATACAGTACCCTGTACGTGGTATATCCAGAGTATGACCAGACCAGTTTATCCACACCACACAGTATGACCATGAGTCATGACCCCTCTGCTCTGGGCTGAAGTTGACTTTTGGAAATACAGAGTGTTACCAACTGTACATTGTTCGTCCTTACTACCTGACTGTATCTGTATTAATGAAGGTAAAATTTATAATGAAATAATGACTTTTTACATTAGATAAAGGGTACAGGAATTTATAAGGGAATAGAACACAAAGGGGCAAGTGGAGAGAAGTGATGACTAGGCTGTGTGGTGTGGAGGGTGACTAAGGGCAAGTGTGGTAGTCATCATTAACATTACATTATAGGGAGGTGGAAGATATACAATACACACACACACTGCCTTGTGCTGTGGCCAGAGGTAGTCACCGAGTTAATGGTAATAGACTAGTAGGCAGAACTAAGAAGGGACTTTGATTACTAAAGAATTCTCAGAGTACTTAAGATATGCATTGTCTGCTTCTTGCTATAAGTTCATTATGCATAAGATGGTGGCTACTGTGAGGCTGAACTGTAGCATGCAGGCATGATGGGAAGTTAAGCTCTTACTCTTATGTTGTGTTGCTGCCGTGTGAACCACAGTGTTCCGGGTGAACCACTTGTGTGTTGTACATTTTGTCGTGCTTGTGACATGTGGTTCCTTGGGGCTGGAATAACATAAATATTTCCTTGATTTATATTATTGTGGAGATCTTATGACTTAACTGAATATGTATGCATGTATGGCAACAACCATCCATCATATCCATTATGTCCTGCCATATTCTTGGTTTTTTGGTATTTATGGTTAAGGCAGAACCAGATGTTTTAAATGTTGAAAAGCAGGAGCATTTTTTACTGTGATCTCTTATAAACTCATGACACTGAGGTTTTAAATTGAGCGGAGTTGTTCCAACTGACATGGCCCCCCCCTCGACACTAACTTGCCCCACCATATCAGCTCCATCACTCACACTGCCCTTCCCCTGAACCATCTTATGAACCATTTTATGAACAACAAAACATAGTGTTACACTGTGACTTTTTCATTGTTCTGCCCTTCACCTGTAGTTGTCCTCCACTACAGTCAGGGCCCATTGTTGAATAAATTCTTTGATTTTAGTCAGACATATGTAAGTAGCCCACTGTAGGGGCAGTGGTCAGACTGGTGACAATATTTTCAGTATTTTCAGTAATGGTGTTGTCTATCCTGATGTGTCAGACTTCACAAGTCTGAAGAAAGTATAAACTTTACTCTATAAATGCCAACCTGATAATAACTTTAACAAGTAAATGTGCATATATCAGCTTCTGTTAGACGACAACCATAACAAGTTAAAATGTTTGTTGCATGCAGCTAACAGCATCTTGCCCAGCCTCCTCCTAACCCAATGTAAACTGTCTCGTATTTGGTATGTTAGAACAACATCAATAATTACCTCCATGTTGAGGTAACATCAGTAACCCCTTTCCACCCAGTGTATACTGTACAAAAAAATTTCAGAAGTGATATTGAAGAATTACAATACATGATACTCTTATCTCCTGGTGGATTTGTTAAATATCCACTTATTAAAACACCATTTCTGAGTCCCTCTTTATTGTGTGTTCATTTTGTGGCTGGAGTGTTAATACAAGGACCACAGTTTTATTGACAAGACTTGAGTGAAGCTATGATGTGTGTGTCAAGTTAGGTCAATGACTTGTTAAAGGACACTGCTCACAACACCCCCCACCCCTTCCTCACACTTTATCTCAAGGTATTAGGGAAGTTACACTAATGGCACCAACTTGGGGAGGATGCAGATGACATAAAACCTTCTGTCTTTGGGCACAAGAAACTGAGCTGCTGTTCTGTTGAGGCTCATCATTATATGCTGATTATGTAGGCTGGACAGTCTCTCAAGGAATAAGATAAAAATTTGTCTTTATTATTGAGAGCAAGAGATTGTTTAACTTGACATAGATAAAATAGAGTGTTGGATAAGGTTAAGTGACTAACTTGATCACCAAGGTTGGGTTTAATATACAGTACAGTGCAGTACTGTGTAGGAGACATAGTTAATTTAGACCAACTCACTGGGCTTATACAGGAGATAGTTTAACATATATCAAGACAATAATTGTTATGATTCGGAGCAAACACCCGGGGGAGTACAGTAGTTTGGATATATTTTGACAACATATATTCTTCAATTTACTATTTTATATTGTGTGTGTGTCCTTCACCATCCTCCTTGTACTGTACTACTTGTTCACTTCACCTCTCACACAACCCAGCTCACATTATGCTCTACTTCCCTCACATCTACTTGTTCACTTCACCTCTCACACAACCCAGCTCACATTATGCTCTACTTCCCTCACATCTAACATTAATACACTCATCTAATTTTAGCGGTGTACATTTTACCTTTTACTTTGAAACTTTTGAAAGAAATCATAAGTTTTAATTTTTGTTTTGTTTAATGTACACCAGATGTTATGTAGAGTATTGTATACCATTTTTGTATTAGTAATAATGATAATCTTATGTATTTAAGTTTAGTTTTAATAATTTTTATTGTTTCTTTGACATTAATGAATTTTTATTAACTTAGTTGGATGAGGTTGTTGCTGTGTTTGGATTTTATTATTTAATTTTTTTTGTACATTATTATTTCCACCAGTGAAGGATTATTGTGTGTTTGCTGCCATAGTGTACAGTATATCTTACAACACATTCTCTCCAAAATGGTCTCTAGTTTTCATTGTGGTTTCCTGTATTTTTGGGGTACAGTATTTTTTTTTTCTATGTAGGAACACCATAGCAGAATACACCTGGTACCTGGAATAAATGACTGAATGTGATGGAGTCTCTCTATGATATTGTTGGGTCGTGTCCATATTAAGTGTGAATACAGGTTATGTAAATAAGTAAAATACAATATTGAACTTAGCTCATGATCTTTAAGGCATCTTTTTTTCTCTTTTTTTGTCTTTACCGGAAAGATACATTTTACACGGGCTGTAAGCTTATATGTATTGATTATTGAATGTTTCCGATATACTTTATAAGTCGCGATGTATGTGGCAAGAAGTGACATGCTTGAGTATGATGACCATTACCAGCCAGACACCACAAGAAGGAGGAGGACCCAGTGAGGTGGTGTTGTATGTGTGGTGTCTCTCTTTATTCTACTTCCTTCTTGGTGGTTTGCTTGGTGCTGCTGCCCTGCTGGAATACTTAAATTAACATCATCTCTCTGTGTTACTGTATTAGCAGGAGTCTTAACCTTAGTTTTTTCTTTTTTTATATATATATACATTTTATCTCTATCATTAGTTATAATTAAGACTACTGTAACAGGCTGGAATATTTGGGTCTTCTTCATGTGGAGGATAAGATCATGACTTGGTTTGGGATGTGTTGGTTGGCTTTTGTCTTCTCTTAGTTATAGATTTAATGTATAAGATTTTTACATCAACTGAGATCTTCTTTCAGACTTAAAAAGGGAAACTTGAACAGCGATTGATACATGTGAAGTGTTATCATCATATTGGCTCTGCTGTTTGGTACATTAAAGGTGTCATTTTAATCCTTCGTTCTTGTTCAATAGGTTTAAAGTAAGAATCTATAGATTAATGTTCCTTTATGTGTCATGCCAAGTTTAAGTTACTGTAATGTAATGCTGTACTTGTGTTGCACTGTAGTGTATAACATTGATGATATTAACACAGTACTGTAGTTTGTATGACTAAGTTTAATGTTACTCACTTACATGATTTTAATTATAAACTTTATTATGGTGGAGATTAAATCTTCTTGGGGTGGAGATGTCTTTATAGACAAGAACATGAGTAGGTTGGTGGAGGCAGCAGGTGGTGTGTGTGATGTTGTATACTGTAGTGTTTAGTTATGAAGATATTAACACATGATGTTGACAGGTTGCCAATAGGGAGTGCAGGTAAAGGAGGCGGCCGTGACGACAGGACTCCCAGCAAAGAGTCGTCTCCACGGGCTGACATGAAGAAACCTTCAGCCTTTGTTGAGGTAAGAACTGTGGTGTGGTATGCCGCGTCTCTGCCCGCAGTTGGTCGTCTCTGTGTCTGTCTGATGGCAGAGGAAGTAGGTGCAGATAAAAAAAAAAGATGATGTTTTCTATGATACGAGCAGCAGGATCTGTTCCTTTGATGTTTGTGAAAATTTCAGACTTTCTCGTCCACCTTCTCTTCCCTTATTTAAATTATTCACCAACCCCCCCCCCTCACCCCTCCCCTGTATGTTCATTGTCAAAATACTGATAATTGTTAGTGATTATATATAACAGCTTCCTGGAGACTGCACTCTAAAGTTCATGGTGGTCATTGTTAATGTATTTATTCATTAATCATGGTTATTCTCTCTATTTATTTATATGTTTAATCTTGTTGATCACTCCACTGGATCTACATGCATGACTATAAACTATTACAACATGGCAGGTGTATTAATGTTAAGGAAACCATTTGATCATCTGATGATTATTTCTTAAATATAACCAGATAATTACCTCCCATATGTGGCATGTGATGACTGATATGTGACCATCTTGCAACTTGACTAACATGAGGAGCCCAGACCCAAGCATAACCCTCAACAATATATTAATATTTACTAACCTAATTCTATAGTAATGCATTTATATATGGCAAGTGGTACTTGTTTGTTCTCTCAAGCTGGATGTGCTGTACTATGGACGTGTAAAAGATGTTGGCTGTTCAGAAAAAGTATATAATAAACTACTGTATATAAGTGTCAGCAGTTAACAACGTATCCTTCTGATATTAGTGGATGGATTCATGTTGATACTTTGTTTTTTAAACCTCTAAAGTATTCACGTTATGACTTAACAAAATGAAAAAACTGGCAAAGTAGTACAACTGTTCACTCCTCTGCACGTAGGACACCCCCACAGGTTTTGATGACAGTTCTTCATATCTTTACTTTTTCTTGTGTCAAGCAAGTAAGATTGCCTCTGTCAGGTCTAGCTAAACATGAGACACTTGGAAATACTGATGAGACAACTAGTGAAAACATTACTGTCCTAAGGGTTGATGGTTTGATCCCAGGCACCCCTAGCCCACCCAGCTGTAAATGGGTACTTGAATATATTGTACAGTTAATGAAGGCTGTCAAGTACAGTGCTGACCTCACCGTAGCGAAGGCTTGATATATTTATTGGACCGTCCTTCACATTTCAGATAATAATTGAACTTTTTACCGTCTGTCCATTCCACTGCATTTCAGAATCAGATCCCATGTATGTAGAAAAACCAGTGCTCATTTGTGTCAAGGGTTGTACACTAGTTTCCACTTTTTGAAGACACTTTTCTATTTACTTTTGCTTCTCCTCTACTGTAGTTCATCACAGTCTACCACAACAAGTGCATTATCTGTGAATAATCAAAACATCTTAAACTCAAACACCTTTCTTACTGCCTGTCCTCATAACTCCACCTAATACACAGTCTGCTACATACAATGCCAGCTCAGCCATGCAATAAGGAGTCATTATTTTAGCACCATACTCTTCATACTGGAGTCACAAGTCCCAATGACCCGTCACTATGAACACCAAACATATACTGGCTGGATTGTATCTTAGTTCAGTTGTAGCCGCACGTCAGTAACTCCCTTCAAGCATCTCAGTACCTAGACGACACGTAAGCCAGATGTGGCCTTTTTTTTCCAGAGTTGTGACCTTGAACTTTGATCTTTTAGTCTTCAAAACTTAAAGAACTATAAAGGTTGTCAAGATGAATATGACTGCCAAGTGTGTGAATGTTGCAACTCTTCTGGGGTTATGTTGTAATAGTTAGTGGTGGAGGAAGACTGCCCTGCTCACATCACCTATCAGTGTGAGTGACCACTGAATGTGTCTGTTGTGTTACATTTAGTCATCCAAAACAGCATCAGATGAAGTGTGAGGGCAGGTATCTTTATGTATGTTAGCCATCTGGTATTCTTAAAGTTGTAGGTAGGACAAGTGAAGAAGAAAGATAGAAAGGAAATGATAATGTGTAGAGGACTACAAAGGTGGAGTGTAAGGGTCTGTAGTGTATCACCAAGTTTGATTGCTGGGTGGATATTGTTAGATGAACTGACAGTGGAGGACATAAGAGAAGAGGAAAAAAAACATATGAGCATCAACTATATTTATGTTAATTAGGGAGTGGATCAAGGTACAGAGAAACCTAAGAGAGGGAGGAAATGAAGAGGTGAGATTGATGCAAGACTTGTAGAAAGCTACGGGAAAGAACCACAACACAAAGTAATAGAAAATACCAAGGATGTTACCTTAGTAGGGCCAGATGACTCTCAAGGGGAAACAGAGTAGTGGTGAACGTAGTTTGTGTTGACGATGATAGGAACTAACGATGGAGTAATGAAAGTTGATAAACACTGAAAGGAAATTATATCGGTATTATGTGTGTGTGGGGAGGAGTTTTGTACTTGTGGGTTTTTGTTTTATATATTGGTTAATTTGGTATATTTGTGTTTGGTCGCTGTTTGCATTCATTTACAGCTTTAACCCAAGGAATGACTCTTTCAGCTCAGTGTAAAGCTCCGCAGTGTAACATTTTGGACCCACCGAGAGATGCTTTAAGTTTCTCCTCGGTGTAAAGAGAAACAAACCCAACTTTTGTCTATTTATCACAAACTCTGCAAGCCTCGAAGATTTTTTTTCCAGCTGCATGGATTATCAAACAGGTTTGCTTTTATGAGTGTGATTCACACACACACACACACACACACAAACACACACTGTCAGTCTCACCATTTTTTTTCTGTGTTGCTGATTTTCCTGCAGATGAGAGCAGGAAAATTAGCGTTACTTTGTGTTGGTGAGGGTTGACAGTGTGTGTGTGTTTGTGTGTGGTCACGTCATGCCACTCCCACCACCACCACCACCACCACCTCCTCCACCACAGGTAAACATCGGCCCACAGTACTGATATTGGTCACTGTTTTATTTAGTTATGTTATTTTAATAATGTGTGATCAGCAATTTTGAGATGTAAAATAATGTATAATGGTTAGTATTTAAAGATTTGTTGCGAGGAAAGTAAGGGTGAAGCAAATTATTACTAAGTGACCGATTTTTAAAATTTTAAATCAATTCTCATTAAATAATGTTATATCTGTTAATACAAGGAAGGCAGGCAGTATAACTTAACATATTTAACAGTTAAATCATTATGGAGAATAAATCTGCTCCCTTATATATTGTACATTGATCTGAGCAATTTACACTGATGTTTATTAAGTGATATATTGTAAGTCTTGACCAACTAGACTTTGTATTGTCTTCTGCTGCAGTAAAATAGTTGATCACTTGTTTCAGCACCCAGCTCCTTCCCCCACACAACACCAACACATTCTGAGGGGCAGCTACAATAATTGGTGGTGGTTTAGAGACCTCATTTATTGGGTGAAATATAACTGATGAGATCCCCAAAATAACTACTACTTTACCTTCAAGATATTAATTAAACTTTGATAATTATAAATTCCTTAACCAGTTATTAAAATTGTTTAGACGATGCTACATTGTTTTGTCTCAAAGTCTCTGATCACACATCACATTTACTACTACTAGTTGCTTTTTCATATGAGTTGCACATGACCACCCCGCACCAACCACAAGTTCACAGTTGTTTACCCGACAACAGAGACCATGTAAGTATCTGAGGTATCACACAATGGTGGCAGAAGCCCTCACAAGTATAGTATGAAATAAGAATAAGTGACCATAGAAGGTAGAGATACACACTGGGACATGTTACTGTATTTGCTCTACTCACTCTTCAGCCTCAGTTGAAGAGAAAATTTTTAAGACAACAAATGAATCGTGATTTTGACAGATGTACGAGAGGTTTTTTTCTCTCTATTTTTTTATAGTACATTATATAACATGTGTACATTCAAAACAATATCTTTCCTGAAATCAGCGCTAGAGATAATTTTTTTCCACATATTTTGAATTGTAGAAAAAACAATGAACTAGAGTATACCTGTAATGATGACATATTGTGTTACACAACTGTATACTGATGATGATTGAGCCTAGTATATGTAGTTGATTATAGCTATAAAGTATTCAACCAGTATAGAAGACTCTGTGTGTTTTGGATAAATGGCTTCGTTTTTTCTTTTTTTTGTGAGGTTCATTGCATTTGTATTGTCTATATTTGGTGATGGTATAAGATGATAGTCAAGATGCTAATAACAGTACTTGTTTCTTGGTGTGTAAACGTACATTTCTCACCTGTGGGTTGAAATCACTCGGACCACGTTTAACTTATTCCCAGAAAAGCACGAGAAAAGGTACTTCATCCTCAGCAGTTTCTTGTTCACCTATAATGTTACAGCTTATTCTGGTGTCAAGTTAGTGTCTTTAGTTATGACAGATTCTTATTAGTGGTCACATTAAAACTCACTGATGCACTATATTAGGGAGGTGTTATGTAGGGACACACTTGAAATAAAGTTACCCGGTACATACGCAAAATTTGGGGATTTTTTGTTACTATATAATACATGAATGGAAGAACCAGTGAAGCATCAAGAAAAAATGTCAGAATCTTGTAAATCCTTAAACTCAGAGATGTGAGAATGTTGAAGGAGAGTGAAGAATGTGAAGCAAGGACTAAAGAAGGCAATAAAAAATAACAAATATTGGAAGACATCACAAGGCCATCAGTTGACTGGAGACCTGTATTGAGAGAATGGAGTGTCTGGGTTACCAAAATAGACCAACACTTACGATACTTTTACCCAGTTTTAGTCACCAGTACCAAGTGGTATGTGAGATTATTAGCCCCCCAGTCCCTAGTTATTTTTTAGAACTACCTCTATATTACTCCCAAGTATGTCAAAACATGGATTATTTTGAACCTGCAAGTTGAACCCTTATGTTAGAAAGGAATTTTCCCTGTACAGTACTTGAAAGCATAGAATGAATGAGGATGTCCGATATTGTTTTCTGCACAAGAAGAGAGACAATAAGAGATGAATGTGTAATTGAGAGGTGACATCAACCTCTTGACTAGTTGAAGTAAGATGTACTAACCAGTATAGTAGAAACAGAATTGAAAAGATGATAATTGGTAAAGTAACAGAAGGGATGAACCTGGCTGCTAATATGAAAGTGTTCGAGTTAGAGGATAGTGTTGTGATAATATTAGGGATTTAAGTGAATCATGTAGTTGAATGTAGAATCTGGTTATATTGCATCCCATCCCTTGATTTCTACTTGCACAATGGCTTACCAACTGCACTTGTCTTGAGTAATCCACAGCTCGCCTGGATTTGTTACAAGTTTTAGGTTGGGAATACAGGTACAAGGGTCTTGGTGTTTGGACTTCATTTGTCAATCTTAGCTGTACATTGTAGGCACACCTGGGCTCTATGGTCACACTCTGTCTTCAGCTTTGCCAGTGAGAGGTGGAATTCCTTCTATTTACACTGAGAAAATGTTTGGAATAACAGTAGGATTTATTTCTTTATTTAGATGCAGCACAGCTTGACCACAAACAACCAAATGATTAGACATTTTATTCCAGGTATTTTATTTTACTAGTTTTCTTTCGAGTTCAGTTCCCTCCTGGTGGTGTTCTAGCTCGGGTGCTCCCTAGAGGTACAACTTGGAATGTTGATCATACAGAAACTTGTTCACACCATCTTCTACTTAAACATCCAACTCCAATTTTTGCCTTTGGGGCTCAGTTGTCATATGTAGAAAAATATATATAGAAGCCTTGAGTGTTCCAGGTGTGTTGAGTAGGATTGAAGTTGCCCCTGGTAGATGTTACACACAGATACATGCATATATATTTGTGACTTCTACGTTGTCGTGTGACAGCTGTAGTTGGTGCTGCAGAAATTTGGTTGGGTAGCAACTTATTATGTGGCTTAGCATGAACTTATGTGGATCATCTTTATTTAACTAGTATTTGAGACATCATGAGGAGGACTATTCTTATTTGTGGATGTCATAGTTCAGTTAGCAGTCTTATAGAGTCGGAGGAAGGGATTGGTGCTCTGATCTGGTTACCTGTTGCTGGGGGTCTTGTACTCAATCGGTCCTGTGTAGGTTGGTTACAAGGCTCGAGGATGCTGTCTTTCATTAGTTTGTTCATTAGATACAAGATTTCTTATCCAAACAAAGAAATCTTATTGTAACTTTGCATGTAATATGATAAAAGCTATTGAGTTGTAGTGTTTGTAGTTACTGTAGTTTTATTTAGTATACAGAGTCCATTTCTAACTTTGCTGGGGAGTTTTGTAGTTGTCTCAATCTTAGTTTTTATATTTTTGTCGTAGTTTTTTTTGGGGGGTTGAGAATTAGTATCTTTCGTCTGTTATCATTTAGAATACAATACTGTACTGTACAGTATTATCTTTCCTGCGTATGTCATCGTAGCCTCTGTATATGCTATACTGTACAGGTATTTGCTACTCCCCTTATTTTGAGTATCAGTATAGTACAGTATTCTGCTCCTTGATTATTATTAAGTATTACACCCCTTTCTCTGTATTTTGCTTCCTTGGTACAGTATTACCTTCTGTAGTGCAGCTGCCCCTCCTCCCCCCCCCCCTCAGTCTTTAGTATAAATTACAGTACATACTTGTTCTAGATACAGTATTATTCATTGCACCCTATCTTAGCCCTGTACATAATTTACATTACATTGAATTGCAGAGTGTTTTCATTGTGTGATCTAGTACAGTACTTCTATAAGGGTGATCAGGCTAATGGAATTGTCTCAGGTCATGGGTTTAATAACAGTGTGCACAATCTAAGACTCACTGGCGGACCTCAGTTATTGTGTTTTTTTTTTAGTTTTAACGACTTTCTTCCTTAAACAAATTTTTTTTTTCCAGTTTTGAAATTTAATAAAGGAAAACGAAAGTGATAAAAATGTATGTATGAGAAAGGTGATGGACTTTAATGACAGATTATTATTTTTGTTTTGGGAATCTTGTGAGTCTCGGAAAATGTTGCCATCCACGCTGACGTCATGTTTTACTGCCTCTATAATTCTTACCTATTTATTTAAAAGAAATAATACAGTATATGTTATGATAGAAATATTCCCCCAAAAAAAAAATGTTGGAACAAGATGCTTTATGAACCCAATCAACATATTCTTATAAATGTGTTTAGTTTCTAGATCAAGATAAATTTTCTACCAGTACCTCCTCGGAATTACTGTACACGGCTCTGGGAAAAACTGTACAGCATCATTTGTTTGTTCTGCCTCTGGCTTATTGATATGCTCTGTTTCTGTTCGTTTTTTTATACAGGTCTATATATGGGGTTTCCTATGCTGATATGGCTACACATTCTTGCAGCCCCCCCACGCCCCCCACCTCCACCACCTTTCCATCCTCCCACACTATGTTGATATTTTCACTTTTTATTACCATATTATTATTATTATTATTATTATTATTATTATTATTATTATTATTATTATTATTATTATTATTATTATTATTATTATTATTATTATTATTATTATTATTATTATTATTATTATTATTATTCGCTTCAATTTTTCCTTATGGCTATCTGCCGAGACAAGTTTCATTATTTCTACCTCATCTCCTCCTTGTGTCTCTGTTGGTACATTGTAAGTCAATAGTGTGAGAGGTAGAGTGTGGGACCTGTAGTGTGAAATAGTGTGTGGAATGTATACGTTCTTTAGTTAGTTGTTACAGTTCATCTCCAAACTGCCAAGAGTGTTAAGTATAAAACTCTATTTCATGGTATATGGTGAAGAATTCTGCTGACTGTACTGGAGTAGCCATCACAGATATGAACCTGTCACCACTGTCTTGTACTGCACTGTATTAATAAACTAAGATGTTACAGCTGCCTCACTCAGTACACAAGAGGGTAAGATGGAACACCACTACATAACAGAGAAAGATATATGTAAAGAAAAGAATAAAATGTCAAAGGCTGGTTAAAGTGTTGCCTGTAGAATTAGAGAATATATGGTAGACCAACATCAGCTGATCCTGAGCATGGTCAGAGAAAGTATTGGTAACATCTTCCTCTACAACTACCACAATTAATCCATCTGTATTTGTTTTACATGTACAGTACAGTATTTTAGTGGTTCCTTCATGCTTGCTGTAGCTAAGGTAATGTGAAGAATAACTTATTAAAGAAATTTATAACACTGATATTGTGTTTTGGACACTTTTAAGTTAAGGAAATGGGACAGCTTGTTAAGCTGTTTTAGTAAGGCTGTTAATTTATGCAGCATTAGAGTTGAGCTGTGGGAAATAGCATCATAGTACTGAATGGTTAGATGGATTAGTCTGGGTAAAACATATGTTGGGAAACAATGTCTCGAGTGACTTAAGTTGGATGTATATGTACAGTACAGTACTAGTATATGTAGTGAGAGAGCTTGTGCTTGTAATGGTGGCAGGGGAAATTGTGCTGTACAGGTATTACTAGAATATGATAAAATGGAATAGAAATTAACCTTACAGTGCAGTATTGGCATGAAAGAATATAGAGGGAGAGTTGAGTAATGGATGAGAGAGAGAGAGAGAGAGAGAGGAGGAGGGGGGGGGGTGATGTTAGCTTATTACCCTGCTGTCTAATTTAATGCCTTTATCTACACTTACCTTCCTTTATTTGACCACTATCCCTTGAATATTATACTTGGTTTTATTACCGGTATTAAAGGATTCAGGAATATTTGTTATAAGTTTATATAAGAAGGAGATGGACCTCTAGACTGTATAAGAAAGCTCCTTTAATGGTTTTGTCTTATTGTGTTTGATGTTGAGTGAGGAAGTGATGTTGGGGCTGAGCTGTGCTGTAAGGTGTGGCGAGCTGTGTTGAACAGTAGAGGTGTGTGGTGAGGTACTGTAGTCTGTCATGGAGTTTGGATAGGAAGAGATTGTAAGTGTTCTTCAGTACATAGTTTTCTTTGAAGTCGGAAGCTTATTATTTCCCCACGTAGAACAATTTGATATGAAGAATAGCAAGTTAAAAAGATGAACTTGATAAACATTAGCAATGAGCTGTCATGAGAAATGTGCGACATGCACAGTGTACTGTACTCTAAAAGTGTGTTTGTGTGTGTGTGTCCAGTGTGTAGGTGAGAAGTACAGTACAGATTTGGACAAAAAATATCACATCATGAAAATATATTCTCAAGTACTACAAGGTATCCCATTGAAAAGTATCATTAAGCTTTCCTTAAGCTTATAGAAAATGTTATACAGTATAAACTTTTTGTAGTCCACATATATATATATACTATATATATATATATCTGTTGCTGATAGCTAGGCTCCTTCAAATACCTCACATCTATTCTCTGATTTCAGCTTTTTGGATTCTATATATGTTTGCCAATATTAGCATCAGCAGCTTTCTTCAAGTGATTAATTTTTTTGTGTGTTGCAAATATAGGAAAATGATCTTTGTAAGACGGCACCTCAAGGCTCACGATGGTGTAACTTCTCGCCAAAGTTTGGAAATTTTTGGTTACAATGTCGTCCAGGTGAGATCTTTTAAAAACTGATGTTTCCAGCAGCCATATAACAAAGCGGAAAAAAAAAAGAACTTCTCTTTTTCTATGGATGTACGGCAATGAGGAGGGTGGTATTGTTCCAGGCCAGGCCAAGTCCTCGTTCTGGCCGTGGGTCGAGCGGAGGTGGCACAAGGGGCGGGACAATGGACCGCTCAGGGTCACAAGTCAACCACCCCAGCCCCCGCACCCCCGCCTCGGCTACCGGGCCGGGGGAAGCTGGGGGCACGCCAGTCAGGGGGCCGACGGTCGAAGGCTGTGACATTGCCTGTCAGACCGAACAAGTACTGTCACCATCACTAACTGTGCATGACCAGCTTCTTATACTGCATGAGCAACTGTAGATGTTTGGCCAACAGTTTTTTCCTTTTTGTTTTGGTTTTTCTTTGTATACGGCAAACCCTGCTTTTATTATGCAGCATCTTGACTGGTTGAGGTGCCCGCCCATAGATCTGCCAACCAATGATAATACCAAGAAAGAACGAGGAACCATCCTAGCTTCCTTCCTTACAGAAAGTGAAATCAGGTGCTTATTTCTTCTTTTTGCATTGATTGGCAGCCTCAGATACTAAGGTGGTGATACGGGGCATTTTATACTAAGTGGAAGGGTTGGTTGGTCCACTCACTACGAAGGTTCCTGTTTCAGCCTTACCAATGGGAATGTGTGCACCCAAATGCTTCATCACAGCCTTTTTATGTTCTGTTACTGCATGCTCTCTCCCCCCCCCTCCCCCTCCGACTCCTCTTCCATTAATATCAAATGTCGTCTGATGATCATTATGTTGTTTATGTTCCTTATATACAGTGAAAAACAGGTAATGATGAGTTTGGAGTACAGTATAAATTTGATACTATATATATACTTGGAGTGGGATGTGTTGTGGTGCGTGTTGACGGTGTCACCTCTCCTGTGTGTGTGTGCGCGCGCTAGAAGTACTGACGCAGAGTTCTTGATTGCCAGCTTGATTGTTCAGCACCTGGAAAATCACAAGTTTTATTGATCCAGAACTTCCTCTTACATAGATAGCCACAAGTTGGATCATCCACAATTATATGATGAAGAACCTGACTGTTTATACTATCTGGTTCATCCAAAATCTGGGATTAGAGTAATTATGGCTTGAATTTATATTACCTTTTTAAGATTATTTATATACAGTATATTTGTTTTTTTCTTTTACCATATATTTGAGTCATATTCATCTTTATTTCTAATGATCCTGTTGATGAGAGTCACATGTTGCTCAGTATAGTATTTAAGGAAAAGGTTATTGCAGGACAAAATTATGATTGATGATGTAGAACTTGAGAGAACACTGTGCTGCACGACAAGTTAGGACAAAGTTTTGAGACTTGAACTTGGTCAGCAGAACTAAAGTGACCAAGATGTTCAGTTGTAGTCATGTAGTTTGTTGTTTGTTTCTTATTGTTTGGTTTCAGATGCTCCCTCCCCTAGATATGTATACAGTATGTGTTATGTATACAGTATGCATACAGTATTATGTATACAGTATGCATATGTATACAGTATATATAATTAAGACACTGTTAAGAGACTAGTAAATGAATATATTGGTTAATTAATGTACAGGGTTATGTTGTATCTTTGTTTGTTCTTAGTTTTCTTTATTTACAGAGGTAATAAATTAACATAGGTAGAGTTTAGATGTTACTAATTGTAATGACCAGTGAAATGTTCTATATACTGTACTTTAGATAACAGGTAGATCTTTACTGTGTAGGAATACTTGATATTTGTTGTTGGATTATTACTTTTAAACCATTGTCACTGTGATTTAGTTGTGCATATCTAGTTTAGTATTAATGAAGAGTGGGGTGCCAGATGATGCAGACATAACACATGACTAACTTTGAGAAGAACACACAAGTCAAAGATATGTGTACAGTATTGACTCTTCTCTTGTGCTGTATACATGACATCCTGAGAACAAGTCCTTATGGTAAACTACGGCTACTTTCATTTGGGTTTGATGCCGAGACAAGGCTGGGTTTGTCCTGTGTTCTTGATACTAGTGATGATGTAGAAAAACGTAAACAAGTGTCACCTCTAGTTTAGGTAACTCGTTTATCTTTTAATAAGTCTCTGTAACTTTTCAAGAGGACTGGTTAAGAATTTTTATCCAATTTTCTCTAACTGAAGAATGATAATACAGGTACGGGTATATATTTTTTTCCTCTCACATTATTGGCAATTTCTACTCTGTTTTCTCCCAAATTTCCATGGCCCAGGTTTAAAAGTATGGCCATTCAGTCTTAGTTTTTCTGATTTATTTTTTTATGAAATTATCTGTGAAAAATACGAATATTTTTTCTCATAGTTTTCCTATAAATCACTTAACTTCACGTGGAGCTACAGTAGTGTGATAAACACACCCCCCCCAACATGTTCCGTCTCCTCACGTACAGTACAGTATCTCTTCACCACCTTATACCTGCTGCACCTCTGTTGTCTATACCATTTGTATGTTTCCAAGTCTCTCTCTGTGTTGATGGTTGTCCCCTCACAGTGCAACATAACTACCCTTTATTCTCACCAACTCTAAATTCACTTGATCTCTTCTGTTGTGGTACCTAGTCCTCTTATGCTTCTTTAAACTGTTCCTTGTCGGACATTGTGATTACTACTGTACTGTATCACCACCTTTGCATAATTCCTTTCCTTATCATTTCTATCTGTGTGTGTGTGTGTGTGTGTGTGTGTGTGTGTGTGTGTGTGTGTGTGTGATGCCCTTCTTCTATTCTCTCAGTATCTCACCAAGGTTATAAATTTAATCTTAGTTTGTTCTCGTTTGATGAACATTATTCTCTTCTGTATTCTAAGGAAGTTCACCAAATTATGTAGTGGTTTTATTGTGGTGAAGTTTGTTGTGTAATGTTAAAAGGATTATTATTATTATCTTTGTACAGAATTGTGTGGGAACTCTTTGTGGAGAATCCCCTTTTCAAGTTCAAATTTCACCACAGTACAAACTGCGTAACCCACAGCACCGCAGGGAGTCACAGCTGATAGAACCTTTACCGTGTTTTAGAACTTTCACCAGTGTGTCTCACAAAGTACTGTAAAGAACAGAGTTTAGCATGTAGGACTCTCACTTTTGTATGGAAATGGTTCACTTACTTTGACAATTCCCTCCATTAAAAAAAAAAATGATAGTCACATTTAGTTATTTTCCTACAGATCTTCCTTTTCATTTTTTGGATTTGTTTTGTTTTATTTTTATTTTAATGTGTTAGTCATGTCCAGTATTTTATAACACTATTTTCTTTTCACCAGGGAGAGCTGTTTTGAACTTTTATACACACTGTTTATTCACTAGTCAATTAATTTTGTTTCTTCATATTCCTGAAATATGGATAATTGAACAATTCAGTAGGATTACTTTTTTAGTTTTCATTTATACTTATACTATTATGTCTGTACCCCATGATTGTTTTGGACAGTGCTTAAAGTCCTGTGCAGATTTGTTAGTCCTTCATATTTCTTTATCATTCATGTCAAGGAAACACAAGATTGAAGTAAGAGTTCCCATTTTATAATTAAGGGAAAAACACAAGAGCCCAGTGGGGTGAGGCAGTGACACTGTTATTGGACCACTACTTGTCCATCTGAGTCAGGGTTTATGGTGCTCACTACAAGCTGGATCTGACCAAGCCTTGAAGATCCAGTGGGAGTCAGTAGGAACGTGTGAGTCAAGACCCTAGAGGTGGCTCATTTTATTTGACCCAGTGGCCTTAAACTTAGGTCTGAACTGGAAACTTACATTTTTCTTGGCTTTTGAGATAGTTTGGAATCCAAGTTTATGACCGAGAGGTTCAAGGCAAGTGAACCAACTCTCAAAATTCGTCCCAGTTTGGTGGTTGACTTAGGGTTTTTTTGGTGCAAAGTTGGGGTGGTGTTGGAGCTTGCATCATCAACCCTGGTTCATCTGGGTGAATATCTGTCCCTCAAAGTAATTTACACTGATCCAACAACAGTGTTCATACCTCAGAGCACAGACAACCATGTGGATAAAGCAGGTTCTATCATGGGGTGTGTTGTTGGGGATGATCTCAATCTTTCAGGTCTTGATGAGTGACCCAGAGGCCACAAGAGAGTTATTTGAATATTTTTTAATTTTTCTCTTGCTGGTATCTGTGTGTAGAGGTAAGAGTTCTCCTTACATTGTCAGAGCCTAAACCATCTCCTCCACTTGTCCAAGACACTCTCAGTAACCATTACATAATCTCTCTCTGTTTAGGTTTTAACTCCATCTGGTATTGATCTTATTAAAACATAAGAGTTAATTGGTTTAATGAGTGAAATGTGTGTGGATATGAGGATATAAAGATTTATTTATTCATTCCATTCACTTGTAAGTTGAGGATGAGTAGACATACTGTAGTTCAGCTTTCTTTACTTCTGATTTTGCAGTAAACTCTTATTTTATTGCATGAGGTTTGGTGCGTCTCATCCACTTGTTTAGGTGGAATATGGATGATAAATTTATAGACTGATATACAGTGTGTGTGTATATATATATATATATATATATATATATATATATATATATATATATATATATATATATATATATATATATATATATATATATATATATATATATATATATATATATATATATATATATATATATATATATATATATATATATATATATATATTAATAATTTTTACACTTTCATTCCATTTGTGGTCATAATAAATGGTGTCCAGGATTATCACAAACATATACATCCTCCATTTATTTGTTGTTGTTCACTCATTCCTGATACATGTGAACTGTACTTCTGTTATTCTTCTTATCTTCCACAACAACACCTTCAAGTGTCCATCAAGTTTACTGTTGTTACTTCATGTATGTCATGATCACCCATCAGCAGTATGTCCTTCTCCCCTAAATTTTTTCAACAACACTATGTTCCCCAGTCATGTACACACTGCTGTTTCCTGGACGTTCATCCCCTCACTAATTCAATCCATTCTTCTTTTTGGTGTTTATTTCTCCTGTCTCTGAGGTATATAGTATGTACCCTTTTTACTAATTCAGTCCATCCCACACAACTATTAGGTAATGTTAGCTCATAGTTCCCCCTGTATACCCCAAATCTCACCCTTCTTTCACATAGTCCTCTTTCTCTCTCTACATTACTCATTACATCTGTCTCTCCAGCTGAAAGTCTGCTTCAAGTCATCATTCTTTTGTATTATCTCATTCTAACAAGGTCTTTCTCGTCATGGCACAGGATGACCAGAATGAAACGCAACACATTCTCCCTCATTCAGTGTCATTCATTCTCTAATATTGTATTTAGTTCTACTGTATATTGATCAACTGAATGACTAGTTTATTAGTTTGATCAACAGATTTGTCTCTTTATTAACTGGTTGGTTAATTTGTCTTTACATATAAATGAAATTATACTGAAACACTTAATTTAGTCAACTGTAGTGTATTCTGAGACACTACCAGCAGCCATGGTCAAACACACACACACACTAAAACAGACAGTGATGGGAGAAGAGTCTTGGTCTCTCCTCTCTTGTTACAATCTCTCTCACCATACTGTACTCCTCTGATCTTCCTCCAGGCTGTATAAGACCTGGGGAGGGGGGGACAGATATATAATTTGCCTTCTCAAAATATCAAAGTACAATTACCTAACATGTGGTACCAAAATTCTCCTTGAATGATATGTTTATGGGATACTTTAGTAATAATCCAGATATTGTTATTTTGTTTATTGATCAGGTGAAAGAGTAGTCATTTAGCCTACACAGTGGGGGACATATTGATCACTACAATTTGTTTCTCTCCATTATAGTGGAAAAAATAGTAAATTTAGAACTCCAGGATGTGAAGTATAGATGACAGGGATTTGTATTTCCTTATTGGTATAGTACACCCATAGATGACTTAGCATGCTAGTTTAATGATGGAACATATAATACAACTTCCAGATACTTGATGTAGCATTTGGAGGACACTATTGCTGCTACTGTCGTTATGTCCATTATGTGTGGAGGTTGACAACAACTGACTGGACTGGACTAGTGTGTGTGTGTCACCCCCTAGTACTGAAATATGACTCATTGAACCAATGATGTTAAGATAGTGATGCTGTATAGTAGTTACATATATTATCTCTATATTAAACTGTAGATCCTGGAACATAAAGCTTGTTATAATGTCATGTCAAGTGTTTCCATCAATATTGACAATAATTGAAACCCATGATGTATATAATATTGAGTGTGTTTGTGTGGGTGTGTGTGTGGCCTTGTGTTACTCAGCATCTTGTCTCTGGTGGTGGTTGTGTGAGGCTTCAGGTTGTGTTATTATGAGCTCTATGAAAATTGGTTTCTTAATAAATCACAGAACTCACAAGTGGAGTGTTTGTGTGTTTGATGACTTGTACTATTACCCAACACTGTAGGACTATGGTGGGGATGGGTACATAGGTCAAGTGTCACTTCTTAACGGGGGATTATAGTATTATCATTGGAAAAAAGGCCATATACAGTAGAAGTCCAAAAATCCGGACTGCTTGGGGATTGGTTCGGTCCGGATTTTCGGATTTAACGGATTCTCAGGCAGTACTTTTGAAATTCAAATTTCAGGAGAAATAAAGAAGAGATGAACAGGTACATTTTGATAGTTTATTCATTAGCAAATATAGCATGCTTCATTTATCAAAACGAGCAGTTTTAAAGATAAAGCTGTGAATTCTAAAATTTTATTCTTTGCCTTTTTTATATCATAAATTGTAGACTTTCCAATGTCGTATGTTTCCATTAGAACAGTATTGCTCACACCACGTTCTAGTTTCTTAATTATTTCAAATTTGTCACTCAGTTTCAACGTGTTCTTCTTTCTCTTCACACAACGAAGTTTATCTACTTTAGGAGCCATTATTATGGGCTTGTATAGTACTCTGTAAATGGAAAGAGTAGGACTCAAAATTACATACGTTGTCACAGTTTGATTGCTCGTTTTAAAGTGGCTACCGCGTGGTCGCTTGTTGTCGTTGTGCAGCTGTGGCGCTCACACATGCACACATACACACAAAAGCCAGCTAAAAAAAAAAAAAGTTAAGTGAGTTTTCGAAAAGTCCGGATTCTCAGGTGGTCCGCATTTCTGGCATCCGGATTTTTGGACTTTTACTGTAGTATATATATATATATATATATATATATATATATATATATATATATATATATATATATATATATATATATATATATATATATATATATATATATATATATATATATATATATATATATATATATATATATATATATATATATATATATATATATTAAAAACTTTAGTGCAATACTAATTAGATATTTCAGGCTCTGATAAATTTATGTTAGTGAGATTAAATACGCTTCAATATAAGTAGTAGTACAGGTGCATTATGGTACAGTATAGAGACCAGTGTGGGGAGGTGGTACAAATATTGTGTTTCTGCCGTTTAGCTCTGAACTTCGGTAACTTTTGACCACATACAACATGTTATTACTTGTACTTGAATCATGACAGTTCTTGTACATTATAGGATGGATATTTTGTTAGGGAAATGTTATATGCTGTTCTAAGAAGTTTTTTACCAAATGCCAGACGGGCTTTGTGGAGACGTTAACGCCGCAGTACACCCCCGGGGCGCCATCGAGTGCCATGCAAACCCTGGAGGATAGGGTGGTGGCACTCCAAAACCAGCAGGAGATGGAGAACCTCAGAGGGGAGATACACGACCTGAACGAGAAATTGGAGACGTTGAGAGGTGAGGTTGTGTGCTAGGAGGTGTTACGGTGTACTCTAGGTGACCATTTCATCTTCTACTCACATACATTGCCACACTGTCCACCATCCTCACTTGACAGTCCATCCCCAGGAAGTACAGCTACACATTTCTTATTGTTTGACCTGCCTTGTACTTCCCTCCAGTTGTCATTTCCATAAAAGTCGTGAGTTTGGATACTTATAATTGGTATAGTTTGACCCATATAATGACTTTTTCTGGAATTCTACATCAACAGTGAAGCGAGCTCAAGACAAGGAGAAGCTGAAGGAAGCGGAGAAGATGAAGCTGCAATACGAACAGCTGGTGGAATTCAAGTCTCGTATCATGGAGTCCCAGGTCAGTAACCGCTCCCATCCATCATAGTAACTGTGCTGCTGCTGCGTGTTAGTTTGTGTGTCCTTATACATGTAAAATCATTGTACTGGGCACAAGCTGGAAGAAGTGTATATTGTACTGTACTAGCAACTGACTGAGAAGATGAGTGTTGACTTCTGTACCATTAATTGTTGATTGAAAGAGTTGATGGTGGAAAACATAACATTCTCACACTTGTAATCTTGACCTCAGGCTCAGCTACAGCGAGAGATCCAGAAAGCAAAGGCGGAAGCTCGGGAAGCCCTGGAAACCAGAGATCGCCACATGGAAGACACCGAGGAGTTGTCTGAGAATGTGGAGATGTTGACCCTTGATAAGGAAATGGCAGAAGAAAAGGCAGAGACTCTACAGCTGGAACTGGATCAGGCGGGAGAAAGGATTGAAGAGCTGACGTGAGTGATCATAGTTACAAAAATTAAAGTACAGTACTTGAAGCTGAATACTTTTTTATCCATACATAATTTGTACTTACCAAATTACCCATTTGCATTGTATTTGCACTAATATACCCAGTGTGGCTTCAAAATTATATTCTCTGGAACTGACAATTTAATTTTTATATTTCAGGCTTGATTTGGAGATTCTTCGTGCAGAGATGAGTGGAACTGCACCAATTGGTGAATCTGGGGTCTCCTCCCTTCAGGTCAAGCAGCTCGAGCAACAGAATAGCCGTCTTCGGGAAACCCTTGTTAAGTGAGTACCGTGATGGACCTTGATGCTGTTGAACGCACTGATCTCGAGACTTTTTTAGGTACCTGTAACTGAGAAGTGTGGGGAAAAAATCCTCAAATGTTATACAAGTCAGTTCAGGACAGTGTTTACAACTGTTTTAATAGAGAGTGAAGACTGGTGCTGTGGATTTTTAAAGGAGTCTAGAGAGCTGATAGATAAAGCAATATTTTGAGAAAGGTTCCTGCACCATCACTTGAGGTCTTAGGTGCTATGCTGATGATTTTAACATGAATACTTTACTAATACCAAGTGTATCCCTCCACTGTACAGAATGCGCGACTTATCTGCACATGACAAACATGAACTGCAAAAGATTCAGAAGGACATGGAGACAAAGAAGACTGAAATAACAGACCTCTCACGTGCCAAGGAGAAATTGGCCTCACAGACGGCCCAGCTGGAGCAGACTATCTCGGATCTTCAGGAGCAGGTTTGTTGCTTCACGGTATGCTTACACAATACACTAAATAGTTGGTGTAAAGAGATAGTAGTGGGGAGATAGATGGTCAGGATGGGAGACTATACTGTATGATGTTGAGAGTGGTTTATGATAGGGAAAAAGACATACAGTACTGCAGGTGACTGATGCTAGTTTTATGAGGCAATGAGTAAACCAAATAGGAAAAAAACTAGGGCTATGTTGGGGAAGGGGAAGACCATACCAGAAGACGGATGTTACAGCAGTTAGAGAAAATGCATGTCGAAGAGTATATATTACTCCTGGCAGTGAATAATTATAGTTTGTAGTCTGACAGTAACGGCGATGCGAGGACATGTGACAGTGTCTGTGGATAAGTCAGGAAAGTAACTACTGTACTTAGAGATGAAGCCAGGAATAGTTTTACTAAAATTGTTTCTGAAAGTGACAAGATATAAATGTCACTAATGAGTCGATTTGTTTAGTAAAGTGAAGTGGTTTTAGAATATTCAAGCAGAGTAGACTCATTCAGGAAGATTATGCACGTGTTACCAGCTCAATGATTTTGAGGCAAGGTGAAGATGACACAGAGTGATGTGAGCCTCAGGAGAAGATTTTAGCTCTGGGAAGTTTATTATAGTACAGTTACCATTATTTTTTATATACAGTACTGTATGTCATACCAGTAACTGCTTTAAGATACAATAAGTGATTTCACGTGAGGTTGTGTGGGAGAGACTGAATACCCTCGCTGTATAGACCTAAGTATTGGTGATGACTGGAGCTGTTCATTACCAGGTTGATGCTGCCCTGGGAGCAGAAGAGATGGTGGAGATGCTGACTGACCGCAACTTGAACCTAGAGGAGAAGGTGGCAGAGCTGTTGGAGACCGTGTTGGACCTGGAGGCCATCAACGACATGAACGACCAGCTCCAGGAGAACGCCCGGGAACTGGAGCTTGAGCTGAGGGAAGAGCTGGACATGGCCAATAGTAAAATAAGAGAGGTGAACTAGACCCTGATGGGATGGGAGTTGTTCAGGTTCTGGGTGTACTGTATATGCACACATAGTGCGATCATCATAATAGTATTTGTGTCAGAATGTCAATAGCAGAACCGGAGTTAAATATTTTCTCGCATTGGAAAAAAAAAATTATTTTTTTTTAAAATAGGTTTTGAGGGAACGAGAGGCTGCCAACGAAGTGATTGTTGACCAGGACACAACCATCAAAAAGTTCCGAGAATTGGTACAGAAACAGCAGGAGCAGAACATAGATTTACGTCATTCTCTGGAGAAGGAGACCAACAAGCCCATTGGTACACCGTCAGAGATTATTGACTTCAAGGTATTTAATGATTGTTTTATTCTTTACTGTCTGGTGGAACAGCCTTACATGTCTCAAATTTGTTGTGTTTCAGTGTTTGGTCAGCTGCAGCTTCATCTCACTTTAACTTTTTCATTCCATATATTATTCTAGTTTGTAAGGTTTGTTCTCATAGATATACAGTACATATAAGATGTAAATAGCTTCTCATTGCAATATTTTTAATGGAGAGAAAAAATAGTGTAGAAGTAAAAGAAAAAAAGAAAAAGAAAAACATTGAGTGGATTAATTACACAATGATAATGTAATGTCTTTAAATTTTTTGTAGAAAATGTTTACGGAGACCAAGGCTCACAGCAAGGCAATTGACATGGAGCTGCGGCGTCTTGAGGTGGCTCAGGCAAACCAGCACGTCTCATACCTAACCCAGTACATGCCTGACAACTTCATGACTCGTGGAGGTATGTGCGGTCACACTTGGTGCTTCTCTTGGCAGGATATTGATACAACTATGAATAGTCATTTTACCGAGGACAATTTTAGGAGTCGGTGAGAGATCTTGTATAGGACCAGAAGCCAGAATAAAACACCAAACCTTGTTACTCTGTCCAGTGTTAGGTCATATGTACAGGATTAATGGTTCTCTTATTGACTCATAACTTTATATTTGCAGTGTAAAACAGTGAGATGCTGGGACAAAAATCCTTGGTAGAATATTGGATATGGTTGTACAGTGAATTAGAATATGAAAAGACCTTAACATGATCTCACCAGAATATTTTTATGAAAAGAATCTACCTTGAGAATTTTTTATTTTTATTTTTAGAGAGCAAACTTTACTTTATGGAATGTTTTGTGTGTTTCTTGGTGTTGCTGTAAAGTAAACATAACTGACTATTTCATAGTCTCTGAAATCTTAGGGGGAAAAAATTACCTGCTAAATAATGTTAGACCCAAAATGTATTAACCCCAGAGTTTGATCCTGTCATTGTTTATCCCTGAAAGGTGTTGTTGGTTTCTGTGATGATCAAAAATTGTAGAATATATAAGTCTTTGGTACAATGTGGATAATTTCATATTTTAGGTGACCACGATGCAGTGTTGGTGCTGTTGCTCGTGGCCAGGATGATATGGAAGGCGGAAATTGTGGTGGGTGGTGTGCGAGACAAGTACTCGTCACCTGAGGTTATTGACCGCAAATCTGTGCTCAAGACTCATTCAGTGGAGCAGTATGCCTTCTCTTCCCGCCTCTTACAGCTCCTCTACACACTTCAGGTCTGTAGACTTTATTTATTTGTTAATTGTTATTAGCTGATCACTGCCACTGTAAATTGTTAATAGCTAATCATTGTACTGCCACCGTAAATATTTCTCCTTGTAAACTTCTCCGTTTATACTGGTAAAACATTAAGGAAGACTTGTTTCTCCTCCTGCAGACACTCCTTCATCAGTACCAACATGTGCTTGGGACGTGTAATGTGGATATATTCCTCAAGTTAGGAACGCTGTACCCGGATATGGCCTCTCACGAACGCAACGTGGACTTCTACGTTGATCTCCTCAGGAAGGATCAGGTATACATCACGCAACAGGTTATAAACTAAGGAATTAATGCGCTTCACGCCTTTAACCTCACTGTTTGGTATGACGGACACCCCCAGGCCTGGGGCATTGATGTGCATTACTGACCCATACAGGGTGCCCTCTCATGTTACATCTCCTGGTTCCTGTGTCTAGATCATTACCATTAGTGTAGATGGTATAGGGGTTTTAGCATATAGACCAGGGGTGTGTTCCTCTAGTTTTCTGTTGTTGTAAAAATATATATATACTGTTCTGTATATTGGAATGGACTTCTGGTACTGTGATGCCATGTAAATTGACAATGTGTGTATACTTCTGGTACCCTGTTGTTTTGAAATTCGACAACAGTTACGTACTTCTGGCACCTACTTGCTCTACAAATAGACAACCTGTGTGTACTGGAGGTGATGCATTTCTTTGTCACATGTAGAGAAAAAGTGGTTCAATAAACAAATAGAAAATTTAGTACAGTACTGTATTTGTATACTGTAAATTGTTTTATTTATTTATATAATTATTGTAAAGTAGGGTAAGGTTACTGAGATTACACTTTAGAAATTAACTTTGTAAAAACATTGTATTTACACAGTTGGACGAGAACATACCCACAGAAGCTCTGGAGAAGACCGTCTCGTATTTCTCGTCCGTGTACCCAGCTCACCTTTCCTCAGAGAAGATGGACCAGACCCTCTACCTCAGCGACACAGCAAGAGTGTTGTCGTCTGCCACTGATGCCACCTCCACCTACAGTGCCACCATCACCACAATGTTACATGTGAGTTCCACAGTAAACCTCCCTACAGTAGTAAGTCTTGTCTGTTATACTGTACTCCAGTTCCTCTTAAATTGTTCTTATCATGGCTGGTCCTGTGTCTTATTGTTAGAGTTTTCAGATTATGTTCTCTGGTGTACTGTACTGTAGGTCCCCTTGGTGTTGAACATAGGGAGTCTTGGATCCCTCCCCTCTTGTTTTTCACTGTTAAGCAACATCAACAGGATGTACAGTAACAGTACAGTACATATAGATATCATTTACTGTCAAGCAGATTAACTATTAGGTAGAGTATTGCATTTAATAAAATTGTTTTAGCACAATGAAATTGGAATATAAATTATCCGTTTCTGAAATGGAATTGAGATTTTTTGATACTGAGACTCAGTGTCTGTACAGTTCATAATGACAGCAAAACCCACTGTAGATATTGCCTCAATGAAGCAAAACTTTTAGTTTCAGTTTTAAGTAAACTGGTCACTGTTGAAAGTTTTCATTGATAAGTTGATAGGTAAAAGAAACAATAATTTATTGGTGTTACATTTTAATGATGAGGGATTCTTATGACGTATTTTGTATACTTATGATGTTCAGATATACTGTATACTGTACTTCAGGTGTTTCACTTGAAAAATTAAGAGAAGAATATTAGAGCAGGTTAGCAGTAAATAGATGCTTGATTACAAATGATGAAGTAATTATTATAGTGTTTATTACAATTTGTATGATTTATGTAAATAATATATTTTTTTCCCAGCCTCAACATGAAACTTGTGAAGTAGCATTGTTGTGCAAGGACGTGAATGGGGCCAGTAAAGAGATCCAGGGAGCCGTGCGTAGGATCCGCAGACGCATGCCTCAGGATGGTTCTGTAGGACCTCTCAGCTACCCCCAGGAAGTTCAGGATGCTCTTACCACAGCCATCACACACATGAACAACTCTGCCAGGGCCTTGAATCACGTGACAAAGGCTTGCTTGCAACAGGCATCTTTGTTATCAGGTAATTTATGGAAGATATATTGTATACTGTAGTCTCGACCTTAATAGTTAAGGATGGCCTCAGACACCTTTCAGTTTTTTAAAGTCACAACAAAGTTCAATAAAAAGAAAATTACAGTATTTATAAACATAAACAATGCAATCGTTTCAATATGCCTACTTCATGCATACAGATATAGGTTTATTTCTGCCTGTAATGTACTGAAGGCCTTCTTGTCTTGTGGTATTATGGACCACAAAATTACTCCACTTGAACCTCACCACAAAGGAGGGACATATGGCTACCTCACTTGGGCAGCACAGCAGTGGCTGTTGAGATCTGACTAACAAACATTATTTGTGCTGCTTTCGTGTTTATGAACTTTACATAATGACACTTGTTTAATTAAAGTAACATTTAGAGTCAGAGTTTCAATTGGGGAGAGGACAGTACAGTACATAGTGAAAGAAAGAATATACAGTAGTACCCCGATTTACGCGGTCAATTGAACCCACAGGGTACCGCGGAAAGTGAAATCCGCGTAAAGTGAACAACAGAACATATGGGATTAATTCCAGTAGAGACTAGCCCGACCCCCAAACTCCACTTTTTGACGACACACAACTATGTTGTAGTAAAAATATTATCTTAACTTTATGATGGTATGCACACACAATTAATATAGAAGACTTTAGGTTAGGAAAACTAAAGGTTGGGTGTAACACTTACAGTACGTTAGTAGAAGAGATGGGTTGGCATATGGGGATGGAGGCTGGTTCCGAGGCAGAGGGCAGATTACTGGCCCTCAGGTGAATCACCATTACTAGGTGAATCACCATCACTATCAGCCATAGTTGTCAGGGCCTCCCTGACAAATCCCTCAAAGTCACTTTCACTGGCTCGCTGTGGTGGGTTGCGGGTGAAGAACTCGGTAATGCTGTTTTGACGGCTAGTGTTGATGTTGTCTTGATACACCTTGATGTACGGCTCCATAGCCTGCACCAGCCGGGTATGGAAGACTTCATAGCGGTCATCGTCAGGGTCGTTGGAAAGGAAGAGCTTTAATTTCTCTGCACACTCGATGGCACCCTTAATATTACTATGCGTTAATTTGTGTTCTTCTAGGATTGACGCACCACCTTCCTCTTCACTGACGTTATCATCTTCCAACATCTAGTCGGCAGTCATTTCAGGATCTCTGATCACCTCCAGGATGTCTTCGTTGGTGGTCTCGGAGAAGCCTTCAGCTGTAATACTGTGTGTAGCTTCTCTTGCAAGGTCCAATGCCACTGTCACAGACTGAACCTCACCAGTCACAGGTTGACTCCGCCTCTCACCTGGTATACCATGCAACACATGCCTCCATGCGTGACGAATCGCAGCTATAGACAGCTGATCCCATGCCTCCACCAAGAAGTCTACATCTTGTTTGACGTTAAATTTTTTCCAAAACTGTTTGACGAGAACTTCTTGAGTCACCACTTCTTGTTCCTTGTCCTCGTCACTTTTGCTCTCGCTATCGGTGTCACCCAGCTTACGCAATTCATCCTTGGTGTTGGTAGAGTCGTTCAGGAGCTTGAACTTCTTTGCAGAGTACGCAGCTTTCACATTGCAGATCAACTCCTGGTCCATGGGCTGGATTAATGACGTAGTGTTGGGAGGAAGGAAGACCATTTTTACGTTGGGGTGACGATCCATAAGAAGGGGCGAATGTCCTGGTGCGTTGTCAAGGAGCAACATAATCTTGAATGGAACATTTTGTTGCTCGCAGAATTTCTTCACGTCGGGAATGAAACAGTCATCAAACCAGGAGAGTGACAGAGCAGAGAACATCCACGCCTTGTGTGCGGTCAGCCAGTGGACATTAATCTTGCTCATGTCCACGTTCTTGTAGGCATGCGGCTTGCGGGCTGTGTGAGTCACCGATAACTTTGGTTTACAGGTACCGGAGGCATTGGTGGTAAAGAGGACGGTGATGCTCTCCTTCTGCAACTTCCGACCCCGAATCTTGCTGGCAGACTGGACAACAAAGGTCTTGGTAGGCAGCTTTTTCCAAAATAGGCCAGATTCGTCCATGTTGAACACCTGGTCGTCAGTGTACTGCCCTTCCTCCATAACCTCACGTAAGAACGGAGGAAAATCTCTAGCCGCCACACGGTCAGCACTCGCTTCTTCATCACCAATGTTGATGTTGGTGATATTGTTCCTCTTCTTAAACCTATGCAGCCAACCAGAGGAAGCATTGAAGGGTTTGGGCTCTGCAATTCCCATCTTACGTGACACTGCTGCGTACAGTTCACGTGCGTACTCTTGAACGGATTGCGTGTCCACCGCCATGTTGCGTCGCGCCTGATGAAGCAAGTAACTCACCAGCAAATTTTCCACCTTTAGCAGCACCTTGTTCTGGCAATACTTGATCATTGAAGCACCTGCAGACTTTGTGATTCTCATGTGCTCTTTGATCTTGGCTGCATCTTTCTTAATAGTACGAATCGTAGATTCGTTGACTCCATGCTGGCGCGCGAGATCAGCTTGACGTATTCCTTTCTCCAAATCTTGAATTATCTGGTATTTCACTTTGTAGCTCAGGGAACGTCGTATCTTCTTTGGCTTAGGGCGGCTGGGTCCAGGTAAGGAAAGGTTTCTCTCTGGTGGCGGTGGTCCAGCGGAAGCCATTTCACAGAACACTGGATGCACGTATACACAGTGTGGCCTGGAGGGATGAAACTGCCGTGGTTAGGTCAAGCGTCGTCTTTCCTCCCTCCCTCCCGCGGGTGGACACGCCATATTACTTTAAATCAATCACAGCTAGCAGCGGAGGGAGGTAAGGATGCATGGCCAATCACAGTCCGATACGTCATATGACGTCACTGATAACGCAACAGAGACATGCACTGCGCAACCTTACCGTGCGGCTTGCCCAGGCGGGAGGGTCGAATCTAAAAATAGCGTCGAGCCAGACACTCTGCGCGTATATGGGTAGATGCACCGCGGAAAGTGAAAGTTCGGTTCTGGCGAGGCACCGCGTAAATGAGAAATCACGGAAAGTGAAACCGCGTAAAGCGGGGTAATACTGTAAGGTTAAGAAGTATCTGTAAGATGGGGGGCAGATACGTTTAGAGTATACCAAGTAATTCATTGAAATATAAAAATTTGCATGAAAATAACCTGTTCATTTCAGCAATGACATAGTTTTATTCTCTGAAAGGTGCTAGAGATTACTTTTTAAATAGAAATATTTATTATTACTTCAGTGTATTTACTCTTGGGTTCATCAACAGATTCTGAGAATGGCATCACTGGTGACAAGCTTAAGGAGCTGACACACCAGGCCACAGACCTTATCTATGGTGGAGAAGACCTGGGTCCTGAGTCCATCAGATTGTCACTCCAACGCACCCAGAATGAGATATGCCGCATTGCTAATGTCCTGGAAAAGGGAGAGTATGACTTTGATGGCACAATGGAAGAGAGGGTAATAAACTGATGTGTACTGTTGTGATGTAGTGTGAGTTAACAGATGACAGGAGGCTTTTAAGGTAAATGTTATGAGGCAGCAGCAGTGTAGCAGAGTGTAGAGTTATCCTGTTTAGGACTTTGTGGATTGAGAGTGAAATAAAAAAGAAGTAAGGCCTCTCATATCAGCATTTTGTTTGTCACTCGATTTAGAAATCAATGGAGTTCAATGGGTAGCCGTGTGAAAGGTTCCATTGAACTACATTGATTTCTAAGTGTGCGACCAAAAAAAATTGCTTGTGTGAGAGGCCGAATAGAGGCTTCTAGTTGTTATATTTGTCTTTGTAATGGAAGTATTGTTTTATGTTGACAGTCAGTTCCACCAGTAACTCTGAGGGCCCAAGCTCGCAAGAATGAGATGAAGGACACAGAACACATCAAGTATAAGCTGGAAAACAAGGAGCAGGATATTAAGGACCTCAAGCTGACCCTCAAGCAGAAGAATGAAGAGTTTAGTGAGATGACCGTGAGACGAGACCTTGCAGAGAAGAAGCTCTCCACGGCGACCAGAGATGCCGACATAACCATAGAAAAACTGCAGAGGAAACTTGATGATACTCTGATGATGCTGCGACGCAAAGAAAAGGTAATTTTATTGGTATTATTATTCAATTGTAGTCTCGGTTTAATCCCACATAGAAACTAATGTATGTATACTTACCACAGCTAAAAGTCTTATGACCATTTCTTTAGTGTTTTAGAGCCAGTCTGTTTACCATTCAAGTGTAATTATCCTTTCAGCTGCCTAAATTCTGAAAATGGGTGTTGTTGGCTTTGACTACATATTTAACTGTTGCTTATCTTTTCTCAGGAGTACGATGAAACGATGGACCACCTCCAGAGTGACATTGAGAGCTTAGAATCTGAGAAGGGAGAACTGCGAGAAAAACTCAAGGCTCTCAACAAGAAGACCCTGTATGAGGCGCTGTCTAAGTCCTCACCCTTAACTGGTATTGTACTGTGTATTTTGTTGTGAGGGGAAGAGGGAGGTAGCCTACTGTACACTGTGGGAGGGGAAGGTGAAGCAATACATTAATGTCAAAACACTGGGAAAAGCTAAACTGTGGATAGAATATACGTAAACTTTTTTACCCCAGTGTAAATTGGAGTAGCACATGATGTTAGGTATATCATACACTTGCAGGAAAAACTTCTTTTAATATCATCATTATGTAGTTATTGGTAGCATTCACAAATTTTAAGGTCTAGACATTTATTTAATGTTTGTCTAATACTTTAGGATATTATGTGTTAAAAATATAAACTATTATTCTATGGAAGTTTGTGATGTATTTGATGGTCGTGCAGGTGGCGTGTCACCCTCATCCCCCACGACGCCTTCTGGAGGAGTGGCACCAGCAGTGGGAGGAGGTATGGTGAGGGATTCCCCCATGTTACTGCAACAGATTTCAGACCTAAGAACAGCCCTCAACCATGCCACTGCTGCCAGCCATTATGTTACAGCACATCACATGCAGCACCAGTTGGCTTCTCTGAGACCCATCAAGGTTGGTCAAATAATGCTGTCATGCAGTTAAAACCTTTTCATGATTTGGTAAACATTTGGAAAATTGTATATGATTCTCCTTGAATTAAAAAAAAAAAAAGATTGTGTGTAGTTCTTGTCAGATTTTTGATGGAGTTTTTAGTTTGCAACACTCATCAAGCATCTGAGTCCTGTACTAGAAAACAGCTTCCAAAGTCTAATCCAGCATTTTTGAAACTTTATATACTAAATACATGTAACTTTCAGGTACAGAAATTAGGTCTTGTTGGTGAAGAGAAGCGAGATGTTAGTAAGGACGATTCAGATGGCAAAGGAACAATAAATCACATTAATCACTTGAAGAGACGGGCATCACACCTGCAGAAGGTAAGATAAGTTTTTGTTGTACATAATATAGGAAAACCTCAATAAGCAGATGATGATTAAAGTGGATACAGTGTTACAAGTGTAGTGATCTGATATTCTGTTAGATTTAGGTTTAGAAGTCTTACTTGGTTTTGAGCTGCTGCTACCAAGTGTTTTCTGCCTAAATCTTGGTTTATACAGTATGGCATGTTTATCAGGCTGGTGAGATGCACGGTAAACCCTCGATAACTTGGCACATATGGGGCTCTGGCCCTGCCTAGTTATCCCAAATTCTAACTTATCAAGGCACTTCCCCCCCTCCTACAAAAATGCAATAACAAATTATCGACCCATACTGTATATGTGTACATGTAATTACTAAATGTAAAAAAGTAGCACTTACCAGCACTGCAGGTGAAGAATAAAGCATCATTGTAGGCTGCACTCATGCATGGTAGGTGATGCAGGTGGCCAGATATGCCGAGATTTTGCCAGATAATTTTATATATTGGCATTTCTCGAGTTATACTAATACATTCCGAGACCATATCCATTCTGAGTTATCAAATGCTGATTTATCGAGGATTTACTGTACTCTTGAGTTTTTCTCTTGACCTTGTTTGAATTTTTCTACACTGTATATATACATACATATAGTATATATATATTAATGTTTTGTTTGTTGGCAGGAAGTGAATGCCATGATGACTGGTGTGAAGGTGGTGGATCTGAGCAAGCGGCAGCCAGCTACCCAGCCCGCTACCGACTCTGCCTCTCCCGCATACCACCTCATCAACCATAACAACAAACTTAACCGTCTACGTTCAGAGTTTGCCACTCTCCAGGTACCGTACTACTTTATATTAAGAGTGTTAGCCAATTTAGATACAGTTGGGTACAGTCACAAAACTCAAAGCTTGATGCTGGGTTCAAATGATAACTGACAAAACATCCCTTGTGTGCCACCTATTTCCCCCACACATATCATGGATAAATGTGAAATGAAGAGTTGAAAGTAATAGCCTAAGCAATATGAAACCAACTTTGGAAATTGATACAATAAAGCATGAAAATATAAGAAATATTTACCGGTATACTGTATAAAAGATGAAGACACTTAAAGAAAGACTTCAGAATGAAGGGATATTGGACTGGTGGACTCGTGGAGCACATGATGAATGATACAATGACAGAAGGTTCACAGTATTGTTAGTAAATGTAGAAGGATAGAGAAGACAACATGGATGGAAAAAAAATAGTTCAGACATTTATCAGTGAAGTACAAACCTTTGATACAGTCGTCTTGCCTGGGAGCATCAAGAGAAGGGAGGCACAGGGGCTCTTGCCTAATTGACACTTATACTGTATATACCAGACTTTTATGCTGTCTCTGTTAATCCTTTGTTGCCTGGCAGGATGAGATCACCCGGACGTTGGCCATCAGTAAACCCGGAGGAAGCATCACCACGGCCTTTTCCTCTTTCCCATCTCCTCAGCTCACTAAGGTAAATTGTGTGCAATTCTAAGGTCAGTAATGCCAAAAACAGTCTTTACCAGAATGCTATACTATGTAAAGTCCTGTCATGAGAGTATAATACATCCACCACAGTCAAGGTAGAATCCAGGTATTTTTAAAGTGGGGGGGTGCCAAACTTCCATTACCAGATAGACTAGTGAGTATCCTGAGTGGGTGTTTGCAAGCAATAATTTTCCCCTTTATCTCAGTAAAGAGGGTGTTTGTTGGCAGGTGATTGTAATGCTTGAAATCATTTGTCAGCCAAAGATAAGATTAAGAACTAAAGATGGAAGCAGTATATGCTATGCTTGTTGTATCCTGTCTGTCTGTGTAGCTACAGTATTATGTTTAATCCCAATAATGTGGCTCCAGGGGTACAGAAACCTCTTTAAGGGAAGGGGTGTAATAAAGGAGAGCACTTATAATAAGTAACAATAAAGGGGTAAAGAAACAAGTCGAAACACTTCACACAAACTTGTTCATATCTTCAACTTACACAATACACAAAGTGAATCCTTAACCTCCACATTGATATACAAACCTCTATATTACTTCACTGTGTAGCCAGATATTTTGTTTTGTGTTGGACAGGTGTTGGCTGAGCAGGACCTGGTGCAGATTGGGTGTGTCAAGGTGCCGGGCTCAGTCAGCAATTCAGTATCTAGTGAATCCATACAAGTGGTTCTCCAGCCTGACAACCTCAGAACCCTTCACCTCCGCCTCCTGAAGTAGATACAGTATTTGGGTCTGTGATACTCACCCTTTACAACTGATCCAAGTACAGTATGATCATCGTGGAACCATTACTCCCTGCTTCCATCATCACTCCTTGGTATACAAGGTGGAAATATATTTGTGATATAAAAAATGTGTAGTGTAAATATACTGATAACTTATTTTGCTTACTCATTAAGAAAGGGGATTTGTAGACTTTACGCATCAAGTTTTTCATTGACTCTTGAGCCTTGTATTGTACATTTAACCCAAGAATAAGTTTTTTTTATATAATTTTTTCGGATCATTACCTATTTTTGTTGTACACAAGAGGTAACCATTCTTTATAAAAAAAAATTATTACCGAGATTGTGATCATAATTTATGGTAGTTAAGTCACTGAGTTTGAAATGAACTTTGGAGCTAAGCCTTGGTAATAATGATAAGCCTGTTCTCATATTTGTTACTGTACTTTGGTAGGGATAATCAGGTTAAACAAATGTTGTAGGTCAATCTCAAAGATAAGAGGATTACTGATATAATATTTATAATTTTATAATTATTATGTGTGATAAGCTTTGCATAGATTTTCACCAATTATTGATAGCATAAAGTGTCGGTAAACCTTGACACTGCAGTGTACTGCTTTCTCTGTTTTATTTATCTGTACTGTATGTTCTTAAGCTCCTTACTGGTGATGCCTCACTTGGTTAGGAAGACAGGTGTACAATATTTTGTAAAGGTCGTGTCATGTGCTGTAGTGAATCAAATTCATCTCAGTCCAACATTATCTCGGATGTAATGTGCAGAGGTTGTTAAAGTGGACATGTTAATTGTCTTTAGTTAAACTTGTCATTAACACAGTAGTGACAATAATTATAAATTCTTTTCAAGAGAGAGCAGGACTAGGGGGCCCTGTAATGGTGCACACTCATCACCTGTGTGTCTTTGGGTTTTGTGAAGGTTCACTTTAAAATATTTGATTGTGAGAACTAAAGGTTTTTATATTAATAAATAAATGCAGTTTGAAACATTAACTGGGTTTAAAATAATTTGAATTTATGAAGTTTAATGTGAACCTTTGTTAGGAAGCATCACTGTTGCTCCATCTGGCACTGACCAAGTGTGTGTCCTGGAAGGTGTTACCAGTAGCATATCAAGAGCCAGGTCTTACATCTTTATCCAGTAATCTGTTTTCAGTATTATGTAACTGATGATTCATTTAGGATTAACACTCATTAATTTAAACTTTATGGAATACCTCAACACAATTGGTTAAAGCATTGGCAGAGAATATACTGGTACAGTACTTACCATGGTTACTGTAACACAAAAATAACAGTTAACATCAGTAGCCCCATTACCTGTTCTTTGTTCAGAAGTAAGATCACCTAATTATCTAGTGTTGTGAAAATTGGACATCATATTAAAATACACCTGGTAAGGCAGCTAGGAGGAGTATAATATGAAAGTGAATGAGGGAGAATCAGTGTTGCTTTTGACTCCAACTGCTCTACAGAATAGTAGGAAGGGGTTGCAAAAAGTGAAGAAAAAATTCCCAACCTATTTACTTATAAAAACCCGAATGGTTCCTAAATGTTGAGAGGGGGGAAAGGGATACACCTATCATGTCTCACCGGTTCTGTTACATGGTTGTCATGGGTTAACTCATAATGCCTTCCGAGTGGCCAAGTTAGCCAAGCTCTTCGAGTGGCCAGTTAGTCAAGTCTCGAAGGCATCTTGTCAGTGAGTATATACAAAAGGCCTCTACCTTGGCCTGCTGTGGCAGCCATAAATGCAGTGATGGCAAGACAAAATGAGTTGGTTGTGGTACAGTACCTGTGCAGGACAATAAGACCCTCGTCGTTGACGCGATGAGTATAATTCGGACAAAACCTGTTGAATACAGTTCACATATAACAACTGCTGATACATAAAGAGATTGAATAATATGATCAATATACAGTACATAACCTGTTAAATATAACTTACATGTAACAACTGCTGGTACATCAAGAGAGACAGTTTGAATAATATGATCAATATACAGCACATAAATACACTTATTAAAGTTAGAGTTCTCAGAAGATTCAACAGATCACACTTACGTTTTCGGGTCGTGGGTTAGACAAACGAGAACAAATATAATGTCCTGCAGGAAGATGTTGGCTGTCGAGAATCAAGATGTTGCCTCTACAGTAGAAGGCGATAGTCTGCCCCTCAGGCGATCACGCAGCTGCTACCAGCTCCAACTCGCTTAGTAAGCTATTCCGAGTTGTAAACCGTCTCTTCACATAACATGTGGCTGGCACGCACAATTGTGAGTGGCGATAACAGTACCCTTTTAAGTTTATTATTTCACCATTCTTAAAACTGTAATGACATTTAGTTCCATATAACAAGTGCATTATATTGATGATCGAGTAGCCTCTGTTTGATGGAACAGGACAGGGCGAGGTTCTAATCTTCTCTGGATAAATTTTGTAGTTCACAAAAAAAAACATACCCAGTACATATTAAGTTTGAAATAAGAGGGCATTACTCGTAATGACTAAAAGGTACATTACAGTATATGAAAATAGGATGAGTGAGAAGAAAACATAAAAGATTACTGGATAATACTGTAGTTTTATGTAAGAGGCCACAACTATATCCTCCATTTATCAAAGCAAGATTGTTGGGTGGAAAGTCTCTTTAAAGTAACTGTTACTGTACCCTCTTATAGCTTGTGGTTTTTGAGATTGAGAACAACTCTGATTTGACTTTGATGTTTCATCAAATTCCAGGAGTAACTTGACATGCTAGCAGCAACTCAGATGCTTTATGCACCACCAATTTTATTCTCTAGTTTTACATTAATATTATATTTAATATAAGGTGTGACTGTTTTTGTTAAGTGTGCAGAACTTTTAACTTAAGACTTTTATCAACCAGAACCGTACCCATGTGCTTATCAATTTTAACAAAAAGAATAAATTTATAAAAATTTTATAGTTACAGTAGGTAGTTAAATTTTACTTTTAAACCAAAAAGTGGATAATTATGAAGAATAAGTACAAAATCAGTTAAATGTCACATTATGGAAACAATTTGAAGGTGAAGGTGAACTGAAATCTTATTGTTTGCATACAAGAATTATATTAATTTCTCTTGGAATAAAAAAATTCACTTTTACATATAAAGTTACAGTACAGTATTCTGAACTTGTTAAATTAGTTATGGAGAGAGTAAGGAAGTATTCATTTATGCTGTAATATGTTTTAGTATTTCAGTTGCTAATTCCAGGGCACGTGGTCTACATTAAAGCTACGGTCACACTAGAGTTTTCCGTGCAATAAATCCACAAAAGCATTTCATCCACAGGCAATAAGTCAATGGTACGCTCCGCACACCGACAAAAGGAAACGTTGGCCAGGCGCCCAGCTCATGCGGCTAGTTTGAGCACAGTTGGAGAGCAGGATGGCTTCATTTTTTGTTTCTATGGTAACTGCTTTAGTGGGATGTGTGGTCCTGTTAAAGTAGACCAAGATGAAAGAAGCAAAGATTGTAGTGTCCAGGCAATGTTTGTTTACAAAAGTGATGCACGTAATGTACTCTAAGAGTCAAATGAAATTCCTGTTGTACGATGTATTCTTCTTTGCTTGTTTTGTTATCGAAATACACTGTATATTTTTGTACATTTTAACATTAATACGAAAAAATAAGAACGGTATAAATTTAATTAAAACAATAGACTATAGTAAATGTCAACCTACCATACTGTGGATTTTCAGATGCTCCGTATCGTCCTACTTCGACAACAAAGAAGTTGTTGCTGTAGACAACTTGAGTTCTCGTGAAAAATCAACGCTAAGTTGGATTTATTCTGGGTAGAAACTTGTGACCACAGCTTAAGCTGTTGAAATTTAAATTAATTTTAGAATGGGTTTTCTTTAAGCCAACCAGCACACAGTCCCTGCCTGATCTTGATATATTCTCATTAATAGTGCCCGGTTATAATGAAGTTTACACTGAAAATTAATTTAATTTGGTTTCCATTTACTGTATTATTTTGTGTAGTGGAGGTTACGATGCTGTAAAGGAAACATGTGAGTTGACAACTTACATTAAACTCAAGGGAGAGGCAGGGCTAACAGGCTGTATCTTATTATTGTGTGCACCAAGGCGGGCAACATAACTTACGTCAGATGTAGACCTAAACTTAGCTAAACCTTTTCACATTATTGGAAGCATCCACCATGCTGTGTTTTTTAATTATTGCAGGAGGCAGATAGTCAAAGGCATGTTGTTGTCTAATTGCCAAACAGCTTACTCAGAAGATGACAGAAAGCAAAGTTTAAAGTAAAGGCCAGTTTTAGGTGAGAATACACTCCATGGTAAACAGTTCCCTTTTGGCTGATGATAACTCCTTAGTGGTGTTGATATTGGTGATAGCTACTGCATTAACTAATACCCTGATGGACCAATAATATATACACATTAAACTTGATGGCGGTGGGTATGCACAAATTATTAAAATGTCTCATATTGCTTAAACCACTGAGCTAGCTTTTTATTACTGCAGTACTTGAGTACAGTAATATAATTGCTTAATGTTAATTTACTTTTTCTTCCCCAAAAAACAGTATTTGGAGAATATCTTTTGTTTGACAGTAAATTAAGTATCATATTAAGTACCAAATGTTTTTTGTAGGTGAAAAAGCCAAAGGTTTTCTCAAATGTTATTTATTTTATTATATGATGTTTAGCAAACCAAAGATGCTTTATAAAAATGTCTTCATTTGATAAGTTTCTGTCCCTTTGTCAAGAGTAGACAAAGTTACTGAGGTAATTAGTGTTTAAAAACTGGAAAAAATGTAATCAGAAACTATTGCTTTGCCTTACATTAAATGTTGAATACATGATTTTTTATTCCTCTTTAATATAACCAGAGAAGTGTAATATAGGTATAAAGGTGTACAATATGTAGTTCAGACATAGATGGTAGGAAGGAGAGAAGACAACAGACTTTTGTGGTCACAACAGTTGATTTTTAGTGAAGGGTGTGCTGCTGGCTTATGCAAAGTGACAGGTAAACCAAATGAATACTTGGAGCCTTGTGGAAGAGGAGTACCAAAGTAGAACAGATCTTTTACATCGTCACCATCACCATTAATTAGTTAAATCCATTAAAATCCAATTTGGGCCTGAAACGGTATACCTTAATAATATTTACACTGAAATATACGTTTCTCTTGGAATTTAAGGGATTTAACCAATTAAATACAGTACTTCCAGAATAACACAAAAAACACCAAAATTGCACATCAGAAACACAGTTGGCAGGTACATACCATTGAAAAAATAATTAAAATCTTCCAGTGTTTTTACAACCACTAATTACCCCGCAATCGAATTGACGACCATAGAGGAAACCAAAGGATATGGGGAGACTGACATAAAAAATGGTATGCCAAAGGTCATAGTGGCCATGGCATGAACCCCAGTAGTTCTCTATGCTATAAAGTTGTATGTACAGTTCAGTTTATAAAACATCCTCTTATGTCTTTCCCAACAATCTGTAAGGTGGCAACCCCAATGTTGAGTATGGTTATTTTAACCCAGTGCACTGTCATGGCTGACAGCATACTTGGCCCCCCACAACAGAATAATGGCCTACCAACTCTACCTGGTTATGGGACTGGCCCTGTCTCTCGAGTCAGTTCTGCCAACTAAACTTTATATTTTTGATATAATAGTACAGGCCACAAAATATGCACATAATACAATTAAGAAATAAAATATACAGTATACTGCATAGCCATTTCATGTGATCATAACTAAAATATTGTAACCTAATGAACAGGATCTCCTTTAAGTGTTACGAGTACAGTACTTGAGAGACAAGTACTGTCTTCAATATTAATCATGAAAATGGAAATAAAAATTCCTTTAATAAAATGGCACCTCATCATTTATTATATTACACTTTGTATTATAGTTGTGGCCAGCTACAAGGCATCTTTCCTAACAACTTATTCCTTTATTTTTCAACAGAACCTTGACCCATCCCATGAGTGTGAATGGAATAAAAATAAATAGAAATGTTCTCAATGGAACCATTTTTATTGAAAAATTATGATCTTATTGCAATTGCCCTTAACACACTAATAAATCAGTTGTACACAAAAACAAATTCCATGGTTGAATAAACATGTTGAAATGGTCACTTAAGATTTCTAATTATAACAAATGAAAGGCTTGGTTAAGACCCGTCGTTACATCCATGATTAAGCTTCTGCCAAGTGTTATGTTATCTGGGACAAGGTGAGGAACATTGACAGCATTATTATAATGTCTGTCTTCATTTGTGTACTAAAAATAAAAGCCGTTATGAAAGAACTAGTCGAAGCTAAATGCAGACATTCGAGTGAATATTAGGCCAATTTTATGCCATTATTTACATTAACACCCCCCCTATCAGTGTGTGTTATACAACATGCCATCGTCTTCACTTAGTTGTAGTAACAATACTCCCTAAAGGAATTATTTCTTAGTCAGGAATATTTCCCCACTAGACAGCTGGCAACTGTTTTCTATTGCCACTGAACATTTATGTTAATAGAATGACATATCTTCCTGCACATGCAGTTTCATCATGTTAAAACCCCTACCCAATAATTATACTGAATCCTTAGTCTCCCATGGCACTGATAAATGCTAATTAATCTGCAAATGTGATGTATATAACCAACTTCCAACATACTACAGCATGTGAGGTATCCACTATCATTTAAAATGTTTTATCTATTAGATTCAAACTTTACATAGTACAAACTATTACAGCCATTTTTTTTTTTCATTATCATCAAGTTCAACTCATAAATATAGATAATCAATACATATACTCGCTGTCCTCACTCAACACACCCTTTCACACTTCAATAACATAGATTACTATCTTTGTGAAGGAAACTTTAGCTACAGCTCCACCTGGCTGATGAACGCTACCACATGCTCACTCACACTACTACTGTTCTAAACTACTGTACTGTACTCACACACCACTTCTTCCACCCAATCTCCAACGCCTTCTCTTATCACACACACACATGCATTTCTAAATAATAACAAAAATCTAACTCCTACTCACAAATTCTATGCAGTATTCCTTACTTCTGATGTGTATTCCTATAGGCATGCATGTGTTCTGCCATAATGTAGTGGTGCTTGGAGACAAATGGATCTTCTGCTTTACCAATTTTTGAGAAGTAAAAATGCAAAAAGTTACTAAGACAACAAGAGTTCCTTTCAGAAATACAGAGATACAGCATAAAAATCTGAGGACACTCCTCTATTCAAATACCATTCACATTTGAGGAACCCAAGAACAGGCAATGAAGACATCTTATCCATGAATCTTGCTGGTGCATGACACCGAAATTGAGGATATGCTATACCAAGTGTAAGATGCTAGTTGTGCTCAACAGTTATGACTGTTACAGTCCTGAATGACAAGTATATAAGTATATAAAGCAATAGAGACTTTAAACATCCACACAAAACCTTCTTAGTGTGTGGGAAAATATATTGGAGTAGTTTGGGGCATATGAATGATTAATGAAGTGTGATATTCTGGTTCCAGGTGTATTATTCTTGTTTAAAAATAAAGCACAACATAATACTAAAAGCAAGAAAACAATAAAATATGGACTTTATCTTCAACGACTGAAGCTTTTTCTTTAAATTAGTTTTAAGTTTTTCTGAGTACAGTACTGTATACAGTATATATATATACTTATCCTTTATAATAATCTTTTACTTTATAAACCCTTACAAAATGGAAGGGAAAGACTACATTCCAACAGTTTCCAGTTAATCATAATTCAAAGACCTTAAGCTACTGTAACAGTTTATAAAAGTTTAGTGTTGAACTTTCTGGAACTAAACACCGACTGGTATGAAAACCTCCAGACAATGTTGTGAAAATTTAAGACTTCCTTCATCAATGCTTTTCAAATTCCTGACTCCACTTTTATTATGGCTCTAAATCCACCTGCTACTCCATTTGTTTGAGGAGTATATTCAAGATCCAAGATTTTCCACACAATCTGACCTTACCTGGCATGGTCCATGGATAATTTCCATTGACTTATGAAAGGGAGTCCACTGGAAATATATTTCCCAATATAATCTAGCTCTCACTGGTGCAGGGCAGGAGGCACCACAGCCCAAGTGTTCTTAAGCCAAGTACTGGTGTCCACACTCCCACACCTTCAGCTCCTAACTCTTACTCCTCACTCACTAAGACTCAAGTGTCTGGTGGAGTCTCATTATTACCACTCCCCTTCTCCTGTAGCTTTCTGAAAGACATAATCCTTCCCTCTGAGGTTCATGATGCCATCCTTCAAGGTGAACTTCCATTTATTCCTCACTCGAGTTATCTGCCAAAACGAAAAAAAAGAATAAATAATTATGATGGTAGCAAATTTTAAATTACAGTATTACAAAACAAAAAAGTGGTGGATATATAGAGAGATGGGGACACAAAAATATGCCCAGCATTTTAGAATTCCTCATGTGGTAATGGAGGGTTTCAGGCAAGTGTTTGTTTCAGCTTTGGTTGAGAGACTACTTCTTCAAGTGTCTCTTTTCTGGTACATATTTTATGTAATGTGTAGTATACTTGAATATGCAATACACTGTAAAATCTAGAACTACAAAGTACTATATACATTTTATGTTCTTATTATAGTTTATATAGCCTATGCATATTATACATTGATATTTCATAACTTAATAATTATTATGAATACTGACAACATACCCGACAGCATAACAAGAATTGAAATTTTGGATTTTGACAGACAGACAGACAGACCTGAGTCATAGAGCTACTGTCATACCAGCAGTGTGTGTGTGATGAAACTCACCTTGTCATACTGGCACACCACAACATTGTCAGTATCAAACATATCTGAGGTATCATCTTCACTAACATCATCATCAGTGTTGAGAGGCTCCTGGAAAAGAAGACTTTCTTAGCCACTTCATACACACACTACAGTTACATTCAAACTGTAATCCCTATTCCTCCAAAAGTATTTAAAAAAAAAAAACACTAATTAATTCAACAGTGGTCACTTCTACTGAGGTAATTTTTTCACCAAGAACATCAAGACTGGAGGAAGATGCTTATGTACAGTATTTACAATGGTGTATACATGGTATTCTGGAGATATTGAATTCATATATCAAATTTTGTTATTAGTAAGATGAATTACTTATATTGAGTGCAATTTGGATATAAACTTTTCAATTTTGGTTAAAGCCATTCAGTAATGAAAAGTAGACAATTTATTTTCGACATGCGAGGTTAAATTTTAAGCAATTTGACTGATATGTCATGAGCCAGCACCTGACATCCGCCATCAGCTCACGACCAAGCACAGCATCACATGTATACAGTAATATTTATTACGTGACTACAACTAATTTCAAATGTACAACTTTGGATAAGATGAATAACTTATTACTACCATGCTATTGTACTATTCCAGATGATACTAAATGTTACATAATACTTCCTTGAGATAAATGTATAGTATATATCAGGTGCCTCATAGAGAGCTCAACTGGCTCAGTCATGTTAATATTGTTATTATTATCCACTCTGTATCTGTATTTTTCTGGCTAAATAAACTGTTACAATTCAATTCAATTCAGTAAATAAATGGAGAGATTTATTGTTGAGATGGACATTGACTTGATAACAATAGAGATAGACACACACACACAAGTGTTTCTCAACTGCAACATCCTCACCTCCTCTGGTCCATCACCTTCATCCTCATCCTCTTCACCATCCAGCGACTTTTTGTCATCCTCCTCATCCTTGTCATCATCATCATCATCGTCGTCATCCGAGATCTCCGATGAGCTGTCTCCAGTACCGTAGGCACCATCAACCTGTTACAGCATGCTTGTACTGTATATACACTTCTCCTTTCATTTAAATACATACGCAGGTAACCCTCCCTTGAAATTAGGTCAAAATTCGGTTTAGCCATAACTTTACTCACTGGGGAGTAAGAAAACTGGAGATTTTGTGCAGTTTAGTGATCTTCATTTCTTGTAAACAAACTTGGGAGTAGACAACATGCAGTGTGATATTAGTAATGGTGGTAATGATGGTAGTTTAGACATTAGGAGAGGCAATAATGGTGATGGGACTGGTTAGAGTTTGTTTATACTAGAACGCACAAGGAATTACGGTAATACTTACGGGCATTTCTGAGGCTACTAAAATTTGTAACTGTTAGTAAGCCGCATCCCCACTTATTCCTCATTTAGTGATAATTTCGCTTAACATTAGGTCTTCAGGAACGCAACCCTTGGTTAAACGAGGGATACCTATACTGTATGATGTTTCAATGGATTTTCTCCTTGATTCCTTAAGTGGTTGCAGAAATTGGTTAACTTGCTCAAAGGTTTAAGACATAATACTCAAGGGGTTAAGATGATACTCAAGGGGTCAAGATATAATACTCTGGGGTAAGTCATTATACTCGAGGGGTTAAATTCATAATTTCTACTTAAAATAAGTCTTTTTAAAAGTTCCAAGCTTCTCTGTAATTCAGTCATGATTTCCTTACATGCAAATCACTCCTAACTGCTTTACTACCACCTGCAACCAACAGTCACCTCACAACTGCCGGGGAAACTTATAAGTCCCTAGAGAAGTATAGTGCAAATAGGTAAACTCAACACTAACCTGAGTAGCTTTTAGCCTTTCATACAGTATCGTGTCCATTATACTCCTATCTGCAGAGACAGTAGGCTGGATGTTGTGGCTACTGGATGTGGCTCCTGGCTGGGAAGGGCGGGTGGCTGTCTTTTTGATGCTCTTGGGAGGCATCCCCAATGGCTCATCATTAGGTCCATCCACCTGCACACCAAGAGTGATTGTTTGGAATCAATTAGTTATACATTATTCAAAGTCTACAGAGTACATACAGTATACTGGGGTGATGGTGGACAATTTTTGAGGTTTTTTGGAGCTACAAGCCTTGATTGCAGGCTAAAAGCACACGCTGGGTAAGATTTAGGTACTTTGAATAGGCTACTCTTATGTACAGAAAAAATCTGCAAACATCATACCTTTCTTGTGGAGAAAGGATTTTTAGTTGTCCAAAGTCAACCTGAGGCCGAGGTGACTTTGGACAGCCCATAGTACCAGTGTTAATTCAATGGTTGTGGTGGTTAGAGCCTTCCTGGACAATATGGGGGTGACTTTGGACATTAAAAAAATATGCAAGAATCTGCACCAATAAATAAGTAGGAAGAGCAAATACTTTTGGAAGTAGTTTTATTACATGATATTAACAAGCAATTTGGTTGTATTAGGAGTTTATATACAGTATAAAGATTATGCATTAGTATAAACAGCACAGCAAGAGTAATAATAAAAGGCCACCAAGAAAAAATGTGGCAAGGCTGTAAATAAGCACCATTTTTAAGGTATTTTTGGGTAGAAAATGTATGTTTACCTGCATTATATACCTTGATGACTGTATATAGCTCTACTTTCAGCATGACTACATAAAAATATAAAAGAATATGGAATTATCTGAACACATTAAAGGATTCAACCTCACTTATATGCACCATTCCCTCTAATAAGGACATTTTGTCCAAAAGTCACCCACTTTGTTAATAATTTTTCCATATCAACATTCAAGTGTCATTTTCAGATACAGTATTTAAAATTCACCAAGAGCCCCCAGATTGTTTATAAACTTTCAAGATACAAATTTTTTTAATATTTTTCACTGATATATGTTCCTCTATTTACTTTGATATGTTTGCAGCAGAGAAAGTCTGTCAACATATGAATTTGTTTGAAACAAAATTGACTGAATATTGACTTCCATTTATTAAATAAACAGTTTCTAGTAGCTTAAGACAATAGCATGTAAAATACACAGTTTTAGCAACATTTTGGTACCAAACATGCTCTGCTTGGTGCAACTATTTACGAGCTGTCACCACGGCATTTTTATTTATTTTTTGGTCCCAACTCGCCCCATGTCCCAAGTCACCCCGGTTTACGGTACTGTTCACCCTTCCACACATTCATGCCATGGTGGTGGTCACAGGGCTGTTTTAGCTCCCTAAAATCTTTTAAATCTTTTTCTCTCAGTAGTGGGAGATACATACTGTACCCCAAAAAGATAACTCCATCAATCATTGTGATCTTGACACAGTTTTACAGCTTCTTACATAAATACTTCCCTGTTAAAGCTCAATTTAATGAAAGGATAAAACAAACATGGAAAGAGAAGACCAGAGGAGGACTGGTCCTACAGTACCTGGGTGGTGGCAAGTTGGCTGTACTGTTGTAGCTGTGGGGGCAGGTTAATTCCATTATTCTCTAAGGCAGTGTTCAACTTACGCTGGATTATCTCAGCAGCCCGACAAGCCTGTGAGGGATAACAATCATATTAAACAAAACTGTTCTTCAATTATTATCAGACAGCACAGAACAAAGGTGGTGCAGGAGTCACAGATATTTACTGCTGAAACCATCATAAGCACCTCTTGTATGAGTCTCGATAGTCTAACATAATCACAAGTATTTAACACTGGTGCCAGGTGCTGTAACACATTCATCTCCAGATAACATCCTCTACCTTTAAATAAAAAGTTCAGCCTAACACTAACTCTGTCTCCATTATCTCCTTCCTTTCTTTGTTATTCATAAATAATTCAGTTAATTTCCCTGCAAGATCCTCCTCTTTATTTCACCCTCCTATCCATAACTGTGACACACATTCTTGTACAGTACACCTTTCATATATTTATACACGTGGTGCTCCTATCCCTCACTATGTATTATCTCTACCCCACCTCCTGTACTTTATTACCTCCAAGGAGAATGTTTGAGCAGCTGTTGGTGAGCTGAGGATGGCTTGTAGCTGCTGGCCGGCAACACCATTAGCCAGTGCTGATGATGGCACATGGATGGTGATGGTCTTTGGCACTCCCCCGGCCTGCTGAGCTGGCACTGTGATCTGAACCGGCACTAAGTTTGCTACTAACTGTGCTGGTGCAGCTGAAAATGTGATACAAGACATTTTGTTAGAAGTTTGTACTAAAAATAGAGCTCTCGAGAATCTGCTGGATCTTGGTTCAATGGAAGATCAATTAACCCAATACCAGTATGGCAATTTCATTCATTTCATAAAAGAAACAAACATTTGAAAACATAACATGGAACATTACATATGATTTCTGACTATTTTTTTTCTTACACATCGGACTCTTTCTGATCACCCTATGTCTGTCTTCACTGCAAGAAGTTTAGATTCAGTTAACACAGTATCAAGAATTCTGTTCAGTGGTGGAAAGGTATAATGAACTATCTAGGAATGTTAAGAAAAATGTAAGGAAAGCAAAGAGACTATGAAAGAAAAATGTAAGGAAAGCAAAGAGAGACTATGAAGTCAAAATAGCAAGAGAATCCAAGGCGAATCCCAAGGGATTTTTCCAGGTACATAGAACAAAAGTCAAGGACAAAGTTGGGCCTTTAAAGTCAGGGAGGGGAGAAGTGATAAATGGCGGTGGAGAAATAAGCAAAGCATTGAACAACTACTTCTTATCAGTTTTCACAGAAGAAATTTGCGAGGAAATTCCAGAGGTGGAACTGATATTTAGGGGAAAGGAAGAAGATAAATTAAAGAATATCACTATCAGAAAAGAGGATGTTCTTAAGAAGATAAATAAACTAAAGAAGACAAAATCCCCAGGGCCGAATGCAATTTTCCCTCAAGTCTTGAAAGAGTGTAGGGAACAGATTAGCAGACCCCTTGTAAATTTATTTACAAAATCATTAGACACCGGAGTTGTGCCAGACTTGTGGAAACAGGCAAATGTAGTACCCATATTCAAAAAAGGAGACAGAGCATCAGCGTCAAATTACCGGCCGATCAGTTTGACGTCAGTAGTGGGGAAATTTCTTGAATCAATTATAGCAGATAGCATCCTATCGCATCTAGAGAAAAGCAAATTAATCTACGACTCTCAACATGGGTTTACAAAGGGAAAATCTTGTCTAACAAATCTGCTGACGTTTTTTTAGGAGAGTCTTCGAGGTAGTAGATAATGACGAAAATTACGATGTTATTTACTTAGACTTTAGCCAAGCATTTGACAGAGTACCGCATCAGAGGCTTCTGAGAAAAATTAAGGCTCATGGTATCGAGGAGAAAGTTTTAAATTGGATAAAATCATGGCTCACCGATAGAATGCAGAGGGTCAGCGTAGATGATGTTAAATCTGAGTGGGGCCGTGTAACCAGTGGGGTTCCCCAGGGGTCAGTACTAGGCCCACTCTTGTTCATAATCTACATAAACGATCTAGATACTGGGATCAGCAGTGACATAAGCAAGTTTGCGGATGACACCAAAATAGGGCAGCAGATTAATTCAGGGCAGGATGCAAATGCATTACAGGAGGATCTAAATAAACTGCAGGGGTGGTCTGAAAAATGGCAAATGAAATTCAACACCAGCAAGTGCAGCGTACTTAATATTGGAAGAACAAATACTGACAATGTATACAGCCTTAACAACATCAACCTAGAGAAGTCGACTTGTGAAAGAGACCTTGGGGTACTTGTAAGCCCGGACCTACGGCCTAGAAAACAGTGCGTTAATGTTCGAAATAAGGCAAACAGAGTATTGGGTTTTATATCTAGAAGTGTAAGTAATAAGAGTGCAGAGGTCTTATTGCAACTATATCTTGCGCTAGTCAGGCCGCACCTCGATTATGCGGTTCAGTTCTGGTGCCCCTATTATAGAATGGATATAAATTCACTAGAGTCGGTGCAGCGAAGAATGACGAAAATGATTCCGGGACTTAGAAACCTTCCATATCAGGATAGGTTAAAGAAACTTAACTTGCATTCCCTAGAAAGACGAAGAGTGCGGGGAGATGATAGAAGTATTTAAGTGGGTGAATGGAATCAATAAAGGGGATATATATAAAGTTCTTATAATATCCGAGCAGGATAGGACTCGGAGCAACGGATTTAAGTTGGATAAGTTTAGGTGGGAGATAGGAAGAGACTGGTTCACAAATAGGGTGGTGGACGAGTGGAACAAGCTTAGCAACTTTGTAGTAAGTGCTGGAACACTGGAAAGTTTTAAAAGGAGGCTAGATAGATTCATGGATGATAGAGAGTGGAAGTAACTCTCGACAGGAGCTGCCATGCACAGGCCAACCGGCTTATTGCAGACTCCTTATTTTCTTAAGTTCTTATGTGAAAGACAATGCTGAACAAACCTTATACAATCTTCATACTGTATCATACCTGGTTGTGATTGTGTTTGCTGATGTTGTTGTTGCTGCTGCTGTTGTTGTTGCTGCTGCTGCTGTTGTTGCTGCTGCTGTTGTTGTTGTTGCTGTTGTTGTTGTTGTTGCTGCTGCTGTTGTTGTTGCTGTTGTTGTTGTTGTTGCTGCTGCTGCTGCTGTTGTTGCTGCTGATGCTGTTGCTGCTGGTGAGAGGACGCTGAACCAGGCTCAGAGTTATCTATCACATTCATTCGCTGTAACTTCTGCTCCCACAACTGACGCAGCTCTGTCAGCACCTGCTCATCTATGCCTTCATCCAGGAAACTTTCTCGTACGCCAGATATAACGTCCTCAATCACTCCATTATACACCCTGGACTGGAGTTACAAGAATGTGGGTTACAAGTTGAGGTCCCCAAGATCCTTTACAATTTCTTATCAGACTGGTAAGTACCTCAACATGGTTAACAAGACACTATAGAATATTTAATGAGCTTGGACAACAATGATGTCAAGTATTGGGCATGTACTGGCTCCAGAATGTATCTGTACTGTACCTGTGCCAGTGTTGGTCAACTCGTTTTGAATGAGCACACGCTAAGTGCCGTCACGACACCCTCTGGCAGATTGTGAACTCTTTGAATCATCTGTCAGAGAGCATTGTGATGGAACAGTGTGAGCTCATTCAAGACCAGACATGACCAACAATGGCACAGGTACAGTACAGATACATTCTGGAGCCAGTACATGCCCAGTAATTGCCAACAGTGTATAGCAAAGACGTGACCAATCGGATAAGCCGAGTGACATTTGCTTATACAAAAAATGGTGAGCCCTAATATAAAGTAGTATACCAACTGTATATGCATTATTTTACTTCATTTAGAAATTTGTTAGGCTCAGACATCAGCAATGTAATTTACATGTGTACAGTACCAGTATAGTTTTTTGTTCAAATATCATAAGGTTTGAGCTCCTTAAAAATATTTACAATACAAAATTGTTTAGCGAAGTTAATAACCAGCTGCAGAAAATGTTATGTGAAGTAAGGGAAAGACCAACACTGATATTTTCCCTCGAGAATCTCACAAATATTTGCTCGAGTGTGTACATTAACCCCTCTGTTGAAACAAGGAAAGATGTCACTATGAATTAACTTAACCTACAAAGTGTGGAGCATCACTATAAGAGGATTTTCATGCTGCTTAAGGACAATTGCTTTGGTGACTTTCATTTCAAACAGCCTCCCTATTCCCTCAGGATTGACACTGGGGACAACTGTCAAGCACTGCATGCCCCACAGGTGCAAGTAGATACTGTATAAGTAAGAAGACAGTTCGTGACAGGACAGGTAAAGACAATGGGAACCAGGGGTTCAAACCCCAGGGTCAGCAAGTAGTTTGCTGACATGCAATTACTGCAAGGAGATGGTGTCTAGGACGGATTGTGGGGGTCTGACCACAACAAAGTTTAGGACGCTGCAGAAGGCGGTAAAGCACGAAGGCTGTTGCTGGTATTGCCCTGGCTGCCTAACCAAATTAAACGAGACTATTGCAAATCATAAGGAAACGAAAAACTTACGGACGAAAATAGATGAAGCTGGATCCTTGTTGGTTGACAAACTAGAGCAAGTTGGGAAAGAGATCCTCGATAAGACTGAGGAAGTAACTGAGAATGGAGGGAGTAGTGACGGAAAGTAATGCAGGATCCAAACAGGTCCTTCAACATCTAAGGACTCTGAAGAAGTGTGCTGAAGAGATGGCAACTAGCAGACCTACTGATAGGGGAGAGGAGGAACAACAGGAACTTTTCAAGCACAGAAACAACATAATAGTGTTTGGAGTCCCCGAGAGCCAGTTGAAAGAAGCTAAGAGTAGGAAAACACACGATAAGATAAATTTTGAGAATATTTGTACAGAGGCTGTGAATATAAACAGTGCGGCTGCCGTACTTAGGCAGCAAACCTGCCACTCTTCGAGGATTAAGAGGTTAGTGAGTCTGGGCTGGGTCTTTATGGAGAACACCTCTACCACCAAATGTTTACAATTTATTTATTTTTTTCACAATGTTTTTTTAAATATAGTAAGTATTTAGGAGGTGATATTTACTCGAACCTAATATTACCTGACCTAACCAACCACACACACTTACCTAACCTTACCTAACTTCCTAACCAGGGGATGGACCCCTGGCCATATTAAACGGGAAGTACTTATTTTGATATCTGGTACTGTACCAATGAAATCAACTTTTCGAAGCATTATGGTGTAATTTTGTGTTTTTGAGATGTTAGTATGTACCGAGCGGGTCGGTTGTAAACAGCAACTTTTTGACAGCAAATAATAAATCCCTTCATGCACAAAGCACACATAGACATCATTTAAGTGTCATATGATCAGTTTTTCCTCGTGTATTACCCTGCAATATCTCTAATCCTTCATACCCAGCCTACTACAAGTGATTTATGATCCTTCTGGTGGTTGTGGTTTCTTCATAAATTACCCTTCATGGCATTGGCAACTGAAAAAATAAATAAAAACCCTACTGTATTACCATCCTCTCTTAGGGATTACGGGGAAACTTTCGTCTTGGCCCTCGACATCTCCAAAGCATTTGACAGGGTATGGCAAAAGCCTTTGCTTTCTAAACTTCCCTCTTATGGTTTCTCTCCCCCACTTTGTTCTCTAATTTCTAGTTTCCTAGCGAACTGATCCATGGCAGTTGTTGTCGAGGGATGGGCCTCTCGCTCTTTCTCTACCAATTGTGGTGTCCCACAGGGTTCTGTTCTTTCACCTACTCTCTCCCTTCTTTTTATCAATGATTTACTTCACACTACAACTAATTCTATCCATTCTTATGCTGATGATTCTATTCTTCATTCATCTTAACACATTTTCCCCTTCCCCCTAATTCTCAAATTAGACTTGTTTCTAGAGCCGATATCATTACATCTATCAATGCGGATCAGTGCAGCATCTCCAAATGGGGAGGTAGAAACTTGGTTAAATTCAAGAGTAATAAAACTCAGTATTTACCAATTACACTTTCCAGATTAGATGATCTCCCAAGTGGTATCGAGGCCTCTGTCTGCTGAGGGGGCTTTTCCCACGCCCAGGGCAGTTTGTTTTTCAGCATGTCGTGTGAAGGTTGTCGCCGATCTTACACGGACGTAATTTGTGAATTTGGGGGTAAAGACAACGAGATCCTTCAATTGTTTAAAGATCACGGCATTGTTCCTTTACATACTGTTTATTTTCTTGCATTATTTTGATCAGTGAGTTCTGATATGATAATCATTCATTGTGGATCCCGCCAACACAGTAAATCACACCTCCGCCCGGGATGCATAGCGTCGATGCGGCCGTATCATATCATGTCCAGAAAATGCCTCAAATTCCACCATATCATAGTAAGTTCTTTGTTTAAAATACCTGGGGGTCCGGTAAGGTCAGGTAGGTTTGTTTGGTTAGGTCTGTTTTTCATACCCACAAAAGTTAAGTAACTTTACTTTTAAATTATCCAATTTTTAACTGTTTCCACAAACTACAACAGTGTCCACTATACTATAACAGTGAAAATATGGTGCTTTTATATACAGGAGCTACCCTACTTATGAACATTCCAGTTACGAACTTTCAGAGATACGAACAAACCTGTCCGTATGTCCAATTGCCTATTTGAAAACCGCGCCGGGCCATAAGTTCAACCGCCATGCAACAGATGGCATTGGCTGTTCAGCGTCACCCTGTGTCCCCAGTGCCATTGTTGTTGTCGTGTTCCTCTGCTGTCTCACGGTGTTGTGTTATTTGTGGTTTTGACGAATATTATTGAACCCAACATGTCTCGGAAGCGTAGAAGTGATCCCAGTGGTGATGGTGGTAGTAAGAAGCGTCTCACTATTACTGTACGTTGAAAACTACGGTGGACATTATAAAGCGTTGTGAAAGAGGTGAGAAAATTATAAGCATAGCAAATGCTCTTGGGATGAATCGTTCGACTGTTGAGACAATTTTGAAGGACAAAGAGCACATTATGCAACATATTAAAGGTTCTGTGCCAATGCATTCCACGATCATTACTAAACAAGAGACTCGGTGATCGCAGAGATGGAAAAACTTTTGAGTGTGTGGCCGGAAGACCAGCATCAGCACCGCATGCCTATAAGCCTTAACTTAATTCAGCGGAAGGCTAAACATGGGGAGTGTTTATTTATTACTATACATGCTATTCATACATTAAAAATACCGTTGAAGTCTGGTAAGAAATACTGTCGAGTATTATTGGGGTATAGCTGTCTGTACAGCTTTTTTTTACAATGCTGTATACAGTATTCAGTATTGACAAGAGTAATGTTGGACTTACGAACAGACCTGAGGAACCTAACCAGTTCGTAAGTAGGGGAGCCCCTGTATTTATTTCAATAAATTTTGCTCGTGGGGCAGTCCTATAAAATTACCATGGAATTAAACAGAAAATGACTTAGCATGTGCTATCTCTGTTATTACATGTTTCCGACGGTAATGTAATATGGAATAAAAGAAAATTATCTTAAATTAGACGTCTTTTTCGAATATGATAAAAAGATTTGGGGTAGGATTGTTGCGTGAACTACTTTAAAAATACCGCATTTCCTCAGCAAAATTCATCCTGAAATTTAACAAGCTGATTGACATATTAACTGTCTTGGACTGTGGAGTCTCGCCTGGCCTTACTGACCTATACAGCTCATCACACAATATATAGTATATGTACCGTATAACAATAACTTGGATCTCTACTTAACTTTATTTCAATAATTAATAACAATAGTTTATATATATATATATATATATATATATATATATATATATATATATATATATATATATATATATATATATATATATATATATATATATGGGCATGCACTCTACGAAGAACAGGTACATACAGTACTGTACGTTATGTATACTTATAAATAATATAATAAGACAATTATCAGTATTGCTCAATCAGTTGGGTGTAAGATAGCAGAGTTTGGTGTTGTTAGCGACAATGCTGTGTGAGGAATATGTTTGTGCTGGTGGGTGTGTGTGTAATAAGGAAAGCAGCAGAGGCCGGGGAGGTGCAGCAGCAACAGGTCACGTCACCAAGCAGCTAGTCAAGCTATCCTCTACTAGAAGCTTCCGTGGCTGCCATGGCCTCGTCTTCCTGCTGGCCGGGACAACATCGCCTGCCTCCCCGTCCTCTTGCACCAGCACCCGGGTCCTGTACCACGGTCCAGGCCATGTTACTCACCACGCACGTCGCGCTTTGGGCCATCGTGTAACACAGATCCTACGTGGTCAGCAAAACTGGCTTCCTATGAAGCCGTGTCAGCGCGGCTGCGACGTTCTTTTATATGTGGCCTCACTCACCGCGACACCACCTATCTAGCAGTCCTCACCCATGACGGCCGCCCAGGACAAACCTCACTCACCCCACACCCCTTATTTCCATACCTGCCATATTTACTTAAAAATAACAGTGATTTTACTGTTTTATAAATGATTTCTATTTCTTAGAATAATAATAAATCCTTTTTCTAATTGCTCATAATAATATCATTGTTGGAAATTTCAACCTCGCTATAAAAAACGTTCATGATGTTTATGCAAGTATAAGCTTATTTCACACATATCCTTAGTAAATTTTTATTATAATTCAAAATTTATAACATAGATACAACTCTACTTCAACTATTTGGTGTAATTACAAAGGTATTCGTGTAAAAAAAATAAATCCTGTTTTTATTTTCTTTCGTATTTGGAGAGGTTTTCATCCTCCAGTGAGCGCGGTTTATTTAAATAGCACACTAATGTCATTCTTTCTACAATCTCGCTGTTTACTGATATGATCCATTACTCGAAATCAAAGCTTCACATTTAATTAACTTATAAAATAAAATATTTAAGAATATATTGGAAATGATGCATAGAATAATATCGCAGTAGCGCGTGTAGCTCAAGAACCCGTGAGAGATGCACATTTTATCACTGCTCACCGTACCACCAATACCCGTGATCATTTCTAACACGGATGACTCGGTTAAGTACATTTTAGGTTATCAGAAGTAATTTACCATAATAAAACGATTAACTCAGTTTATTATCATTAACAATGTAACGACAACGGTCGTACACGTCAGTTAACGCCAAAATCAAATGATTCATATTACGCTCCATAGCCCACAAAACATGTACCTCTGCTTTTATTCTGAGTCCTCCATCTGAGGAGTCCGTTTTCTCATCACTTCAAGACGCCTCAGTCCTCCGTTATCCCATTTTCTCTGACTTACTGAAACCAACCTCTCTATAAAATGAATTTGAATGTGAGAGAGAACACCTTTGTTTTGAGTCAACTTAGACATGTCTGTTTACAGTTGGAACATTCAAGATCCAGTGTGAGTGGGGTTGAACGCTTCAACTGTCCTTATTGTTAGTAAGACGTGTCAAGTAAGCGAGTGTTGAGTTTGCCAGTTAGAGTGGCGTATTTTAGGTCGTCCGTGGGGATATCCATGGGTTTCTGATCGCTACTGAAGTTATATTGTTTTGTCGCCCCGACATCAGAGAATCTGATGTTCATAGTTTAGTTAGTGTCAGTTGTCTATTTAAGAAAGTCATTCATCTTCTGAACAGTTCCTGTCAAACTCAAAATTCTCCCAGATTTAACGGCCGTTTGACCGGGGATGTGGTTTGCGGTCAGGTCAATAGAGTTGCGAACACATATATAACTTCAATTCACCTCTTTACTGACAAACTCAATCTCTGATTAAATCATAAATATAGATGTAGAAAATTAGCCTGATCTGTGACACTGACGGTCACAGCTAGGTGTCCAACGACTACTGTGAATAGAGGGTCTATTGTTAGTGAAATTTACCTTTCTAGTAGGAATATGCCCTCAGGCCCGGACATATGCAGGCGCGCGAGGGGAAATCACTCCTGTGATTTCTCCTCCACGTCTACAGACGCTGTTGTGGGGGTTAGCAACACTCCTGAGGTTCGGGAGCCGCCTATGGGCACGATGTCTCTCGAAAGACGTCTTTAAGGTGGCGAGATTAGAATCCCAGGGCGAGATTCCTTGGCAGACGCCACGAGTCAACTTTTCCCGGGCCAGGCGCTCCAAGGTAGCGAGCGAGCCTGTAAACAACTCTGGCCCACTGACTCCGTCATATGATCATGGTCTACCCACTGTTCTTGGTTATACTGTATGTATGGAGCCGTATTAATATCCATGCTTAGGGATGACTAGCAGAATTATAGTCATCCCAGGTTAAGTATTGAACCACTGAATGAGAGTTCAAGGTACCAGGTGGTTCCTTGCGAACTAACAGGAGGTATTGTATGTTACTATAATTGTGGAGTTAGTCCAATGTGTTATGTATTCATCTTTAGTAACCATGAACGAATAACCTGAGAGTATCATGCTCTAATCAAGAAGTGAAGAGGTAATGTGTTACTTGTTAAAGTAAGACCTGAGGGTCCAGTGATGGCTTGTGAATAATAGTACGGAATCTCATGTATCAAGGTAATGATATCCCAATTGTCTAATAAAGTAATGAGTATTTGGAGGTGTTGGATGAGGTAATAAGCTCTTGAAGTGTTTGATGATTTAATAAGTTAAATGCGGTTCTGTTTAGCCTGAGTGAATTTAAGATGCATCTTCTCCACTCACTTGTTAATAAATATTGAGTTAGTAATCTGAGTATCACCACTCTACTCCTTCTAAACATTGGTTCCCAGAAAATAATACTTACTCACGTGCCTAGACATCTACCCAACAACTTTCCATGAGTTATGTTATTTAATGAAAAGTCTGGGTGGTGGCAGCTACCCTTTGTAAGTATAAAAAGTGTTGTACAAAGAATAACATGGTTCCCCAGACTAACCCGTGTATAAGAAGGAATTAAACAAAGTATACTTCAGAAAGGAAAGAACATTGACTTGGAAAACATAAGTAGAGAAGCATAAGAGTTACTTGTATAAGAATATAAGGTATATAGAGATAAAGAACATATCAGAATATGAGCAAGAATACATAAGAATATATATATATATATATATATATATATATATATATATATATATATATATATATATATATATATATATATATATAAAGAATTGAAGAAGGATAAGTATATAAAACAGGGTACTCATTGGAAAGAGTATTACACAGAACATATAAGTATATGAATAAATAGAATACTAACAGGAAAGAATAGCTGGATGGTAAATTATTGAAAAGAGAAAACTCGGCCCGTTACAACAAGTCCCCTGACTGCACATCATCGTGTGTCATCTGGGCCCAAATGTTTGTAAACAAACTCTCGAGAAAATAGCTAATGCAGGAATGTATGTGTATTATAATACCAGTAACTCATTTTATATAGTTTATTAATGCAGTGAGTTCTTTTGTGGGTATTTTGGTCTCTATAGTGTTGTCCTGGACCAAGTCGGTATTATTATAGTTTCAGTCATCCGGGAAATCTTAGGAATCAGGATAGATTAGGTTAGATAGGATAACCAAACTATGTTTTTCCGATGGTTCTTTGTGTTTTGAACGATTTGGACCTTCTTATCTGCAAGAAATCACTTGGTTTGCATTTCTAAATACAGGGATGACCGAAACTAAAATTTTACCCAGGCGTCTTGGTCAGCATTTTGTTCTCATTTGTCTTCTGCAAATAAGCGAATCAATCTGTCCTTTATTTTTGTCGCAAATGAGCCGTTATGGAGATATTACCTTACCCCCCTCTCCCCCACAATTACAAACACTATTGGGCAGGGCTTTAAAGTAGAGGGAAAATGTGGGGTAAAATACTAAAAAAGAACACCTATGCTAATATATTTTGTTGAGCAGAAAAATATATAAGAAATATTTTTCTTCAGAATACAGCACATATAAGACACTATGGCAGCAACACGTCCTCTAGTCTTCGTGACAGGCAATGCCAAGAAACTGGAGGAAGTATTGGCGATACTGGGTGATTCCTTCCCCTTCAGGTAATATTCCTTGTAATCTTGATAGTTAATTGTAATGACACCTGCAGCCTGCTTCATAAAATTTATCTGGCAAAAAATTGGATAAATTATCGTTTTGGTCATGCAGCTAATTTTAGGATTTTAAGTTTTGAAATAAGTAGTTTAGGCAATTCTAAGACATATTTTAATCGATAAAAGGTTTTCAGAGGTTTGTTTGATGTTCATTTTAGTATTTTACGACACTTTCCCTCTACTTCAAATCCCTGCCCACTTTAAGCAAGTAATATTGTTGGTAATTTTATCGGTTAAAATACTATTAAAAAAATATAAATTTCCAATGCAAATGCCATAGAAGAAGAGGGTCTTTGAATTGTCTAAACTACCGATTCCAAAGCTTAAAATCCTAAAATTAGCTGGATGACCGAGACAATAATAATAATACCAGAAATTGCATCAGTGCTCCCCACAAATGGCTCTATTAAAGAGGAAAACTTACATACCATCTCAGCTTTGATACATCATCTTAATCTACGTAAAATAAAGTCTAATTTAGAATTTTCAAGTTTTCCCAGGGTGAAAACCCTTTATGGCCCGGATCATAACTTTGTACAGTATCCCAGATTTTTTTACAATCCCAATATTCTGTTATTTCTTCTATAGTCATATGTGCTTGTAAGTAAGATTTCCTGTATAAGGATAGTTTACTACTTTTTTTTCTATTTTGCATGCATCTTTTTTCTGCTGTTTGTTCTTAAAAATATCTCAACATCTCAAACTGTCTTATCCAACTTTCTTTTGGCAGATCATTGAAAAAGGGGGTCTGGATACTCCATTTGGTTCACCGACAGATGGTTGAAAAATATTGACCAATTTATTTAGGATAAACTGAAGATTAACCCCTAGCCTATTTTACATTATGATAATACACCCTTATGCTACCTGGGGGGGGGGGGATTACATTAGGTTAATTGCTAGGGTGGTCAATCTTAACACAAAATAAGCTGGGGGGCAAATCTTCAGATGTTCCATGTCTTTTCTTGATTTCTGACTTTTGTACGGTACTACACGCACTTGTTCTCACCAGAATTGAGAGTCGGAAGATAGACCTACCAGAGTACCAAGGTGAGGCAGATGATGTGAGTCGTGACAAGTGTAAAGCAGCAGGGGAGTTGATCAAGGCCCCAGTTATAGTGGAGGACACCTGCCTCTGTTTTAACGCTCTTGGTGGTCTTCCAGGTGTGTGGCTTAGCTCTCTCTTTTTTTTTTTCATGTACTTTACCATACATTATCTTTACTGTGGACCTGCTCGAAATCTTTTGTAGTCTACTTAGTTCCTCAGGTCCTAAAGCTTCAGGTGAGATGTGATTGAACTCTCTTCACTAACCTACCTCACCACATGCTCCTTTGTCACTACTGTACTATTTTTGAATGATTCATAGATCTGACTAAAATTTTAAATGGTTTCCTCACCCAATATCTCTATCTTACCTTCACCCTTTATCCTGTTTCTTGAATTCTCCCATTTTTACCCAGTTTTGGTTGTCTTTCTCTAAGTAACACAAACTTTGATACCTCATTCTGCATAGTAGGATTTCCTGGTTTCACTTTTCCTTTTGTAACTACAGTAACTCTCCCAAGTAATGCATTTGTTTTCCTACCAAACACCACTATAGTACTTATCTCCCTTACATCTCTCTCTATATAATCATGTTTGTATATCACTGATTCTGGATATAGTATCTGAATTCCTAAATTTCATCTAATTCTTCATTACAAATTTACTTTAAAAATCTTTATTCAGAAACAGTTGAAGTAAAATTATTTCCTTTAGCCACGAGCATTATAATGAATATAAAGGTAGAGCCTAAACTAGATATTAAACGAAGGTTAAGTTGGTGCTTTACCTTGATATTAATACTGTATAAAAGTGGTGCATAACAAAGTCTTGATATTGTTTAAAGCAAAATTACTCACATGTATACTGTCTCTGTAATGGTGAGTGTTTGAGGAGATAAATTTTTCATGTTGTGGCTTCATTTTCTCAAGCTTTTTAACATTCCCCAGGACAGGGTACTGATTCTGCTTGTTTAAACTATTTCCAGGTCCCTATATCAAATGGTTTTTAGAAAAGCTGAAGCCTGGTGGCCTCCACAAGCTGTTGGCGGGTTTTGAAGATAAGGTGAGTCATAACATATGGGAAGATGCACACATTCAAGGTCTTTTAATTGGTAGTTCTTCATTAAACAGTATTCATCATAGTGAGGACTCATCTCTCAGTCAGAACGGCACAAGTTTACACAATATGGAATGAGATATTTCTTTCAGGTATACAGTATAATACTGTACTCTTCATGTTGTGATGCAGGATTAGTTTGAACCCACTGTACAAACTCTGCTTTATTTTTGTTTATGCTCTTACTGCACCGTGCCCAAGCCTTCGTTTGTCAGAGACTGGAACCTTTGCGGTAGGTACAGTACTGTATGTAGTTTCATTTTCAGATAAAGGATTTTTAGGGCCAGAAAGGGATATTATCTTCAAGATATAAAGACATCTAGATAAAAAGATAAATTTCTTTACAGTCTGCAGAAGCAGTGTGTACATTTGCATTTTCCTCTGGTGACCCAAAAGATGAGGTGCTTCTATTCCAAGGGCGTACCCAAGGCACCATTGTGGAGCCCCGGGGTGACAACAAGTTTGGCTGGGATCCCTGCTTTCAACCCAAAGGTAAGTCTTCGCCCATGGAATCTCACTACTTAAGAACATCAGTAAGCTGTATATTGATGTTCCTATAGCTTTAATATGGAAGTTATCATAAGGGATCACCTGAAGATAAGACACCACAGCTTATTTCAGAGGAAGATTGACCACCCTAACACTAATGTAACTCCCCCAGGAAGAATTAGGGTATCTAATCTTTAAAAAACTGCCTGGATGTGTTGCAGTTTACCTTTTCTTATTCTGCCTGTTAGCTTTCTATAGTTTTGTATGTAATTTTCACAACAAAGAATTTTACTACAGGTATACTGTGTAGTATATATTTTCTACTCACTTCCATCTTATACCATTTAATGTAGTATATCTTCTCATTTGAAGTAGTATCATAAGCAAATCCAAACACTTCTAACAATTTTTTTTTCATGTTTACAATGCTATTCTTGTTTATATCAGGTGCTCAGACAAATGGTGATCTTGGGCTGTAGCTTTGCTAATAATGACCTCACTAGTTTTAGATCAGATCTCATGTGAATAGTTTTCCTTTCATTACCAGGTTTTGTATTTGAATTAAATATAAGAACAGTTATCCTACTTGTGGGGTACCTCATTAAAATTGACCTGGCATAAATTTCTTTCACATCAGGTTACAACCAGACATTCGCCGAGTTAGACAGTAGTGTCAAGAACAGTATTTCTCATCGTCGTCGGGCCCTGGATGCCCTCCGGGATTACTTCACCAATGAGGAAGGAAGAAAGTTACTCGTTAAAAAACTAAAACTTGCAGAAAGTAATGATAGTTAATGTGATTTAAAAACAACATTATTTAAAGACATACCAGAGATAAAGTTTTTATCATTACAGTGCTGTATTAAATTTCCAGGAAATATACTTGAAATATAATGATAATGAAGAGTTTCTGTATTTGACTTTATGATAATTCTATACTGTATTGGTTAAGAAAGAGTTTATTATGATCATTATGACATATAGAGAACACTTCAAGTTAATAACAATAAATTATCTAGACTTCAAACAAATCTGAAACTTCTCTAAGTTCTTGTGACTTTAAAAGTAAGAATTGTTCTTTGTAATGAATAATAAAAGAAAATTTGGAGATATTAAGAGATTATGCAACAAACTAAAGTTGCCTCAAAGAGTTAATTAACCCAGATCCTTAACCAGCATGTGTTAAGAGTACCTTTGTATGAAATATGAACAAAATCTATGTTTTGGCCTCATACCAAATAATAGGTTAGGCATCTCTTGGGTCGATAGAATGCCTTTTTTGTGAAAAATGAAAATAATCATAAAATGGAAAAGTTAATATATATGTACAGTATATTAATGAGAAAATATAAAAATTATAAAAGAATTTCAAAACTTAAAGGCACGGTGTATATCACATTTTAAATTATCTAATTACTGTATAAATTTCTTCAATGCTCAATATTTAACACAAATTGTTGGAATTTTAAGATATGGAACCAAAATCCTAGGCCAGCATGTACATAAGTTAGAAATTAAAACAGGTAAGGTTAGGACAGCACACAGTCCAAAGTTAAAAAAGAAAGAAAAAAGAACAGAAATTTGCAACTGTTAATCGTGCTACACAAGCTGACCTAACCTAAACTATCATAACCTAACCTTATTCAACCTTACTACACTATTAGGTTAGGTTGGCCTGTTTACAAGTTATTTTGCAAAATTACCAACATGCTTGCCTGTCATATTGCAAAATAAACAGTTTTAAAAAAAATAAAATAATACTAAATAAAGTAACATACACTACTGTATATAAAACTCAAAAAAATAATATTCACCGGAAGTAATGTTATTCACGACTGCTATGATTCATTAGTCAGTATTAGGTTAAGCAATGACTGTTTCTCCTGAGACACCTGCTGTTGCAGCTCTTGAGTCTTTTTAGTAAAGGTCGACATAAATTGGCTGAGGCGGTGTCCACGAAGGGTGCTCGTTACGCCTCCCTCACGCAGGAATATTGGGTCAGGGTCATCACGGGAACGGTACGGTGAACTGGACAGTGGTCGTACCTGTAAATATAATCCAATATACAGTATAGTACATGAGATGGAAGAATCACGAGGTTCATATGAAAAAAGATATATACAGGTACCTACTAGCATTTTGCAGATGGCTATATAACCTTATATTTAAATACACAATTTTAAGTTTAGATCACATCTGTGTTTTGCCCTTTTCTATTTACTGATGAGTGGTTGGAAACATGAACAAATACACGTCCATATACTGTGCACATTTTACCCTTCATTCTTCATCAATGCTGTAATTGATATGTTCTGCTAAGGTACTCCTCTTCCACAACAAGGTCCCAAATCTGGTTTATCTGCACCTGCTCTTCCACAACAAGGCCCCAAATCTGGTTTATCTAGACCTGCTCTTCCACAACAAGGTCCCAAATCTGGTTTATCTGGACCTGCTCTTCCACAACAAGGCCCCAAATCTGATTTATCTGGACCTGCTCTTCCACAACAAGGCCCCAAATCTGGTTTATCTTCACATATGCCCGCACCATTCATCAGCTGTACACCCTTCTAAAAAAAAACTATGCCAGACTCTGCTAATTCACTCATACTGTACTTCTGCTTCCTGGGTGTACATTACCTCACTTCTTCCTTAACACCTTCCTTCCATCTCCTTCTTAAGTCTTCTCCTCTCACCTACCAACCACCTCTGAATTACACAGTACATTCTTTTCAACAACTGTTCACATCCCATTCATTTAAATACATTTGTACATATCACTGAAGCAGAACCTGATCACCTCCTCCCCCACATCTTCTGTATCTCTTACTCTCTATACAGTACAGTAACCTTTTCACCCCAAGGCGCCACCAAAACAGTGCACCAGGATGTATAAAACTTACCGTAAGAATAATAACATAGTAGTCAGACTCATTGAGGTCGGGTGTTTCAGCTGTCAGGTTCTGCGTTGTAACAGGGAGAACTCCACAACGAATTACATGCAGGAACTGGATGAGTGTGTCACACGGAAGAACCTTTGGGAAGATCTCTGAAGTCACCAACTTTAAAAAACCTGTAAGGGAAGACAGACAAATATGAATAAATATTACAAGTTTTCCTGCCAAATCAGCATCATCACCTTGCTGTGGGGTGCTGGGTATTACTCACAGCAAGAATTGACTTGTACTAAGGAAATGGGCAACCTCAAGATGACATACTGATTCTTCATTCCCTTTCATTTGTTCTCCTTAGCAGCCATGAGAGATGAGTTCCACAATAAAAGCTATGCACAGTATAACAATAATGAAATGGTCTCGCGCCTAAGCAAAGAAATGAGGAGGATAGCAGACCACAACTACAGTAAATCCAACATCAAGTCAACTTTGAGATATAACCATCAACACAAACGATGAGAAATCAAACAGCTTAAGTATCTTCAGAGGATAAAATGCTCCTTCAATACTGTTTATGAATGACAGAGAAGGAAATAATGATTCTCAGAAATGTCTTACCAAGCATAAAACAGTCACGCTGGTTTCGGTTTATCTTCACCCCATGGATGACCCCAGACTTGTTGAGACCTATGTATATTTTGCCTCCCAAGCCTGTGTTCAGCATACCCAAAATAATCTGAAATATTTATAAAGTAAAAAGAATAATCCTCATTTATTTATTGTCAATTTACAAATTAACCGAGGATCTTTGAGTCACTATGTATGGGTACTGTATGATGACAACAGCTACAATACCATACAGTACCTGGAGGAGTGTGTTCATCCTGATGTTTGGTACACTTTTGTCCAGGATGATGTGGTGAGTTTCATCATTCTTCACATTTAACACATGACCATACTGCAACTCTCCTGTAGAAGAAAATTTTTGGTGGAGAGATTTATACAACTAAGACTGTATATTAAAATTTTACTAATACAATAGACAGAACCATGTGATCATTATGTGGTGGTACTGTATGTTTAATGAGCAATGATGGTATGACCTTTTTTTTTTCAAGTTTTCTGTGGTCATTCTCTCCAGTTGAGGAAACAAGTATAGTACTTTACATCAAACCGAATTTATATTGCTCTTATCTAACACTGATCACTGTTTAGCATTGCTACAACTAAAAGTCTGATCATTTAAAACATGATAACTAAAGGAGTTTATATTGAGGAATCTTCTAAAATATGTTGTACGTATTTCAGTATTTAGCATATATTTTAAATTGAATAAGTTAAGAAGTGTTACATATTCAGTAAAAGTTATTAGTGTTATCTGAAATACCATTACTGATTACTGTACTACCGTAGTTTGTCCATTTTCTGTACTAACTCTTTCAATATGGGGACACCACTTTTAATATTTTATTTCGCTAATGCCACACGATTTAATTTCCCACAGAGGGGACCCATACACAAGGGGTGAAAGGCATGACTGTTCATATTGACTTACTATATCAACTTCTATGTACTAATTAGCCTCTTCTGCACCACAAACCCAAACTCACCAACATTTGGAGAAAGTGTTTCCTTCTTTTCCCGCTGCCAGCCTCTGTGAGTACTGTAAGGAACAAACTGTCTGGTGTTGATGGTATTGCGCATCTCCAAGTCCCAGTTATAATCAGGAAGAGTCATAGCCACCATGTTCGTTATGGCTGGAGAGTTGTCCCCATTGGTGGGTGAGTTAGCTGCTGGCACCAGTGGTCTCTCTGCCTCCCATTTTTGTGGACCTCTAAAAGTATACTGATATTTTATGAGTGGGACTTTGGTCATCTAGTGGAGTAACATACTGACAACCTTTGGCATAAAAAGAACACAAGGATCAAAACTTAAATATTGATGTAACTTTTGATGTTTTCCCATTTACCTTTTGTGATGAATTAAAGACACTTTACTAGACTGGGAGGACCACATCTTCATGGTTATGTCACCTCCTAGTAAAATTTTCATGACCTGCCAAGCTTGTTCCTCCCCCTTCCTGACCCCTAGATCACACAGAGCTGCCAAAACAAATGCAGAAAAAGAAAGTGATTAGGCAATATAATGATCGCTGTAATAATAACAATACGTACTGTAATAATAGTAATAATAATAAAAACATGTGTACCAGTACTATATACACACTGGGGCAAATAAGTGGGAAGATAAAAAGGATTTCCACATACATCTTGTAACCCCATATAAGCTAACTCCTCTATGTATAAAATAACATAGGCAACATGAAATGAACTGCCCAACTAAAAGCTCAAGCCTGAGAGAGAATGACCCAAAATGATGTTAAAATAGTACAATATTGTGAACTATGCCATCAAGTGTTTCTAAGGGTTACATAATCTTATAACACCTGACTGATGTCTTTGTGCATCTCATCAAGTTTCTTGTGAAGGGTAAAGTATTGCTGTGTGGTAGTATACATAAATGTGTGTATGTGTGTGCATATGGGTACACAGCCAAGTCATTAAAATAAATACAGAACATACTCTATAATTAATATCTATTATATATGAATTTATCCCAAAGTTTAAGGGGAAGATAAAGTTTCTGAGAGAGTGAGGAGTGCCCGAGGAAGTGTTCTAAACTTACTTGTAAAAGCTCCTTCTTTTGCCAAAAGGAGACGTATCTTTGATGAAGTTTTCATTGCAGAGATGAGTATTGAAAATGCTGTAGCCATACAAGCTGTCTCGTTGGTGTTCCTTGATGTTAATCCCAGTAAGTAATCTGGTGGATAAAAATATAAAACAATGGCGAGGACATCAATATGGATGGTCATATAGACACACACACTGCCAGTGATAACACAGTACAGCACCACTATTATGTGGAGGAATATTCCAATTACGGGGAGGTAAAAATATTTCATAGTTTACACCATTACTAATGACACAGTACAGTAGATATACCTAGAAAACTGAAAGAACACTGTACCTGTAACAAATGTAATAAGACTATAGATACTTGTCAGAATACTGTACCAGAGATGACTAAGCAGATGTCAGATAAGTGATGAGTCCTTGGGATCGCATTTATGATTGCTTCCAGAAAATCAAGAGTTAACTGTGTCAACGCCTTAAGCTGCATCCAGATGGCCATGTGTCTGTGATGGTCAGTGTGTTTCAAAATTCTATACAATTATTTTTTTTTTTTACTCTTTCAAGCCTTTTACCACTTGTAAATGTAAGCCAGAAACAAGAACACACGCTCACACACACACACACACACGTTTCCATCATTTGCCTTCACTCAACTACTCTCAGGACAGAAAGAGATGCGTTCTGCTATAGTACTGTACTCCGCTTCCACAACAGCCTGGCTATCCTATTCCTTACTTGCTTCATACAAGTAAGTATCATCCATCAGGCACCAGCAGTACACCTCCTCCACAGACCACTTGACAACATGCTCTCCACATTCATACACATATACACTGTACTGTACTAAGTTAATTTTCTGAAAACCAAGTGAAATAATCTAACAAAACATATTTTTACTTTTTTGTCAATTTATTTATTTTTGCTAAACTATAAATCATATTGCAACCACTCAAGAGATATAGACTCTGTATACTGTATATCTAACTTAAACTAAAGAATGACAAGTTTAGGAAGCTTTACTGGAAAAAATATTTAAATTATCTTGAAAGTTGAATTAATTCCATAAGAAATAACATAAAATGAATACTGTATTTAAGGGAGGTAAAACTTAGCATTCGAACAGTCAAAACAATATACCGTACTGTACTGTACATAAAATACCAACTTACTGAATATCAATGTTACAAAGTTGCTCTGCCAGGTCAGCGCGTTGAACAAGAGCCACCAGTAGTGCCAAGGATGGCTTTACCTCAGTCACACTTGGGGCTGGCACCACTGTGTAGGAAGAGGCTCGGCTTATTCTTAATTACCGAGTTAATAAACAAGACTAACGAATGGTATACTCTGTAAGATTTTCTATGTTGAGTAGCAAGTTGTTGATTACAGAAGTTATACAGAAGTCTTGCTTAGTTACTGGAGACATTGATTTTGTGTGGCATACATATTGACTATATGATATGTCCTTCAGAACCTATGGTGAGCATATAAAAATTATTACATGGATGAGGTTATACACTTAATTTACATATGAATTTAAAATACTGTACCTGTTATCACTACCCTGTATTTTAACTCTTCATATGACACACTACCCTGTATTCTAACTTAATATTTCATTTTCTGCACTTATGTTCCTTACAGATCTTACCATATTACAGTAAATTCATAACAGAAGAAGCTAGGATGTGATTCACAACGAGCAAACTACAACAACTTACCCGGCAGTTGAGCCAATCTGCCACATGGTTGGAAGTTGATGATGTAGGCAGGGAGAAGAATGAGCTGGGCTGCATCACACAAGTGTATGTTCCCCATGTCTATGCCATAGACCCATACCACAGGACCCACTGATCTCACGACTCGTACTCGAATGTATGACACGTCTTCTTCACCGTTAAGAACACTTATGCCATGCTATATATATATATATATATATATATATATATATATATATATATATATATATATATATATATATATATATATATATATATATATATATATATATATATATATATATATATATATATATATATATATATATATATATATATATATATATATATATATATATATATATATATATATATATATATATATATATATATATATATATATTCTGTGTAACTGTTGATAAATATAAATTATTATTATTCATCTTTTTGGTAAGTCCATTAATGCTTATTCTCTAGCTGTTCTGGCTATCATGCAGATACAGTACAGTATGACCTATTAATGTTTTTGTCAGCTTATAAAATGAATAAAATTTGCTTTTAATTTAAAAGAAAAAATATAATTCACAAACTCTGTGTAACAAATACAGTACAACTACTAATGTTTCTAAACCAAGATCTTGTTCTTTAGTTTTCTATACTACACACTAAAGAATTCCCATAATAAAAAATAGACATACACAGTAAATACTATCGCTTTACAGTATTCCAAATGTGAATTTATGTCCCAAAGGCAGTAAAAATCTGGAACAGCTTGCCCAAGGAAGTTGTTACATCACCAACCATAAATACTGTATTTTTAAAAACAGATTGGGTAAATCATGGGAAGGACTTGTAACATTATATGATGACTACAAAGCAGAAACTCGAGTGCTTGATGGCACCACAGACCCGCACAGGACCGTGGAGTTCAGCATAGAAGATCCTTAGATCCAGAGCTGGAAAACTACCGAAGTAAGATAACCATTCCTGTGAGTACCACTATGTCTTCTCACCTGCAGGGATAGTGCATAGGTTGATCCTAGTGTTGGCAGAAACTTAACTTTCTTCTTCACTTCTAATTTTTCAATGGATGCCGAGATTTCCTGTAAACGATCAGCCCAATTGTCCATGTTTGTTAAAAATACAACTCCATTTTCATAGAGCTGACCAATCCTAAAATCTGCCCATTCAAAACTCATATCCACCAATGTTTTTGATGTATCATTCATGGTGTCACTTTCTTCTGCTCTAAGTTTTTTCCCAATCTGAGTGTAGGGAACTTTTCTTTCCTTGGATAATAAGTCCTTAGTTGGAACTATGCTTAAAAATTTTCCTGAATTTTTCATTACTTCTGTGAGCGACGTCACAGATGACTCCGGTGTATTCCCTTCTTCTACCTCATAAATTTTGTATATCCTCCACACATATATAAGATATAAATTTGACACACTCCCAACATCATCAAAAGTCTCCTGAAATAGTTTCTGCGAGTCTTCGGGACTCATACGGACTATGTGTGCCTTGACTGTTTTCCTGCCTTGCTCATACTGCAAGAGGTCATTGATAGATGTTTCTCTATATTTTGATTCCCTATTAAATATATTTACTGTATTCTTATAAAGAATTTGCATAAAGTTTTCATTTTGAATATTTTGAATGGTCTTTTTATCAATATTGCTGTTAACAACAATATTAACAGAGGGAATCAGATAATCGAGAATTTCATTAATGTCAGACAGATTTTTCTCCAAGTCAAGGACTGATTGTACATAACTTATGAGGTTAGTCAAGAAACAGCTAGCTAACTGCATATCACTCTTAAGTGCCTCTGAGAACAATAATAGTTTCTGGACGAGATCATCTACTGACACGGCCAGCGTCAGTTGCTTTATATAAGCTTCAAGTTTGGATGAAGAACCTAGAACTTTCCTCGAATCTTCTAGTAATGTGTGTGTATAGTTATAAACTTTTATCCTCAGGTGAAAAACTTTTAGCTGGTCTTTAACTCTCTTGAAAGATACGTCCTCTTCAGTGGAGGAGCTTCTACTCTCTTTTATGCTGGAGGCCCCTAAGTCACCACCATGGGGACCTGGCTCTCTACTGTCTGAGTGATTCATAGATGTAAAACTTTCCTCTAAACAAGAAGTTTGTTGGTGAGCAATAGAAGCTGGAGAAGTGCACACAGAGTCTATATACCTGTTATTAAATTTGTCTTTTGCTGCTTTATCACTGAGATTATTTGAAGGTAACTCAGCAGACTTCACCATTTCTATGCTTGTGCTAGCTGCCTCTGCACTGCAAGATGTCAGGAGAGAATTATCATGTGTATGGTTCATTAAATTATTTTCTACAGCTTTGGAGTGCCCGAAAAAGGTCTCTGGTGTGTAGTCACCATCATAATCACTTCTCGATGACCACTCTTTCTGGGCATCCTGTGTTGCTTCGTCTTCCACTGTATTTGAGGCTTCTATCAGCGGCCAATTTTGACTTTCTTTTAAATAATCCACATTTAAAAGACTACTGTTGCTTTGTACACTGCTTACACTTTCAGAGGAATTTTCTCCCACTTTATCATTTAAATTCAGTGCTCCAGTTTTCCCGCTGCTGAAGATGTGAAGGAGACGAGAATATCTGGAGATGCTCGCTGAGGCAGCAGATGTAGTACTTTGAGAGGCCTTTGGTGTGTCTCCTTTATTATTGAAATAGACTGGTGGTGTTCCATGATCCGAGATATTTTCAACTGATGAGTTATTCCCAATTTCATAATACCTGTATATGTCTTTCTCTGGATGATGTGAGGTAGGTGCTGGTGGATAATCTTGTGCAGGAAATAGCTGATAACTTGGTGACTTGGCCTCATCTTCATAGTCACTATTGTCATTGTGTGGGTCCATCGCAGTCCACATGCCTGTAATACACACAACATATAATTAAAAAAAAAAAATAATACTATTAATAGATACACAATAATCTATTCATTCTAAAAGTAAAAACAAATATTCTAATTGCTACATCATTACCCTTTATATCTATCAACTTAGGTACAGCATTACGTACTTTATTTATTTATAGTCACCAATCATATTCCAGATACAATAAAAACTGTAAGAATGTTAAATGCATGGGTTCAATTATATTTGTAAAGGCAGAAAATTACACACTATTAGTGTGTTTGTGTGTGTGTGTGTAAGTTTGAATTCTAAATGTGGATTCAGTCAAGTCATTATACAAGGCTACACTGGTTCAACTTGTTCCATTACAGTACATACACTAAGCATACAAATAATGGCATACACTAGAGTATATGTAGATTAAACCAACAGCCAAGGACCACACTGGAAATAAATACAGTATTATTAATATTGGTAATGGTGGAGGAGATGGTTAACAGTAGAAAATACTTAGGGAATTAAACCAAAACACGAAAATGTAAACAACAATGCACAGAACCTAACAGAACCTGACCTAACCAACCTAATCTTACCTAACTTCCTAACTGGGGGGCTTTACTCCTGGATCCCCTGACATATTAAGCAGAAAGCACCGACTCTGAAAGGAATTTTCTTTGAGTAGCATGGTGAAGTTTTACATTTTATTTGAAGGGACACAAGAGTATGATCGGGTGTTGCACAGAAACTCATTTCTTTTTCACAGTCAGTTCTCTGTCGCATTTTGAACACTTGCACACGGACCGGATTCAAAATTTATTAGTTTAACAGTGGACGACAACATCCGGTGCCACAGCAAAATATAAACGGTAAAAAATAGTAAGTTTTAAAAATTATCTCTTCCCATACAAAGCACGTAAACATGAAATTACTGCCATATGATCAGTTTTTCACCTGTTTTACCTCGTAATTTCCTACATCTTTCATGCTCTGCCCACATCAGGTGATTTATTATCGATAGAGAAAAAAGGAAAAAAACAACTAGGGGAAAATATTAACACGTGTTAACCATCTGCTCCACTATTACCTTATTATTTTTTTGTGTTATCCTCAGTATAGGTTTATACATGTACTGTACAGTATACAGTTAATAGTGAAGAGATACCCATCCCTGCCTAATTTGTTTTGATGGATCATTTCTTAATATATTTTCGTTGCTGAGTTCGGATACTACATTTCTTTCTTGGGTAAATGCTGCGTTTGGTAGATATTTAGGCCCATAGGCTTGCACTAGCTACACTACTTTGTCTTGTGTGAGGATAAATCGGTAAGGAGCCCCGATCGACACTAGATTTTGTCCTCCACTCAGCTTATCTTTATGGGTTGCTCGGTCCGGGCGGTTTCTCTCACATCCCCAAAATACTGTACATAAAATTACACCATATAAAGTATGTTCTTTCTGTTTAATATGCTGAGGAGAGGAGCCCCCGGCTAGGAAGCTAAGTACAGTTAGGTAGGTTTCTTTGGTTAGGTTGAAGAGGTCTTCTACCAATACTTAGGCCAATTATTTTTCTTATCAACTAAGGTTAAGTTAGGTTTAATTTAGATATTACAACTTTTTAACACATTCGCCCAAACTAGGACAGTGTCCACTGCAAATCACAGTGAAATTCCCGATTTCTTAAATTCTTTTCTATGAAAAATGGAGACGAGTATGTCATTAACGATTACCTAGTATACTTCTGCTGTACGAATCTTTACTGTAAATTCAAATCAAATCACTCTACCATCGACTTATTGTTTAGCATAGTATATCTACACTTTGTATATATAATGAACCATGGGTGTCAGAAGAGACTTATATTACATTCACAACAAGCCAATAGGAGAGGGAGAGAGTGAGACTACACTTGTATAAACATGACCTCAGCCTCTCAGACCTGACACGCGACTTTAACTCTTACCTCACCACTGTTTTGCACTACCAGGCTCTTTTATCCAGTAAAATACGGCCGTAAGAAACCGATGGCTTTGAGGATATAATGTGTATCACAGTGCCTCACTAACGTCACGACAAACTATGTCTATCACCACTATCATTCTTTCATCTGGTATCTAATTTGAAGACTTTATTTTAACAATTGTTTTAGTTTATATATATATATAAATTTTATTGTCATGAGTTTTCTGGTTATGTGTTTAAAGAGTATGGGTATGAGATTTGTTAGCTGGTGTACTCTATTGGTGTAAATAAAGTTGAAATATACTAATATCAGGCGACCAAGGCAGTGGTTGAGGTGATGGCCCCAGAGATAACGATAGCTTGACTTTCTGTTTATCTCTTCACATGAACAATTCCCTTTCATTATCAAAAAGCATAACAAAATAAACGTATTTCTTAAAATTGATAAGCATATCTTAAAAAAAAACCAGTAGTTGATGTGAATACAATGCCCATTTTATTTATATTAGACCAAACTCCCTGGCGCCTCTTTTCACAAATACTTTAGATAAGAATAGAATTGCATTTAAGTCCCATATTTGTGAGTATTTATTCATAAGTGAGTTTCCTGTGCATATAGTATCACTGTAATGTATAAATATTGCCAATTATCGCCAAAATACGTGTAACTCAGAAATCTTTATAAAATATCACCATCAACAACAATAATAATAAAAGTTTCAGAAGCATATTTGTGTATTTATATTGGTCAAAGAAATTACTCGAAAAAATCATCTACAGTAATATCAACCATCTTCAGACCGTGTATCACCTATCACCAGTACCACCATCTGATCCTCAGGGTGTCACTGTTTGACGTGTAATAACAGAAGAGGTGACGCGACTCCTGCGGGAGTTATTGTGATTGTAAACATTCTGGCGAGTGCCGAAGTCCTTCTCCGTAGTGACGTAGTGGTGAACATTAAGCTGCATTGTGTTTCACGAGACACACACACATTAAGACGAGTCACAAAGCTATTAACAGACAACATCACTGGCCTGGAAGTCAGCAGTTGCGTGAGTATATAAGCTGTCCTTGAGAGTAAAAGCTTGTAGTGGAATTCTCCCCTACAAACGCTGTTTGTCGCTGAGTAGTCGACCCCACCAATTCCCCAGTGTATGCCTCGTGGTCTGGGTCAACCAGCGCCGCCATACATCACGGAGCGGGGGTCAACTACTAAGCCACGCCTACCCCCGCTATTTAAGACCTGACCTCGTGGTGACCTGCCTCTTTTCTACCTACACCAACCAGCAAGCAAAACCTCCTCCTCCTCCGCCTGCCTGGCGGTCCTCGCTCCCGCCGGCGAGCATGGCGACCCACAAGCTGGTCCTCCTCTGAGCATCCTCACCAACCAGCTCTCTCTACATCACGCTTGTAACCATGCTGCCTTCCCAGCACCAAGCTGCATTGTACATCCAATACAGCATGTTTATAGAGAGCACATTGTGAGTTTCCTTTCTCCAACCCATCCTGAGTGAACACCAAACAATCTCATACCCCACAAGCTCCTCGCATGGTCCTCCATTTGACCTTTTATTTTGTTATATCATGATTTTTGACGTGTATAGGTTGAATTAGTACAGATAGACTATTAACACCTTATGCACGGGCTTCCTTCTAAGCTGAATAAAATCATCTGGAGTCAGCAAGTAAAATATCAAAAGTGGCGTCCCCGCAGTGAAGGAAGGAGTAAAAATAGTTGAATGAATGACGTGTCTGTCTCCTTACGAGGAAATTACAAAATTTAATAAACGATCTTGCTCATTGAAAGTGGAAAATTAAAACGTTGAGCCAGAACCAAACCTAATTCTCAACATAACCATTTTTTGTCAATGAATTACAAAGTTTTGTCTATAGTTACTAGTTATATTTAGCTTATTCCAAGTAAGTTCTTTATATGAGTCGTATGAAATTGAGTTGGTAGGTTCCATTAGTGAATGACATCTGCGTATACAGGCTTGCTGGGGGAGTTAAAATAGTTTCATGTGTTCGTGAAGTTGTTTGAGGTTTCCCACATACAGGTAATAAAAAAAAAGGTAAAACGAATCTCTAAAATACCAATCCGTTCACCGACATCATGAAATTTGTTTGAAAAATTCCTGGAACACCTTTGTTGCGTGAACGTTCTCCTCAGTTAAATACAAAGAAAGCGTCTATGATGCTCTAGTTTAACAAAGAGAGTAACGTTACTTTAAAATAAACTAGGTTAACTTTCCCTTGACGTGGAAATGTGTTGATGGTGGCCGCCTTGCCTGTTGCTCTCTTCATGACGTCATGCCCCACCCACCACTACCAGCCCCGCCACAGTTGCAATCACAAACTCATGTAATAGCCAGTCATCAGTCACCTTGGCGATGCTTGGGACAATATGCGTTTAATGTCATGTTTAGAGGTCTTTCAACATATGTACTGCAGCTGGGTTTATCTGCCTGTCATGTGCAAAAACAAACCTAAAATTCCTTGCCTAATTTGTTTTCCTCGTAATATTTGACCATTGGCTGGTGCGAGTGTTTGGTAGTCAACCACAAGCTACGTGACCAAGCTCATCTGCGTCTTGCCTGGTGGTGCCTCAGGTGATGGTGATGTAACCTCCTTCATGACACCGTGTGACAAACTGACAATAACTCATTAAACTGAGATACAGGGGAGAATTTTGATGAACTAACCTTCGAGAATTTTGATACACTATGGTAGATGCCTCATAGATATGCATATACATAGTGGGAGACGTGTAGGTGTGTAGGGTAGTGCAGGTTGACCCTGGCACAGTTCCTTGTGACCTTCAGCGTCATGCCACATGTCCCTCCCTGAATGTTTAAGAAACAAACCTTCAGTATCACAAGCTAGAATCTAAGTCACGGTAACTTTTCCTTATAGAGGATATAGGTCGTCGCACTCCAGTAAATAAAACCATAATCAGAGAGTTATATTGTCGTACTGAAGGGATTTTCTTTAGTTAATTACACCCAAAGGGCGGCAAACTCATCAGAAGACTCGCGGCCAAGGTAACCAGTTAGATGTGTCTTTACTCTCTAGTTAAAAGGACAATTGAACTTGTAAAGCTTTCAGAATGTTTCTTGTGTTTAGGTTGACCTCTTAGATTAACTTAGATAACAATTCGCCCTTTGTCTCGTAGATTAAATAAGCCTGTTAGATGCCTTGAGTACGAGAGCTTAATTTGCGTTGGGTCGTGACTCAAGGGTCACAAGGCGTCACCAAAATACTCCTGTGCCCTACAACTGAACATTCAACTGCAAAAATCTTCTAAAATCAACACTGTTCAAAATTCAGATAAGAAGTTCAGAGAGTAAAAAAAAAGAGAGATAATTGCAACACGTCGACCATAGGCAATTTTTTTTTTTTTTTAAGAATCCGGGTCCAGGGGGGGTATGTTTCTAGCTCCTACACACCTCATCACCCGTCCCTTACGCTCGCCCACACAACACATTCCCACTGTTTTTCCCCACCTTCAAGAATAACTGGGACGTCATTACTATTTCCTGGTATATAATTCATACGAGACCAAATATTTATCGCTATTAATTCCTTCAGTGCATTGATTTAGCTCATTCAGTACGACCCCTTAACCCCTTGAGTAAAATATTTCAACCCTTTATATGTGATGAACTATGTCCTTGGGTCATCATTATCAATTCAAGTGGTTATGCTACTGTACTTGAAAGGAACAATGATTGACTCGTAATACTTCGACACAAACGTGATAACCTTATAACTACAATGGGTGCAAGTAACCTCACACTACGAGGCCTCACGTTGTCATGATATTGCATAATGCACTTGTGGTTCTAACATGGATGACATCAACACCTAATTAAAACCTGCCTACATGCCTACCAGTTTGAGAATATCATCATAAGGATTTGATATCACTAATCTTACACACTTTTAAGAATATTTCAACACCGAACTTATGTAATCATATATGTGAATTGCAGATTTTGTAACGTCAATGAACTTTCTCGATAAATAATCGTGCAACAGGCTGTCACCTCAAGGGCTCGTGCTTTTGATTAACACATATTTCTAAGTATATAATAATAGTAAAATGAGGAAGAAGAAGAAGAAAAGGGAAATGCAAAAGATTGATGAGATAAAGAAAAGAGAAGACTATTCATTACATGGACAGTGTTTGATGTGCTGTGACGCACAAGACTACATAACGTCAATCCATCTTGTTACATATTGCAAGTAAGGCGGTGACAAACTAATTTACATAAAGTTTGTTTGTTTGTTAATGTCAAATGTGGTTTCCATATGGACTAAATGTATATATTTCAGATTTAATGTAGCAATATAGTGACGGGTTCCTCCGTGGGCCATAACCTGCATAGTTTTTTAACTATAACTCTGCAGTCAATGTATTAATCCCAGGTTTAATGTGTATATTATGGTAGGCTTATGCTTTCTACTCTTGGTCAGTATTATTAAAGTAATTTGTGGAGACACATACTGCCTTGGGTGAACGGGACGCCCCATCTCAAAGGCTCTCGGTAACTAGGATGATATTCACACCCCCCAGCAATAGGTCAACGATATTTTTTAACATTCTTTAATTTGAGAAGTGAACACAAGTTATAATTTTCAACAAATACACAATCGATTAAATGCGGTGATATTTAACTGAACACGCTAAGCAGTTTGTAGTAAATGATCCTTGGAGATAACGAGTATAAAAAAAAATAAGAAGAAAGCTGTGAAATCTATTTTTACAGGAAAATTCCAGTGTTAAGTAAACATTTATGTAATGATAGTGGTTTATACAGGGGGTCCAGCATGTGACATACATCCTTGTGGTGTCAGAGAAGATAGTCGACCGACACTGACACCCAACATTGGTAGGAGGGTCGTCTGGTGTGAACATCACCACCCGACCCTTGTGTGTCAGTCACACTGCGGACCTCAAAATCCCCCCCCCCCAAAAAAAAAAATGTATCAATGGCATTCGTTTGTTAGAGTCCAGAGACGTTCAAGGTGATGTTTATCTTATTAGAAACTGGAAATAAATATACCAGTGAGAAGTGTTACGTGACTTGAAGGTGGTATGATGACGTCATGGGCTAGGGTATCACTTCACTGCCAGACGGGTGATTAAACGCTGTTGTAGCGTGTATTGCAGCTGTTTTACTAATAGAAGTCTCAAGAGTGTTGCTGGAAAGCATTGACACTTTCTACAATGTAAACCATAAACAACTGAAACGCTACTTGAATGTAATTTGAGTTGACCAGTGGCGAAGAGGAAAAAGTGAAGATATAATTATGAAAAAAGTAAAATATATAGGCTACACCTGACGATTTTCCCTACCACTTTATTTCACCTCAAGATTGACCACCAACCCTAACGTTAACCTAAACTACCTTAACCTAAACTACCTTAACCTAACCTAACCTCTCAGGAAGCACTAGAGTGGTTAATTTTCATGTGAAATAAACTAGCGATGCGAATCTTAGGTGATTCCATCAAGGTATTTTGTGTGGAGCGAGAGACAGCCCAGGGGATACTCCTCTGCCTTGTCCCTACAAAGAAAAAAATGACAGGCACGATGGACAGTAGACAAAAATCGCCAAGCTTGTGTAATAATGTAAATAATAGACTTTACTAATTATATAGTGTCAACAAGGTTAGTGGAACACTGTGGCGTTGTCTGGATTCTTTCCCGCGTAATCTTGTTCAACTTGAAACAGGTTCTTGGCCACAGCTGGTAGTGTTGTAACATTGCCTCCAGTTTTTTCCCTCTATCATTTATTGCTGGATATATTTTCCTCCTGACTGCTACCTACGATATACTTCTCATTTGACAATAAAGTATGTTAATGGCTAAGACAACATCACCAGGTCATGTTGTCACGTATTTGTCATGATTTCCTGACCTGACCACACTAGTGATCACCGAGGAAAACAGGTTATCCCCCCAACAACCTTTACCTTATATATACCTTAACAAGAGTGACCAAGCATGAGTCATAACCTGTTACACCGTTGGCAGGGCATCAGTTCTCTTGTCAGGGAGTGAGTGAGGTGACACTTCTTATTACTAAAACAAGAATACCATACAGGCATATCACTCTTAAATTTTAATTGTTGATGACTAATGTATTAAGTTACTGAAGCGTAGTAATACTGCACATTATGACATCAACAGCTCGCGTAAGGCAGAGTTGGTCCTCCTCCCCATTTGTGGCTTGATAGCCTAGTGTTATGATAGCCTTACATCATCCTCCGCATAGTAGACCCTCACAAAACTAAGCAATCTGTAATCACCAGAAGATTCACCCCAGCTTCTTCCACTTGAATATTATTCACCCCAATACTAACATAACCTAACCTGACGTTAACATAACCTAACACAAAATTAATCCTTTCCTAACCTAACTCTCCACTCCAGGTAGCGTAAGGTTGGTTAATCTTCAGGTGAAATAAACTGGGGTGAACCTTCAAATGGTCCCCATCTGTAATAAGTTTGATGGCAATAACTTGAAGCTACAGACATTTTTATCAGTAAAGATCAAAGGGTCTGGTTTTGGTAGGTCTTATGAAGGATATATAATTGCTGGTAAAAAAATGTGATGTACGTAACTGGTCCAATTAAGTATGAAAATTATATTGAGAATAACTTAAAAAATTAATAAACTGATACATATTACAAATGATAAATTAAAAAACTTTGATACTGTCTTTAACTGACGATAAATAAACGTATCAAATTATTCATATCACCATGATGTTGATGCTATTTTGGGATGCTAAGTTTGTTTTTGAGATTAAATCAACGAATTAGGATATATTCTTACATCTTTAGGAACGGGGAATAGACATCGTGGCACGAACCATTAAGAATCCAGGTCCTATCTGTTGTGTATTCCAGATTATGTTACTGTGTGTGTGTGTGTGTGTGTACACCGTCCTTGTACAGTATATGAACCAGTGACATCACCCGGACAAAACATAAACACGGAACCTACACACAAAGAGCGTTCATCTCTTAATATAGTATAATGGTAATGCTCTGCTGACGTGAGGATTTTAATCACAGGTGAATGTACAGACCATGACAGGCTACTCAAGGTTAATTACTACCAGTGTCCTAGGATAATCATGATGCTATTAAATCGGTCTGTACTTATAGTTTAGATGTATGGGGGAAGGGGGTGGGTATATATCGCAGAAAATCATCCCTGTTTTTCATCCTGACCGCTCTAACATCACTGATTCACATTCACTAGGGTTGGTAGCTTGTTGGGCCACACCCCCAGTGCCGTACGATATTTTCTCCCCGGCAGCGTGAGGAGTGAGCAGTGCCCACTCTTGACCGGGTCAGATGTCAGGCAAGGACCCTTGATATCAGTGGCTCTCTCCCGCCCAGTGCCACTTGGGACCTCACAGACTATGAATACAGTAGTGCCATAGATGAACATGTACAGCACAGAGGAAGAGTTTGCAATTAGATACTGTCCACGAGGCTTCCCAGGTGGTGCTAGCGTATGAAAACTTTATTTTGCAGTAATAATTCTAAAATATACTAAGCAGGCCATCTCATACACAAGTGTCGAGGTTAGCTTAAGTTGTTATTATAGTCAGTGATAGTCAACAAAATTCTTAAGAACTGAAAACTGACCAATAAGAGAGTTGAGGTGTGGGGTGCAGTATGTCTCCGTCGCGGGTGTTGACGCTCCTGCTGGTGTTGCTTGTCGTGTTGTCGCTACTCACAGACGACACCGAGGCTGCTCGTCGTCGTCGTCGTCGCCGCCGTATGCGAGGTAGAAGAGCGAGGGAGGGCGGAGTGAGGCGTGGAGCTCGTAGGATACGCCATGCAGCAGGGAAGAGAGCGGAGTTTGTCAGGAGGCGACTGAGGAAGGCAAGAAGGAACGATGAGGAGGGTAAAATGAGGCTTATCGACGGTCGTGCTGAGTGGGAGGGTGAGTTACTTTTATTTGTTGTAACTATTAATATTAGGTCATAAGTTACTAAAGGGGCACCACTGAAGTAACGGTTTGGGGAATTTTATTTTTAGTTCCGTTGCTTGAAGTTAGATTATCCGATGGTGCAATTGTGAAAAATATTGCTTCAAATTTGTCAGTTCATTGAAGTTTTAAAGGAACAGAAGACACGGATTGCTTGCTGCGTCCTGTGTCAATTCAAAGGAATATTCTCGTAGTTCCAACACTGCATCCGTTAACCACAAATGCTTTGAAATAAATGCTTTATTGACAAAATCTCCAAATCCGCTAATTTATTGGTCCGTTACTGCTTCAGTTCGGATGGATCACCACTGCTTTTGTGGTGCTCACCCCAGTACAAGAAAAGACTTCCCAAGTAGGTTTCGTGAATTGATAATGGCTGGACGTTTATTTATTCTTATCTGCAAATTTGATAGCCATTCCCCATGAACAAGTTATAAAACCTCTATGCTTGTTTTGCTTTGAAATAGGTGATCCATTAAAATTTTAGGGCTTGAAAGATTAGCCACCGCGAATAGTCGTATTTTGTCCGCATTTCTTCATCTTATGGCAAGTTCACCCTTGTCGCCTAGAATTAATATCAAATACAGTTGGGACACTATACGTCTTCGTTCGCGATCAATCTTTATATAGTACAGTATATTTTTTTGTGGTGTCCTCTACACAGGAATGCTAAGAGGTTTCAAATTAGCGTTTTTTTTCATTCGACATTGTACGTTAAAGTACAATTGGTTTTTTACAAATTCAAGTTGCACACAGGGCCGGATTTACCTACTTGTGGGCCCCAGGCCAAACTCATCAGTGGGCCCCCAAATTTATAGAAGGTTTCTTGAAATTTATTCTCTCTCTCTCTCTCTCTCTCTCTCTCCAGTATATATGTATGTATAGATAGATAGATACATAGATAGATAGATAGATAGATAGATCGATGGTGGGACACGGACATTTAAAAAATGTATATATATTTTTTTATTATCTTATTTTATCTTATTTTCTTCACTTTACTATAGGGCCGAGCCCGTGGCCCACCTGAGAGCCACCTCATGGCCCACTAATTGAAGACCACTGCGGGCCTATACGTATTGTACAGGAGCCCTTATGGTTGTGAATATATTATATAATGAAATACTCGGTGTACACTTGAAACAAGGTTATACGTTGGCACGCTGCGCGACATATTAGTTTCAGTGGGCCCCCAGATACCGGTGGGCCCTAGGCCAATGGCCTACTTGGCCTATTGGTAAATCCGGCCCTAGTATCGTGTGCAACTTGCACACAATACTTGCAAAAATTAACCCCGGTAGACAGAATGGGAGTTTTTGCACTTTTATTGAATTTGTCAGGATGAGAATCCACTAAATATACCGAGAATCACATGAACAATAACCCACCACACCTTACGACACTACCTGGGTATTAGGGAGTTAGGGTGGTTAATCTTAAGGCGAAATAAGCTGGGGGACTAAGCATAGCACCGTGGCACACGGAGAGTGGTACGTGTAGTCATAACAGATAGGTGTTATATTTTACAATACTGTAACCAGTTGCGCCGCCACACCGTAAACAAGTGTAGACGTAAAACCCTGTAAGTCAGTGGTGTCAAACTCAAAACCTTTCGAGGGCCAATTGTTATTTTAGTTACCCTCTTCAGGGCCAACACAAGTGCTATATCACATATTTGCAGGATTGAAGTTTACAGCTTCACACATTGCCTTACCTGGCTTACCAGGAATACCTCATTTGGGTTGGTCTGATCTAAAGTATGTAAAATTCATTTTATTAAATAAACATGATTATATCTATTTCTTTCATAATTTCACGGGATGATAAATTTTACCGTCATCCCGCAGGCCACACCTGACCATCCCAAGGGCCACATTTGGCCTGCGGGCCATGAGTTTGACACCCCTGCTGTAAGTAAACACTGTGACGTCACTATTGACAGTAGGTTGCGATGACGTCACGCTGACTCATACCTCCCTGAGAGAGCGAAAGGTAAAGTAATCACCTGTCATTTATCTCGTTAACACGAGTTTTGCGTCTCTACCGGGACATAGAAGGTGTAAGTGATACACATGAGAGTTATATCTAGACATCTACGGGGGTTAGGCGTTTATCAGGTGACGCAATGGTTGGAATAAGTAGCAGAGAGGCTGGAGGTAAGTAGAAGGTCACCGCCATATAAGGTGCCACCAGGAGAGTGGCGCCAGCTCAGACCCAACCACTTTTGGAACTATCTGTGAAAATAAACAACCTCCGATTTTCGTTTATGCCATGTACTCAGCTACACCATAGTCTCAAGTCTCGCCAGTAAGTGCACTCAAGAGATACATAAAATAAAAAGGTTTTCTTCAGGAGAGCGAGAGCGCAAACACCTTGCAGTACATGGTCTCTACGGGGGTCAAGATAATAATTCAATCTTCACTTGTCTTAGGGTACGTTATTCACTTGGGTCGGTTGTCTTTATAAGTGAATGTGTGTGTGTGTGTGTGTGTGTTCGCAAGTCAAACTGTGAGCTCAATAAAAAGCAACATCACAACCACTGTACCACATCAACACTCCAGGCAGTCATATCACCCCTGAACACTACACACACACACATATGGTCAAGAGTAGTGTGTCCTGCCTACGGGATCAACGACCACACCGCACTATCACTGAATCTCGCCTTTTACTTGTTAACCCTAAGTACAGTGTAGGCTGAAGCGTCAAGTGCATCATTGTGTCAGAATGGCGGGCGTGAACCTTCAAGTATGCAGTCCGCTTTTACAGCACGCTTGTCAACCTATTAAGTAAACAAATTGGTAATTGTGTGTGTGTAAGAAGCGTTGGTTTAGTGACTGACTGACTGGAGTGTGTGTGTGTGTGTGCTGTTCTTACGAGGGGCGTCGGCGTAGGAATTAAAGTTGTTCCGTCAGAATTTGAGTTGGTTTTCGCAAATCGTTGACATATCAGTTTTCTGTTGTTATATGAGTGAGTGAGTCAGTCAACCAGAGACGTTTTTAGCATATATTAATTTCCTCGCGTCAGATTTTGAATGTTTTTATCACAAACCTCAAGATATCCATCAAATTTTGTTACAGTCAGCACCAGCCTCGTAACATTGGAATTAATATTTCCTGCTGTTACCTACTAAACCTCCTAACATTTACTTGTCACTTTTAGCCTTGGTTTTTTAAACAGAGGCAAAATAGTTCCGTCATCATCCTTAATTAAAATAAATATGAAAGAAAGAGAGAATTTTGATGTGAGGTGAAGGTGATTGTAGTGTAGGTGAGTGGGGGAGGGTAGTGCAGTATATTAGTGGCTAGAGAGTGAGTGCAGGGGTTAGGTGGGGTCGGTCAGTGGTCAGTGAGGCGTAGCACTACACACCAGGGGGACATGTATATAAGCGAGACTGGTCCTGGTCAACCTACAAACAGTACTTCTCTCTTAATGCAACTGATCCTTTCTACTTTTATTATAAATGATGGCGACGTGTACAGTCTGTTTGTTCATCTCTTTATTTGAAAGAAGGTATTTTCATGGCATTTATGAATTTAAAAAAAACTCCATTGTGATAAAGTAGATTAAACAGGCTATGTTGGGGTAAATGGAAAACTGTTGATGGCTCTCTACAGTTTTTATAAGGAGAAATATGCATGTTTGTCGGGAAAAGGGAATCTGGTTGTCAGTGAAAGTATGTACTATGTCAAGGATATTTATTGTCGCCATGGTTGTTCGATATTTTAATGAGGTAGTGCCAGGTGGTCGTAATAGAGAGGTGATCTGATCATAGTTGTATACAAACTTGACCACAGAACAACCAGTCACTCACAACTCCAGGATTGAACTCATGTGAAGGTCAACTACGCAATGTTTACTTTTTTTCATTTACAGCTTAAACAGCCTTTTATCAAGGTTCATTATTATCCGCTAGGTTTATTATTTGTATTTAAACCAGTTGGTGTACAATAAAACGGTGTCTCTTCTCGGCCTTTACCACCACCAGTCACCCTTACACAGCACGATCCGGGTTGGTCACCATGAAACCCAACCTCACCGACCCGCGGCGCCTCCTGTCATTAGTACGTGTCACTGACCTCATTTCTCCTGTCACCTGGACCTGGGAGAGAGAGGAATTACAGGGTTTTACTCAGATAAAGTCATGTGTCAACGATTTCGGGTAACACTGACCACCCCACAGGACATTCTGAGAATATAATTGTGTCAGTGATTCAGAAGTACTTTATGTGCCAGTCTCCATCTAAATTACACGGAACTAAACAATTATCCGTTGCATATAACTTTTGTAATCGTATTTCAATATGATTAATTAGATTTATAAATAACTGGCAGTTATTTTATTTACTCATTTATATTGGCTGACACGTCGCTGTACTGCTGAGTCACTTGACACAATTATATTCTCAGAATGTCGTGAGGCCATTGAGTGTTGGCAGAAACCTCGACCTAATAACAGTACATAGAAGGTAACCTGTGTTGTTTATACGAGGGAACTGAGTGAGGTAGCAGTGAAGGGTGGAGATGCTTGTTCAATAGAGTGCTGGCAGTAACATTACTCCTTGTGAAACTCGACTTAGGAATGTGCGGAGTGGGGGTCTGCTTGGTGTAGTGGGTGGAGGAGGAGGAATGGAGTAAGTGTTAGCAGCAGCTGGGGAGGTGAAGGTCAGAGCGCGGGAGATAACATTACCAGCGACGAGACGCTGTTCCCTGCCACACGTCCTCCTTCCCACACACACACACCTCAGTCATTGACTTGCGGAAATGCCAACAATGACGTCACGCATCCATAGCTTTAATTGGTTTAAAGAAAAGTTGATGATGACGTCATGTAATGATTGGATACTCTCATTAGTTAATATTACTCGTACCCTTGACGTTACACATCCAAACAATCTACTAAAATAAACGTCAATGATGAGGTAACACACAGCACATCACCTGGAGAGAAGTCGACATTGAGAGTATGACATTTTGTATCTTAAAATTTTTTGGTTATAGATTAGCACCAATAAAAATTACCCAAAGATCAGTTAGCTTAAGTAAGGTTTGTTTAATCGTTTTACCAGTTTTAAAGAATTGGTTTGTTGGGCTTGATCGCGATGTTGTCTCTATTATCATATATTTTGTTATGCCGGAGAACACGGCATTCTTCTATTTGTTGAATACAGTATTATAAGATTAAAGACATGTTTGTTTTTATCTATACAGTTTTTAGTAACTATTAGTACATTCTAGTGTTTCAACTTTGTGGTGAACGGTAACGGAAAACTGGAATGACAGATTTACTGAGTGAGGGAGTGAATGTGAATAAACGAAATTCGTGAAGGATGAGGAACAGTTACTAGGTGCAGGAAAGTGTGGGTGGGTCAGTCATTGAGTGTCATTACGGGTTAGGATAACAGAAAACGAAAGAGCACGAGAACTGTATCATGGTATCCTGGAACAAAATGAAATTTGTCTCTTACCTTTATCCTTTCCGCCACTTGTCAGCTCACTAACTACCTGCCAAGCGATCGGTCAGGTCTAGTGGTTGTTGGGCACTACTGACACCAGGGGCTAAGAACAATTTAGTGATACCCATATAAAGTGGTGAAGTACAGGGAGGATCATCTTTCATTATAATAGTAACAGAGACGAGACCGATCGCCCAAGCGGCTAACGAGCCATCAGTGGTGAAGAGGCTAAAAGTAAGTAAAAGTAAAAAGAATTGGCTGGGATAAATTTAGGAGGCAGTGTTTCTTATTATAAGATCAATGAACATAATTGTATCGATAATGTAGTTACTGTGATGTGCACTTGCAGTTAGATTATGCGCAAAGTATGATAATGCACGCTAAAACAGTCTATGCCAAACAGGAACTGGGCATCCACTTCACTCTTCCCACCCAGCTGAGTCTGACAGTGGTTCACTCATTCCTCCGCTGACATCTTTCTCTTTCCCCATACATCAGCTGGTTACCCTCCCATCCCGGTATACAATGCCTGGGACCTCCTATAATTTATCCTTTTAGCCACTAATCGGTTTGTTAACCGTTTGAGCGGTCGGTTGCGTAGCTGTTACGCACTTTAACTGGTCGTATTGCACGGACTTCCTATACCTGAGCAAGCGCCGATGCCTGGCCCTAGTGCACTGCTCTGCCAACTGCAAGCTTCACCCTGACTACTTCCCCAGGTTGAAACAGAGAGCTAAAGATCCATTCCACCGTCCACTGGTACATGTACGGTACCGTCCAAGTTCCAACTCTCCAAGTTTTTTAACCTCCCTTGAACCCGAAGCCTCAGTCAATTTAAAAACTGTTTTATCTTCTACTTTAAAAAATTAATAATTAAAAATTTATTTTGAAAAGAGTTTACACTTTTATTTGTGAAGATAACGAGAAAAAAATATGAAAATAAATTGTTATTTTGGTATTGAAAATAATGTCTGAATTGACTTCTGTTTGTTTACAATTTGACCTGTGTACCAACAAGGCACGATAATGACTCATGCTCGTCTTCAAATTATTATGTGACCCATGGTGGCTGAGGTGTATTCATAGAAAAAATAGACCAATGTCAAGTTACCAACCCCGTATACGCCATGTTTGGTTATGGACCCGTGTGATGCAGATGACCACATCCATTTTACATTTTGCCTCGGACAGGTTTGCAAAGGAACCATAGTTGTTGATATTAACCTCATTCTCTGGGAGACTGGGATTAATGCTTATTATATAAAACAGTTCTGTCGAGAAAAGTACTTTGTGGTTCGTACCATCTTCCTAAAACAAAACAAAAAAAGAAAGAAAAAATAGTGGTTCTGTTGAGGTAACCTACTTTAGTCTGTGGTGTCTATCCAAATGTTTTAACAACCCTGTTAGTGGTACATAGATTACTCTGGTCAGTGGTGTCTGCTTAAAACAGATACACTTAATGGCTTAGCGTTGTAGTTCTCTAATCGACATGTTTATCTTGGTGTTCCGTCAGGCAACGTCCAGGTCTACCATGAGGGTCGGTGGGGCAACATCTGTGACGATGAGTGGGATGAGAGGGAGGGCCAGTTAGTGTGTCAGCTCCTAGGCTTCCCGGGTCTCGAGAAGGTTACCTACAGTGGCGTCTATGGCCATGTTAAAGGTACGTAAATTGTGATTGTTAAAGTTTATTTTATTAATTATCAAACTGTTAACTTCATAATTATATATGTACTACTTGTCATATCTAAGTTAAGGCACCTGAAACTGCATTTGTTACTGATATTTCTGAATAATGTTTTTAATGCTGATTCTATCACCACCACACCTGCCCAGTACTATACACTGTAACTCATCGCCCCACAGACAGATATTGGATGGACAACCTCTTCTGTGTAGGAACGGAGAAGAACATAACCGGGTGTAGGTTTGATGGCTGGGGGGTACATGACTGTGAGAACGATGAAGCTGCTGGGGTGGTGTGTAAGTCCCACTTTGCTACCACTCTCTCCCCGCCCACGCTGCCACCCAGGGACCAGCCACAAATTGTCAACAAGACCAAACTTACGGTCAGTTACTTATAGCTTTGAGTGTGTTAGGACTACCTAATGTTGTAAAAGTGTTCACAGGTGGTAGTGTTGATTGTGCTAAAAGTTCAGGTTTTCACCTTTAATTGTAGAGAGAACTAGGTGTAGTTAGTGCCTAAATTAAGATTTGTCATTAGAGGGGTCAAGCCTTTCATTAAGTATAGACTGATTGTTATGAAAAGTGTATAGACAGACATAAGCTTAAGAAGAACAGCTACTTGCCAACAGTGCTATCAGTGTAACAGAGATGTGACCAACTGCCCGAGAGGCTAGTGGACCGATCACTGGTGAAGAGGATAAAGTACAGTACTGTAAAGTAAGGTAAATCAAGTAAAACTGGAAATTAACTGAGATAGAATTCTTACCTATTAGTACTGTACATGAAGTTTATCTGAGGATCAGACTTACCAGCTAATTTCACCAAATGGTTAAGCACTAATACTAACCTAACCTCACCAGATAGCATTAGGGTGCTTAATCATCAGGTGAAATAAGGTAGAGGTAATCTTCATTTAATCCCAGCTCTGTGTGAGAGTGTTGTGGTGAGTACAGTACAGTAGTCTGCAGGGTAGTACAGTACAGTACTTGTCTCCTCCCTCAACCATAAAATGGGATTTCATATTTAAATCTTGTATTTCTTGTACAGAAGTACTTTACTGTATCCTCTTCACCACTGATTGGCCTCTTTATTTTTGTTTCAGATGGTGGTGAAGTTAGTGATTTTTGTAATAGATTGATAGTATTATAAGATACAAACAGTTAATTTATACTTTTATTTTTTACTTTTATCCTCTTCATTACTGATCGGCTCGTTAGCCGCTTGGTGATCGGTCACGTCTCTGATTACTTTTCCTATTCTTTTATCCTCTTCACCAAAAGATCTGCTCGTTAGCCGCTTGGGCGATCGGTCACGTCTCTGTTATGCACTGTTGGCAAGTACTGGGCATGCACTGTACTCTTGTTCCATAATAACCTATTGATAATGAGGTTTTAAATAAATCTACAGCAGAATAAATTGCAGTTATTCTTCAATAAAAGACATACAAGAACAGTAATTGTTTGAGATTGACCAAAATGCCCAGACATTAGATTTGAATTACCTTAACCAGAATTTGTCAGATCTTCCTGAATCATGTACACATGTTATTATTTGTGTATTTAAACCTGAACTTATATCTAATGGTACAATGATATCATTTTACCTCCAGCATGCCCTCGATGGGAAGTTGAAACTGCGTCTGAGGGGCGGCAGGACGAAGACGGAAGGTCGTGTAGAGGTGAAGCTGCCAGGGAACGGCACTTGGGGTCTGCTGTGTGGTGATGGATGGAGTTTGTTTGAGGGTATGGTTGTGTGCCGCCAACTGGGACTAGGCTATGCCCAGGGAGCTTTATCTACAGGTAAATTGGTGTGACTCATTTCCTTCATATAATGTATTTTGTACACAGTAATTAACCCTCATTAGATATGGCAGTGTATGTTTTGATAATCACCCTTGTAATTAATAAAAATTTTCGTCTGTTAATGCTTTTTCAAGACACTTAATCATAATTTGAATGTCAGCATACAGTATACTGTTCAGGACTGTATCTATATAAACACAGGCAGAGGTCTTTGTCACCCCCCTCCCAGACTTATTGATGGTGTTGTGGCACCTTGGTACAATATGTATTCCTTCCTTATGATATTTTTGATTCAGGGATTCAGTGTTTGTGCTATATTATGTATCATATAGCTATTACCCCATGTTGATCAGAGCTCTACACACACACATGGACAGTGGGTACTTTGTTCTTGTCTGAATTAATATGGATCACCTGAAGATTTGACACCCCAGCTTAATGGTATTTCAACTAACGCTTAACCACCCAAATGCTAACCTAACCTACACCCCCCACGTAACATTAGGGTGGTTAATCTTGAGGTAAAATTTGCTGGAGGTGTAATCTTCAGGTGATCCATTACTGTAAATATCATTGTATATCTCTCTCATGACCAGGATACTTTGGAGGCAACAAGTCAGACGTTGTCATCAGCGGTATCAAGTGTGTTGGCAATGAGGACAGACTAGAGCACTGCCTCCATGATGCTGTTGGTGATGTGTTTTGTCCAGACCCAACCTCTGACCCTAACATTGCTGGGGTCACTTGTGTCAACAGTAAGTACTCTTCTTGATGGATTGATTCAGTTATCTTTTATATTTATTCTTTTACTAATCATATCTTTTGCACTGATGCTCATGATATTAAGTTAAAGGTTTTCTTATGTGTGAGAAAACTTGTGACTGTGTGTATGATGGATGGCTTTTAATTAATGTGATTCTGCCAGGATGTCTGGTAAGTTTACACATACAGGTACTGGAGTTATGTGTAGTATTTACCTTTACACAGGTTTTTCCCTAGCTGTGAGAAGTGAGTGAACGTTGTGGAATTATGAGATGCTCTTTGACTTAAATCAGATATACTTTTGACTAATAAGACTCATTTGGAATTGAAGAAATAAGATACTTTATTATCCCGAATGGTGTTGAGAAATGTTTTAAGAAAATTTAAGTGCTGGTAGTTATCCCCATTGCTCACATTTAATTCTCTACTAAATGAAAACAGGAATCGCTGACCTAGTTCCTGACCACATTGAGCTGGCAAGATCGGCACATCTGGAGGACAAGCAGCTGTTCTTCCTGCAGTGTGCCATGGAAGAGAACTGCCTCGCTGCCTCTGCTGTCAAGTCTCAGGTATGTCACTTGTGTGTGTTCTGGATGAAGACTGCCTATTGTTCTGTAATGCACATGAGTATACCAAAGAAAATAGGCTGTTATTACAGTGCAACATATATTAAAGCCTCTGTTTGAGATAGCTTTTACATTACTAGGTATTTAAAAACCTAGAAGACCTCAAGAGCCAGATTCTTCTCACACCAAAGTCAACAGGCCAAGGGAAATGTTCATAGGTTCTACAAATAGAATATTTTGTTAAGCTGTACAAAATACTTCATCCATCAAGTTGTGGAACCTTGAAACAAGTTTCCTTATTGTCTGAATGAGAATTTCAATAGAATCTGCAAGAAACAAATATGAATAACTTATATACTGTAGTCATATGCTTACATTGTTATGCACTCCAACACTGCTTAGGATAGTGGCTATGGTTGGCACCTGGAGACACGCCGTTTGATGCGCTTCACTGCCCGCATCGTCAACCAGGGTGATGAAGCTTTTCGTCCCTTCCTTCCTAAGCAGTACTGGGAGTGGCACGCCTGTCATATGTAAGTTTGAGTCATGCAATTGGTGGTCATTAGATAATAGACAGCTGAATATGTAGATTACAAGTGCATAATGGGAAAAAGTTTGACAGGGTAATAAAGAAATACATACTTTATATACATATAAGCAATTTTACATGTGGTTGTAATGATTATTAGATATATAATTTAATTGATTACAAAATGTGTCTAAGGAGTGACCAAGATTTTTGTGTGATCGGTTGATTATCCAACTCATTTAAATGATGAACATTATTTTAAGTACAGTAAATATTAATTGGTACCTGACAGGCACTACCACAGCATGGAGGTGTTTGCTCACTATGACATCATTGACTCTGCGGGCAACCGAGTCGCTGAGGGACACAAGGCATCATTTTGTTTAGAGGACAACAACTGCCTGCCTGGGGTTGAACCTATTTTCAAGTGTGCCAATTTTGGGGACCAGGGTATCAGCCCTGGATGTACCGACACTTACGCCTACAACATTGACTGCCAGTGGGTTGATATTACTGATCTAAAGCCCGGGACATACACATTCAAGGTAAGAACTGGATATTAAATATACTACCATGACCATTGTACAGTATATTAATCCCCTCTGTTGGTTTAAATGCTCTAATTATATACAAGAATATATTTCCTATCCATCTAATGACTTTTTCAGGCTCTTAATCTGAACATACTTTTCACTCAGTTCCCTCTCAAAATCCTCACCTGAGTTATCATTACTGTACCTTCCTTCACCATACTCTTATACTCCAGCATCCTCCTCCCCAAGATCCCTCTGATGTAGACTACTCGGTATATACAGTACATCTTTATCCTTCATTGTCTTTCCTATGCCTCATCATTGTATCCTCTACGAGCTCCTTAAGTATATATTATTGAGGTCCACGTTTATGCTTTGACTCTTAATGATCAGGAACATAGCATGATGCAACGGTGTTTTATCTGACACTAATTTTTGTTAATGAAGTTTGGACTCTCTCAGGCAGGTCAACTAGTCTTCACATTCAGTCTCTTGTTTCATATGTAGGGTTTTATTATAACAGAACTGTGTAAAGTTACTGAAGCTTGAATTATATGTACTGTACTGTATATGACTACCTGAGGGCAAGGAGAGGTGGGGAGGGAGAGTTTAGTGGTTGAGGGTATGAGTTTAATGATGGCCACACAACAGCTGAGTGAGGATAGCTGCCACTTTGAAGGAAAAAAAAAAGATAAATTATCTGTACATACAAGATAAAATCGTTACATTGTTTACATTATGACACAAATACAGGTCTTTGAGAGAAATGAAAGTGATCTTTATTTTCTGCATGACAAATTTAATGTTCCCCTCCCTGTCTCAAAATACTCTTTAACATCATTGCACTGTTAAATCATGAATGAGTGGTGTAAAATCGTATAAAAATATTATGAATTATAAAGGAAGAATGATACATATCGGCAATGATACATTCTTTATCATTGGTGGGTCATGATAGCAATTGTGTTGTTTGTTTGTTACTCCCAGTCACATGGGCCCTGCTCTTAATATCCACCAACCTGACTAAATTTAATTATTGTATTATTTTTTTTCCCAGTGTTTTGGTTCCTGTTTAGAAATTCTCAAGTGGCAAACATCACTGTCTTTGGCCATCTAGTTTTAGATCTGTATCCTTATTGAATTTGAAGGCAATTGAATTAATTGAGTGCCTCTTCATTTATTTTGTCAAAAGTAACTGTTAATTAATACCATACCACCCACCAGGTAGCAGTTAATCCTGAATACAAAGTGGCCGAGAAGAGCTTCGATAATAACGCAGCCGTGTGTGAGCTAATCTACAGCGAGACAAGTGCATGGGTTGGCAACTGCTCGCTTGCACGGCCATGAGTGTCCAGTGCAGCTTGTCAGTCATCTTTAAGAGTTGCTTCCCCCCTCCCTCCCTCCCTCAGCTTCACCCATGGATGGAGTGCATGATAAAATATTCCTTTCTTACCTAGTGAGATCACTTAAAACAACATTTCAGCATTTAAATCTCATGTACAGTTGGAAACCATAATCTCTAGCCCACCTGGGTCGATGCTGGAGGTTAGTACAGCGTCCTTTCTGGACGGGTGCCCACTCTAAGCATCACGAGGCAACACGCGCACGAACACACAGTCCTCGTGATAGTTAGAGTGGGCTCCCGTCCAGAAAGGATGCTGTACTAACCTCCAGCACTGACCCAGGTGGGCTAGAGATTATGGTTTCCGAGTGTATATAAGTGTAAACAGTATTTATGTGTATGGTTGTGTGTCTTAAAAGTGATCTGTATATTTATACCCTTGGCTCCTTATCATCGTTTGGAATGCTTGACCAGCCTACCATAACCCTTGTGATGTATATTGTGAACCACTAAAAGTAGCCTAAAATAGGATTAAGGTAATATATACTGTATATAAATCTACTGTATTGTACAGTACATATAAACCCTTATCTATATTCATAACAGTATACAATGTCAGAGATATTTAGTACTGTAATTAGAAATTATTTGTAATATTTGTCTTGTTGAACTTTAACATTCTTATATTCTACTGTACATGATCTTGCAGTTTGTCAGATTCTCATTTTAAGGAGTCATCATCCCTTGACAAGACAGACCTGCCACATATCGTTACATAACAACCGGTAGTATTCTTGGCTGGATGTGACCCACTTGCCCAAGACACTCACTCAATTACCTACCTCTTCACCACTGATTCACTGACCACATCTTTATGCTCTTTGCCCCCAGGTCAGCTCACTAGCCACTTGCCATTCTTCTCCAATACAACAGAAAAATGAAAAGAAATTAATTTAATTACATTTTGTTTACCTCTTATTATATTAAGTTTTATTGTTCCCTAGTTCATCCTCAATATTTTCTCAATGATGCGACGTGCAGTACAGTACCCTTGATCTGATATACATTATAACAGAATCATAGGTTATTGACTCAAATATAGCACCATTGAGGAAAAAATAATAAGCATCTCAGTAAGAAAGAAAGCACCTTTACTTTCTAAGATGATCCCACTCAGGTTGTTTATCAATAATGTTTTACCTATTGTACTATATATGTTATATTTATTTGTATCACCTGAAGATCAGTCCCCCTAGTTTATTTCACCTGACGATTAAACACACTAATGCTACCTGGTGGAGTTAGGTGAGGTTAGAATTAAGGTGAAATAAAGCTTGGTGGGAATATCAGGTAATCTTGAGGTGATGTATTTATTCTTCTAATTATTTCCTTTAATACTGATAACAAGTTTGCCTACTGATTTCAGCTGGCAATAAATCCCGAGTTCAAAGTAGCAGAGAAGACATTTGACAACAATGCTGCGGCTTGTGAGTTCATATATGGTTCTCAGGGTGTGTGGCTGGGCAACTGTACCTTGGGTAGGCCGTAATCTAACTTTCTGAAATATCCTGGCAGTTGGTGGGCAGAAAAAGCAACAACCGTATCTGACATGGCTCTCTCAAAATACTATTACCCTGTAGTTGAATTTTTTATTTAATGAAATACAATACTGTACATAAAACTTGTTTACAAATTTCATATTTTCTTATAATCATTCAGGGATGGTAAATAATAATAATAGTACTGGCAGTTACTGCATTAAGTTGTATCACAAACTTTAATTATGATCTTGTGTTATTCATTATCTTGTGTGTACTAACACAGACTGCCCCCCTCCCACACACACTACAAGCCCAACAAATAAATGATCTTTGGGAGGCTGAGAGCAACCACTTCTTGTTGCCAAATATTTGTCTTGAAATTTGTAGTGTCATATTATATATATATATTTTTCTTTCAATTTATTTATATTGTGTACCCTTAGTATGACAATATAAATCACTAAACTTAATATATATATATATATATATATATATATATATATATATATATATATATATATATATATATATATATATATATATATATATATATATATATATATATATATATATATATATATATATATATATATACACACTGTACTGTATATACTTACCTTAGGTATATTTTTACATCTTAAACAGTGCTCAATAATGGTACATTCGCCTCTCTTGTGCTACTGAGTGTTAGTGCTGTGAGAGGAGAACTTTGTATACCTGTTGTACAGGTATTCTAATATGGCCCACCCAGTTGACAAACAATGGTGTGGACAAGTTTATGTGATATCGACTTGTTGCCTTCAAACCTTGAATGGTGACCATTGTCTTTAAAGTGCCGTTTTTAGGAACTTAGTTATGACTGGAAGGTGTGACTGGTACATAAATTTGTCCCAGCCACTAATGTTGAGGGGAATACCTGGATTTTAAACACAATAAATTTATTAGTACTGTACAATGCATGACTTGATTAGATTGGGTTCGGCCATAAAGTGGGATTTGTGGATCAATTCTTTATTTATATACTTAAAACATCCTTTACTAGCAGGTTTCATTAACACTTATATTAAGTAATGCACCAATACTAGTGAGTCACACTTCCCATCTGTGTACTTTGTACTTAAATCACACATATTCCGCATAACTCCTGCAGGTAAATATTTCTATCTCTAAGGTTCCATTCTTGAATCACAGGATTGTTGTTGGTGAAATAACTGGGTTTTACAGTAAAAGGATTGTCTTTATTGATGTCATTTTGGAAAGTTTGGAGTAGCCAGTTAGCACAATTTCTCTATGATTAAAAGTTGGCACAAAGTTATGGTGATACTCTATAGTGTTGTTGTCCTCACACAGTGACGTGTGGTTAGTGGTTAGCCTTTGGGCAACTGACCACCAGGTAATCAAACCTTAGGTGATTAACAATTGGATAATTGATATCAAGTGAAAGAGAAAATGGACATTTGATCAATGATAATTTATTCTATATACTGTACTGTACTTTGCTAAATATCCTCTTCTAATGTATTTTTATAACCCAACCCATTAACAATCCATAAGGGATATAGAACACATTTAATTATCTTCAACATTTCAAACAGGGTATTAATAAAGAGTCAGGCTTTGTTTGTCCACACATAGTACAGCAGATTTTATGCATTGATCTTGATGTTTTACGCATTAACTAATATGAAATTGTTTCCGTACATTTAAGTTTCTTAAATGAGCATATTTTGGGGAAGTCTTTACTCAGTGGATATTTCAAATACAGTACTGTATAACATTGTGCAATGTAGGTGAACTGTGTTGCCCTCACATAGCAATTTTTGTGTTCTTTGAAACAGACTTTTAATTTGTATAGTACAATTGTTATCTGCTGAGTAAGACTTGTTACTAGTACCGGTAGTTGCTGGTGGTGTGGCTTTCTGTTCAACACTGTTTACTCCAGAAGGCTGTGTTAACTCTGTGAGTTTGTAGTAACAAAAGCTACTCGTGTTATTTTACTTTTAAGGATGTTACTAATAAAAAAAATGGATACAGCATTTGTCTCCTGTCCAATGGGTTACTGATGTGGACCCAGGGGACCTCAATTGATTCACACATTGTGAAAGGGGTACTGACTAGTTCAGGAAGTGAAGGTAGTTGAGTGCATTGCTTGCTCCAAACAGGCCATCAGGTCTGTGCAACTCATTTCAACTTTAAGTATATAATTTATTAGAATGAAGTGATCATAATTATCTGTTTTGATAGGATCTAAATACAGTACAAATACTGTGGTTGGAAAATCAATTTTCTTTATCTAAGAGTTGTATATAAAGGCCATTAATGTCTTACAAGTAATTATCAATAACAGTTGTGTCAACAGTTTGTCTTTAAGAATGACTTTCCACAAATTGTTACATCCATGATCTGTTTGAAGTGATCACGTCTCATAATTTTGGAAAATAAGGTGCTATTATAGTAGGGCTTGTGGGAGGTGTATGAGGATTGTACTGTTGGGGGAGGTTCAGCCTTACCTCCCTGCTCTACAAGATGCTTCTCTTATGACATACTGTACATGTAAAAATTTCCCATGACTGTTATTGCATTATTCTTGTATGTTGTGTGAAGCTACTGGCAACTAGACTAGTGTAGACTTCAGCAGGTTACTATGGTGTTACTCTCACTGCCATCATGTAATAGTCAAGTAATTTTAAGCTCCACATATTTCTTATAATGATCAGGCATCAAAGTTTTCTGTACAGAGTATTTTAATCTCATTTACTGGTAAAATGATTTTGGGGATTCATGGAAATTGGTTATGCTTACATTGGGGGCTGGTGGGGAAAGAGCTTTGGCTGACACCAGGACAACTAGCACACACTTTCATATACAGTACAGTACATGTGCCACTTATTATACCGGTACTAACTCCCTTGATTTGTCACTTTTGACCTTGTTAATATTATTTTTGGTGCTGCCGGATAATTTGATACAGACCATAGATTAAGAACTGGGTTCATTCCTGCTTTCTATACTGTATCTGCCTACCATCATTACCTGGGTTATGCAACCTGAAACATTTGTATATTGTTTGGGAAAAAAAAATGTTTTGGTCAGGCTGTGGGACCAGTCATCAGGAAGCTAATAGTCTGCAAGTTGATTCATAACGGATAAGACGAGTAAAAATACAGATAACTCGCACAAGTGTGGAACTTGGCCGTAACCCATTATTGACGATGATGAATGTAGTACAGTGAGAGGTAGAATATTAAAGGATATCTAGTTCTCAATAATAATAATTACGAATGATTTTCATTAGTAAGTATTGTATGCTTCCCGGGCTGTGGGAGATATTCATGTAACCATTAAAAAGGACTGTGTCAGTGAGGTAGTTAGTTTGGTACCGATTAAATTTTACCAGAGAAGTCCCTGTCTTACACCCTCCCACATAGCCTGTAGTCAGTTGTTTTACCTTCTCATTATCACAGCTCTTTCACCTGAATAATTTTGGTGGTTACTTTGATGCCTGAATAATTCTTATTTAAATTTTTATGTGATGAATTTCTGGCAAATTTAAACCTATCAATGCTCCAAAAGTGCTTGTGTAAAGTTAGTGGCATAAAGCTAGTGAACGTGTACTAAATACTCGTATGTCTGGCTAAAATCTTGGATGAGAGTCTATGACTATACAGTAATTGTAAATTGAGCAAAATTATGTTGCTTCTTATGTGTCTGAGGCAACCACAACTCATTTTCATAAAATTTTACAAATGCAGACAAGCAGTGAATGGCCAAGTTAAGCATGTCCATAGTATCTTTCGAGGTTTATAACATCTACATTTTATGTCCACAATTTTTGGCTGCTGAATTGTACTTACATAAGCAAATTGATGCCAGTGAATGAAATACATTACTTTTTATAACATAATTATGCAATTATTTTTTTTTAACCTGAATATGTTTAAAGGATCAGCATTTGTCTTGGACGTTTGTGGAAATGAGTTTAATATAATCTTTTTGTTTCCAAATTCACATGTGGAGACATGGAGGTACATTTTTAGAAAGTGTCACAATCACTCCAAAGTGTATTATTAATTATAATTATGGCTTTGTACCATTGTAAGAGGGTAAGTCTTTCCTTGTGTAACTTCCCCAGGGGGAAGTTTATCAGAGGACAACTTTCTCATTGGTGGCAAACCCATGCCAGTGTAGAAAATGCTGATGATAAATTATTCTTATTTTTTTATATAGAACGTACTGTAATGATTTATCCATTTCAGATATTGCCAATTGAACTAAACTTTATTTTTTGATGCACAAGCTGTGGAATTGAGAACATTACTGGGCTTCAAAATAGACCTAGACAAGGCTATCAAGAACAATGGGAACTACACAGGCTACTGATCTCCTTCCTTCGGCATGGCCATCTTTCATTTGGGTGGCCATTAGGTAAATAAGGTAAGGTAGAATAGTTTCTATTTCAATCGAGTATGACTGGAAGGAATACAGAACAATACCCATTACATCAAAGATGGAAGAGTAGAACCTAGGCATTCTGGTGTCTATACTGTAGATCTTAAAAGTTTTAACATCAGTGTGCCGAGTCTCCAACGCAGAATCTGCGCACAGGCTTGACAAACACTGGAACATGTTCAGATACATTCAAAACCCATGTATGCCTCAGTATGAACTTACAAACATTGTGTACTGTACTGGAGAATTGACCAACCTCCTGACAAGCTATTGGTAGTAAACTGACCTTGGTTAAAACTGCAAATCTTCCTTCACATATCAAAATGTTGATCCTTGAAACAATCTTCCATCCAAGAACTGGAGAAAGTTTTAACAATTTAATTATGCACACAAAGGGCAGGACAGGTGGTTAGAAGTATCTAATGATTTAATGCACCTAGCCATAAAATGTTGAGAATGGCAATATGGGAACAATAATTGAGTTTATATTCAACTAACTTGAAGTGTGTTTGTATTCCACCAACTGTTCCTCAGTGGGTGATCGTTCAATGTGCTCTTGCTGCTTGGCTCCAGTTTTTGTACTCGTTTTACGGAGGTGGTAACGTCCATCAATACATCTGTTCTGCGCTAGTTTCCGCTTATTGAAAAAAGTACAGGTAGTTAGATATTTAAATTTAGTGTGAATTTCCTAATGTATTTTATTTTAGGTACCATTTCAACAATTTTTTCTCAATTTATAATCCGTTTTGTTTCTATTTTACGCAATTGTTTATTTTTTTTCACAAGGCTCATCTTCTAAGCCTTGTTAATATTTTTGGCCCATATTGCTGCTCAAAGCAGAGAACATAGGTCCTTCTTAACACACTAAGTTCGTATAATAAAATTGGTTAGTACTGTACAGGTACAGTATTTCTCGCTATCAAAAATTAATTTATCTGAATATTCAATTATTAGTTCTTACACCTCTTTTTTGCTATCTGAAGGCAATATTCATTTATCCGAATGTTGACTTCATAGAAAATTTAAATCGTGCACCAGCCAGGGAGTTCGCTGGGGTGGCTAATTTGGTCCTCAGATTATGCAGGAACGTATGTACTGTACTCTCATTCAAGGAGCATGACAGCGCTCACCCCAATCCTTTCACACTCATTGTTTGGTGCAAATTAAGTGCCATCTTTCCATGAATGTGAATGCAGTGGCATCTAAGCATAGTGGTGATTCCTCTGCTACCCTGAGCATCACCAAGAGTGAATGCAGTGGCATCTAAGCATAGTGGTGATTCCTCTGCTACCCTGAGCATCACCAAGAGACCCAAACAATCATTAGATATTAACCTTCAAAGGAAGAAACTTACAGGAAATTTTAAACAATATACAGGTATATAGCATAATGCCCTTGAGGCCATAATCTTTTATTCTTTAACTTCATTCCTAAAACTATACATCTTTGGTTTGAAAATGGACATCGTGTAAACATCAAAAACAGGATATAGAAATAGTATTGAATACTTCTGCCTGACTTACAATGATAGAACATCATCTAATCCATATGACACATCATACATACAATTGAGTTGGGAATAATTTATCAAGTAATGAGTACATCCTCATACATCACGTTTTACACACAAAGCCACGGAGTCTGACTTCCGTAAACCTATCAAGTTCCTAGCATGATTTAGCACATGGTGATGAAGTTCTGTACTGTCACTGGCATTTTCGGATCGGGTAAATATCACATGTCGAAGCCCAGGGTTTTGTACTCACCGAAGTGAAGCTAATGTTTAGGATTAGGTCTGGAGTAATTTTTCACTAAGGGCAAGCTAAGAGAGACCACACTATTCTAACTACAGTAGCCCTTGGAAATGTAACAACTTTGAAAATTTTATAAAATGAGTGTAAATACTGTGCTGCCACATGCCCTTATGTAACTGTAGACCACAATGAAGTCCAAAGGAGCACTTGCAGCATATGCTTCCTAAGTATCTTAGATGCAAGCTAATACAAAACCACATTCAATAGGAAGCGTATACCTTTTAGGGGAAAGGCTGAAACAACAACTACTTTCCACTTTATAACTATCTTTAAATACCTTCCCCTTTTGAAAAAAAAAAAAAAGAAGATAATATTGATGTCCAAAATCTTCATGAAGCTTATGAAAGCAGAATTTCCTCAAATTGAAAAATTTTTCACAATCAGTTTAGCAAGCTACTATTGCTATATGTTGTAGTTTTATTACTTTGTAGGAGAAAACACGTTAAACATGGCTTTCATATGGGGACTCCTTGTATAGCTCTCCCACACAGGTCACGGGAGAAAACTTCTCAAAATTTGTAACACTTGCTTGAGATCTCGATAGATGCATAAACCCTACCCAGAGTGAGCTGGTGTAGAAAGAATCTACAAGACTTGGGAGCAAGACTGTACCTCACCAGCTCTAGTTATTACCAATTAAATTTTAACTTAACAAATTAGAAGTTAACCTTTAGCTGCTGGGGTACAATTGAACTTACTCTGTATCCTCTACTTGTTGTCTCACTCCAAACAAGATAATGATACTGTACTGTATTTACAAATATGGGAACTACATTAACATGAGGATATTAAACTTCTTAAAAACTGTACACTTCATCTCTGCTATACCGATTTATATATGATGAAATAACTGCGGTAATAAAATTGACGTAATACATATACAACATTTTTAGTACCATGAGTTTTGCCTGAAGAAAAACGCGAGGTGCACTGCCTCGTAAGGTAGCCTCCCCATATACCTGTATTATGGAGAATAACATTAAAAACCATCTGTATGTATTCAACATGAAATAATCCCTCTAATAGTTGCATAAACATGGAATCACTTATATGGAGGACTAGAAAGGTGAAGGTGGTATTCCTAAAAATCCTGGTACAGTACACCAATTAATTCAAAAGACCTCTGAGACCATGTACTGGAAGTAGTATATGATAAAATATCTTATATACATTCTGTTCTTCTGAGCCATAATTATGAGGGAGACATAAAGGAAAACTATTATTAGCATAATATTCTATCAGGTATCATGCTAACTATGTACCAAATAAGGTTAGCAGCCAAATAGATTCTCTTCCTTAGTCACTTTCATACTCGAGATAGTGAAAGTGTAAGAGACGTTGGTAGTAAACAAAAAAATTACACAAGAGGAGGTAAAAACACAAAGAACAAATAACTAAAATCTGCAGTAGATGTTGAAAAGCAATTAATCTCAGAGGAGTGTATGTCTTTCACATCCTTTATAGTAGAATACACCAAATGCTAAGATGCACTTGCATGGACATCCAAGTTGCAACTAAAATTTATTTTTAAAGTTTAGAAAAAGTATTCTCAACAGCTACTTTACAGATATTAAAACCTTTGCGAAGTGGAGGGTCTACTTTTTCCGTAATAAGTTTGAACATTTAGCAGTTCCACTTAACCTATACTTCTTCAGCTTTCAATCCCTGCCAAAACTATAGCAAACTTGTTCATAGCACCACAGCAACATGTTCATTTATGCACTATGTAGTTGTTTTACACACAAAAATCATGAGTGATGCACAATAAATAATAGTATGCATGTCACTGTATACCTAGAATTCTTGCATGAAAACTGGGCTACAACACCTGCACACAACCAATACAAATGCATTATTTCTCTCAAGCACCTGATACCAGCACATGATATCAGTGTGTATGCACTACATGGATGACAACAAAGTACGTACAGTACAGCATACTGTATATACGGTAAGCAGAATAATTTGCTTGTCTTGAATTTTAGTGAGGGACAAATATTGTGATCTACAATTTCACAAAATAGTAAACCACAAAGCCTTATGAAAAAAATGTGAGAACATGCTGCTGCAGTACCTATATCAGGTGAAAGTAATATCCTGGATATTATCAAATATTCATTTACTTCTCACAAATCCAGACTCCACCTTGAGCAACAAAAATATGATATTTGTAAAGTCTCCAGGAGACCATCATAATTTGAACTGAGCTTGAGGTAGAGTTTGCCTGTGAAAACATAGTATGTTCCATACATGTCCATCGAGTTGTAGTACTGTACTTTGTAATATGTCATGATGTTTTATATTACTACAGTACAGTATATTATAATATTCAACATACCCAGGCAATGTTCTTGATATAACCTGTGGCTGTGAATTTAAAAGAAAGATAGAACACAAATTAGCATAAAAACGTGAATTAAAAATTGTACAGCCATGGAGATGTTATCAAAGTGATAGCTACTTAATATTCCCTCTTTAACAAAAGATAAAATGATGTCAATTACATTTCGTCAGGTGTAGAACACAATATGAACCACCAACACAGTATAAATGACACTGATATGATTACATTCAGTATATACGTAATAATAATAATCTATTAAATATTGATAAATATAAGTTTAGTAAATTAAATATTGCTTCAAAAGAATGGCAATACGACACGATTATTAATCTAGTTTGTGTCAAGTCAACAAGACAATTCCTTCAGTATATTTACCCCAGAGAGGATAATGATCTAGTCAAGTGTAACTTGTAACGGTGTACAATATACTGTACCCATATTTCAGGCATAATAAGCATGTCAAACTGTACTTACTACACACTGGTGATGCCAAGTAGTAAAATGCAATATTTGTTGATATACAATATCTTCTAGATATGTATGACATAAAAATGCAATTGTTGATTCACAATAAAAAAAGTCCTTGCCATTGTAGATTGAACTTAATGATTAGGTTATTATGTCTTAATATCTTTTTTTCTGTATATACAGTATCTATATTCATGTTATGTACTGTATCATCACTTCATCATATCATCACTTAAGAATCACCATAACAGAAGCAGTAGTCTTATTAATAGTTTGTGTACGGTAACTTATAAAGGACATTTAATATACAACATTTCAACTACAGTACTGTGTTTATCTGTAACATCATGGCTCATATTCTTGTCAATACTTTTTTCATATTGAGGTCTTAAAGGATGCAGTTTACCAAAACATACAAGTAAATTTTCTACCATCAATGACAATCATGTTCACTGATGTTTCACTTGATGTACAATTATTCCAATGGAAATTAATCTACGATTTCAACATTTAAAACTTGAGAAAACTGGTTCATGCTGCTCTCATATACTGTAGTCTTCACTTTAACAGCACATGGAATTAATCTTATAAATTAGTCATTTTTCCAATACAACAATACTGTATAATACAGTATTACAGTACACACTGTATTCTTCCTGTAAAACTTGTCCCCTTTCATCATATCTTTTTTCCTCTTCCTTTTCAACTTTACAAAATTAAGATTTACTGTCCATAACTATTAGCTAAATCCTAGGAACTATGTACACTACAACCTGAATTACTAATTTTTTTCAAATCCTCGAGTGATTTGTGTAACTTATAAAATTTCATATGTAAAATATAAAGGTTTTGTTTTCATGAATTTTTTTTTTTGCAAAGGAAGAGAAGAATTTCACTGAAGTTATATGGACAGTTCTTAATCTTATATCAAATTAATCCTCCACACACAATGAACTGTCACATGATTATGGAAACATTTGGAAGATTGTTAACAGATAATTACAAATGAGATTTTTTTTTTTACCATTACTATGACTGGAATTATCATACCTGTATTCATCACTGTTCCTACAAACACACATACACACACACACCGATTTTTTTCCCTCCTAAGACAATTTACAATGTCTTGTGTACCAATATCACAATGAAATTCATAATCTATATGCAATAAATCATATACAGTATTGACCAATGACTAAAAAACTACACCCCCTGCAATTTATAGTGTTCCTTCAGTTATGATTTATCTAAAAAAATACAAGACCAAACATAAAATATACAGTAGCATTTTCACCTCTGGGGATGTCAGCATCCGATTGGCTCCACGACAACTAAGGTCACTACTTTCCTTCCACTTACCAATAAACTGATGGTAACTGTGCTGTGTGGGCTGTACCTCAACTTATGCCCAAATTAGTCAGAAGCTGATGGTAACTAACGGTAGGATTTTTGTCTAAACTTGCTGATGGGTTGGCTACAGGGCTGTAGCTAGGTAACGTCACGACTGTAGCGGTGGGCTCCGTGTAAGAAGCTGCACTCGACTTGGGCTACAACTTGGTGTGCCGGATATTGTCGGTCCATAGGTTCTGGATGGTCATGGATTCCAAGCTATTGAGGAAGGAATCATTGTCCAGGCTGATTAGATCCTCCGGACTCCCCTGTAACAGAAACAAAGTGGAATGTTAGTGGTGTCTTCATGTGGGGAGGACCAGTACAGGCTGGTGAATGACAGTAGCATCACGACAAGATGAACTTTCCCTCTTCTTCACTGCTTGGTTTATTTCTTGGTAAAATATGACTAAAAGCTTCTGAAAAGTATTAATATTCATAATGGTTAATACAATGATTAATTATTATGGTCACAAGAAGACACAATGCTCAGTTAGTGTGTTATTTGATTTAAACATAGTGTGAAGAAAGTTTACAGTAGTATAGAGAGGAAAGAAAGTTGAAGAAATTATGGAAGCTTCCTCAAAAAATAGTCTAGGAACTTTTACTTCACACATTACAGCTTGTAGTGTTTTCCTTTGAAGCAAACAATGATATTATTTTACTAATTATTTCAGAGATTTCTTAATGAAAACTTTCCTTATTGTTAACTGTACAAGATAGATTATTTAAACATGTGGAGGCAGTCACACACTGAAAAACACAATACAGTACAGTACTATATATTTAAAGCTAATGTTGGTATTATATATAGTATAGTAGTTAAGAAAGTGTTTAACACCTCTGATGTTACATGTACAATATATTACTTGATAAAATGTGAAGAAAAAAATCAGGTTAGTACTTGAAATCTGAAGACAACAAGGACATATGTGACATACAGTCCTGTTGCTTCTTTGGAAGGCTATCATTCTATCCCAGTTCTTGTTAAATATGACTATGACGGGTGTTATCCAGTGAGACCCTAACGACTATCAACAGGTTTTCTTAAAAGTACAGTACTCCAGTTCCAACAGTACTAACACTCAACCAAGGAAGATGGCCCTCATTGGCTCTGTAGGAAGACCAGTTAGTCTAACTGAAAAGAACTCTCCAGTACAACTAACCATCAATTAACAAGATGCACAAATTATGTGCAGGCTAGGAAGACCTGTCTTCAACACCAAAATGATGCATGCAAACATTAGTAAACCCTAGAGTACACAGATGGGACATATCAGGGTTATGAATGCAAACGACAAAAACAATTCCCAAGCTTTATCAGTTTAATGTGACTCGAGGATCTAAATCTGTATCACATATATGGGAACTAAAGTTTTCTTATTGATATATTTTTTCTTTGTTTTAATAAACAATGATGGCTTTAGAAGAGATTCTGTACAGCCACACTGAATGTGGAAAAAATATATGGATACTGTAGGGTAAATCACATACTGTACGCTCTGTACTGTAATGACATGGTATCTCCCTTACTCTATGGTGGCTCAAGCACCTATTTTCATCACTGTTGTTTTAACTATTACTACACAATGATATATAACTACAGGTAAATACTGTATTACATGTTCTATATCAACAACTTCACTCTAAATACAAGACAGCCTTACCCATAAGACACCAACACTACCTTACATGTTACTGTCTTCTACACAATTATTGAAGATGCTGATGGCACAAAGAAAACAAAGGGTCTGACAGCTTGATAACGCTGGTAAATACACTTGGCCATATTACATAAAGGACGAAATCCTTTAAGGTTTTTCTCACTGGCATTAGCTTGTCTGAGATTGTGGTGGACAGATGGTAAAAAATTATAATCTGAATTTAGCTATATTTGCTCCTTTCATAATATATTTTAAGAGTAACTGATTCTTGAAGACATAATACAGTAATTTCTTGATATAGTTTTATCATCAACTGCCTTGTTGAAATCCACTGACTGTAAATTTAATCCCTACTGGTTAACTACTTATTGTACTCTTGTATGCTGTTGCCCATCTTTCCAATATCTAGGATAATATTTGCCATTGTCTGCAACTTCAATAACATGACTTGTGATGTGCGGTCGGTAACTAAATGACCAAACTTTACCGCCGGCAAGGACATCACATCAAAAGAAGACAGGGAAGCTCTAAGTCTACAGGTGGGATGAGGAAATGCCTCGTCCCACTCACGCTTTGTGAAGACCTGCCCAATGTTTGGCAAGTTCATAGGGGCTATCTTGGGCATTGTGGGCAAAGACTTCTTGAGCTTGTCCCCCATGCCCTGAGGTAGTGATGGCTTGAGGTTCTTGAGGTGGATGAGAACCTGTGGCACCTGCTGGGCCTGCTCAGGTTGAGAGGCCTGCGGAGTCTGGCCCTTCACACGTTCAAGTTCAGGTGTAATGAGAGAACCAGGAAGGTACAAGTTTAAGATAGAAAATTAGTAGAAGAACACACATAAATATAAAAGGGAAATGTTTATTTGGTAAAAGTTAATGTAATTAACAAGAGGATACTTAATGTTAATACTGTATACAGTGTATACAGCTGTACATGGACATAGAATAATACAAAAGATGTATGGTTAAGAAATTTAACAGCATAAACAGTATTTATATATCAACAGATCCCACCCAATCCACAGAGTCACAATCCTAGGGCTTGCAGACTGAATAAAGTACTGTACTGTCCTGTGTGTTAAGTGAATATTGTACTGTACAACTTGTACTACCACCTACTTACTGTACATTACTAATATAATTTAAAGTGAGAGTGAATAAAGACCTGTACAGTAGTGTGTATTGAGTGAATAGTGTAAAGCCTGTACTGTATGACATCACTCACCGCCACCTCCTGATGAGTGTTGGTATGTCATGCTGTACAGTAATTCATTTAGTTATTACTGTGGTGTAATGTTTTCATAATGTTAGCAGATGTTGTAGTGCAGTAATAATCATATTACACTTATTCTCCCTTTGTATTCACATGTGTTTAGATCGAAACCATTTTGGGCATTTCTCAGTGTGTTAAGCTTTCATACTACACGTGTGCACAGATTACATGGATTTTGTATTACATTTTCACATTCAAAATTCGTCGTTTTATTAACTAGTCTGGCTGTTGGTCTGTTCTCTTGTTATACACATTGGCTGTGATTGAAAATTTCAGGGATTGGGTGGGATTTACTGTATATACAGTATAAATACTTTACTTATTGTTGCAACACTTTCTGGAAATTGTCAAAATACAGTACAGTACTGCTTAAAATATAAAGATACTGTACTCCTTTTATGACATCACCAGAGGAGTGTGCTGTGCTTCATGAACTATTAAAGGTAATATGGAGACAAGTGGTAAACAACACACCCTGAATCAACAAGTGCAGTACTGTGCAGTGAGCTATGTCTGTGAAGGTGGCCAATATTTTGTGATGGGTTTTATAATTACTTGTGCTGTGCTAAGCTAGCAACACAATGCTGTTCTTTAAACTGTTGTAGTAAGCTACGTCATTCCTTCTACAAGGGTATAATTAAAAATACTTTGGGTAAGGCTTTAAAAAATACTGTACAAGTATACATAATGTGTATATTTTGAATATTTTTAACTAGCATTTAATTTGTGTATGTGTGTTTATGTATTAGTGAAGGAAAGCTTTGCTAAATTACCTTGGGTGTGTCGATTTGTGAGTTAACATAGGAGACGCGAACCTGGTCATCGATGTAGCCGCCAGAGTCCGAGCCAGCATACCCTCGGTCAGACCCCAGAACTTTGGGCCGGTTGAGAGTGCGTCGCTGCCACACCACGAAGCCTCCCACACCTGTTGATGTGGTGAAGCACCCTTTATTCTATCCACCAAAAACAAATACAGTAACAGTACACTATATTTCTTCCAAGACTCATAACAGTAGATACAAGAGTATCCTCAAGAAAATTCCTACCTGGCTGGTCTGGCTGGTGCAGTATTTTCTGATATGCCTTTTTATATACTGTACTGTACTGTACTGCTGAATCATTTATGCACTTGGCTTAAGATGACTATACAGTACAGTGATGTTTAGTGTTGCAAGAGGCATGTTCAAGCATTTTTTGAATGTGAGAGGCAGCAGTATACAACATATATATGTATATACATACTGTTCTTTACATAATCCAATTCCACCTCGACACACCTATTATATGTACAGTATACTTTACATAATAGCTTGACAAACCTAATAATATGACGAGCGAGAAGAGAACACCAAACACAATCCCCACGATACAACCGGGCGTCAGAGCCTCTGGTGCAACGGCGCTGACCTTCTCTTGCTGAGGAGGCAACACCCATGACGTGCCAGCCTCCACCTCTAGCGTGTGATCCCCGGCAGCCAGATCACTTGACTCCTCCTCGTCCACTTTCTCACTGTGGATAATTGGCTGATGACATTTTCTTTTCCAACAACAAAATATTAATATAAAAATAATGTACAGTACAGTACAATAGTAATAATGATACTACAACGCTACATTACAGTTTGCCATAACATACAGTAACACACCTTGAGCCACCCTGTGCATGTTTCTTATTGACAAAGAAGACCTTTCCAAGCAGCATTATTGTATAACTGTCCAACACGTGAGGCCATGGGGAAAAGAGGGGTGAATCAACCAAAACAATGTTTTGATTTGTGCACATTAGATTGTGTGTATATCTGTAACGGACTATACGAAAATAATGAAATTGGTCTCAAATAATAGGAAAATTAGTGTTCTGTACTTTTAGATTAGGATACAATTTTCTTTTTCGCATCAGTTAGGCCTAAGTTGGCTGGTTCGCCCCTCTTACCCAGAGCGCTTCAAGTGTTCTGTATCTTTACAGTGTTTCTTATTCTAAATCATATTGACCTCTACTTTGTTTAAAAAGAACACTATTTTTCATACTGTACTTGTATTTACAGTACTGAAGCTGAAATAAGGCAACTAGTGCAACAATATGTACATACACTAATGCAAGGGTAGTGCCTAGTGACTGTACAGTACAGTATGTGATATGTAATTTACAACCATACAGTATAATTACAAATTGATAAATGATGAGGACATAAATATTTAATTTTTACCCAATATTCAGTTTATATTTAAAAGAAAAACGGTTTTCGAAAACACACAATTCAGGGATCAAGAAGTGTTCTTGTAACTCTAACAGTTCACAAGTTTAGCTGACAATGAAAATTCTATACAGGTAAAGAATTCTAAGAACTTTTTTATTAGAGAAAGAAAAAGACACAGTATAGTATATCAACTTACACAAACCCAAAGAACTGTCTTCAGTTATGCCAGGTTAATGTGTGACAACTCTAGTGTGTAGCCATTGCCACTTACACAGTATGTACTGTACAGTACAATACAATACAGAAGAGTATACCGTGAGGAGGAGAGGAGGCAGAAAACCAAACACCTTACCTTTGGTCCCGAGGATGAATGGGCAGCTCAGCCGTCACCTCAGGTAAAGGATGTTCCTTAGATGGCAACTCTTCTTTTGTCACATCAAAGTCTGGAAGGTTGTCGTTGTCAGAGTCGAGAGGATCACCATAGTTGTCAGTGTCCTCTTCATTTGGTAAAGGGGCAGAGCTAGGACTAGGCAGGTCGTGGGTATCTGGTACAACAGGTACCACTTCAGGTACTACTACCGGTTCATCTTCCTCTGTCTCCTCTGATACAGTTTCGGGTATTGTTTCTGATACTGTTTCTGGCAGCACCCCATCTTCCTCTTCAGAACTTACTGGTTCCTCAACAACAACTGTGGTGTTGTTTGCCTCGGGGTCATCTTCGGCAGATAATGCAGAGGTTTCAATTTCTTCATCAGAAGGAGGAGCTTCCTCTTCTGTCTCCAACTCATCAGTGGGTGCCCCTTCTGGAGGACCTTCGGGAGTGGGGGAGGTCATGCTCATGATTTCCAGACCTCTGTTGGCAAGTTTGGGTACATTGTTTACCTTTTCAAGTACTGTGGATTTTTCAGCCTGGGTCATCTCTTCAGAATCTTCACGAGGATCTTGAATGTAGACCCTGGATTTACGGATGGTCTCCGCTGTTAATCCTTCGGGTGGCAAAACCCGGGTCTCCTGTGGTATAGTCTCTGCAACGGCTTCTGAAGCGTGATGAACTGTGTCGTCAGTGTCACTCCTTTCCACAATATCTATGGGGGCTGAACTATCCATTACAAAAGATGGAACCTCCTCTTGAGATTTTGTCTCCACCTGCTCATCTGATTCCTCACTATCCAGATCTTTCACTGGATCAATAACTTTGAGAGTTGTGTCTTTATGTTCTCCTGTCACATGTTCATCTGCACCTTCATGTTCTTCACTACCTTTCACTGGCTGGTGTATTTGCTTCATCAATTCACCTTCACCTGCATTATGGTGTGTATCATCTCCATTTGCTTCCCCTGCTAAGGTTTCAGACAGAGCCACATGATGTTCACCCTCTCCACCTGCTGTACTCTCTTCTGCTCCTACACTGGTTGTATCTGCTTCTCCTGCCACAACATGGTCAACAATAACCTCTGTGTGCGCCCCAGCCGTGGTGTCCTGCTCTGGACTGTTCTTGTCACCACCTTCGGCCTCATGTACAGCCCCCTCTGCCACCTCATCAGGCTGATGTTCTTGGAATTCGACATCTGGTTGATTCTGTAAAGGCTCGGGATGCTCTGGTTGATTTTCTTTGGACTGGGAGTCATCTGGATTATCCTCTGTGGACTGGGAATCTTCTAGGAGCTTCTCTGTGGACTGGGAGTCATCTGGATGATCCTCCGTGGACTGGGAATCTTCTAGGAGCTTCTCTATGAACGGTGTACTCTCTGGATTAGTTTCAGTGGACTGGGTACCTTGTTGGTGGTGGGTGGAGTGTACATTTAGGGCTGGAGCCTCAGGGTGGGAGTGTGCCTCAGGACTGGTGGGTGGGGTGGTGGCCGTGGGGATCGGAGGGTCGTCTTCGGGTGGCTCGCCAGAAGGCACCTGGGAAGAAGCCGTGGCCTCGCTCACTTCCTCGCTAACCTCGAAGGTGACGTGACGGATTTCGTGTGTGACATCAACTTGGGCGGCATCATGGGCGGTGAAGGCGGGCTGGTCGCTGGGTACCGGGGAGCAGGTCACCGCACCCACCACCAGCAGCAACGTCAACACTGTAATGCACACAATAAAACTGGGTTAGTCGTAACATATCATCACTGTCATAGATAGGTAGACAGACAGACAACTGGATATCACATCTTAACCATACCATCAAGATATCAGTGACAACAGCATTGACATTACATTCATTACCATTGCATCTTGATATCATAACATTGACATTCTACTTGACCATACAACGAACATGACTGAAAAAAAAGTACAGTACAGGTATCGTTCCCAAGAGATTTTGTACCATAATTTAGCCAGATGCTAACTAGTGTCAAGTGAACGTATTTAATATCTAGTTAGTGGAATTTTATTACTATTTTTCGGGATGGTATGTATGTGCTCAGTAAACTCTAACCCCAAAAAAAAACACTCCCAGGTAATAAATTTAGAAAGCTCCAAGGTTCATTATAACTCAAATATGAAGGCAGTAAATTATATCAACATACATAATTATACAAACTCCATCTCTGTTTCTTCATGTCTCAGCTCAGTCACGACAGTTATATGCGTTCGTATACTCCCAGTTAAGGGTAAAATTAACCTACTGTATATACCTGCACCGTCTATATACACTTCATACTTGCACTATGTACATTATATACCTGCACTGTCTAGTATATACACACCGATTCAATGTAAAGTAACCTAATCTATCTACCTACCTACTATTCCATCTACCTCAACGAATCATTGAGAAAAGAACGAACAGCAGTGGTAAGGGAACGAACCCGACTCGTCCAATACCTTCTTGTCAATAACTTATTCCAACATTTGATAACTTCACTAAAAAATAATGTATTGATTTTCGATACAGTCGCGATACGGAATTATTTTAAATATATGATAATCAACAGACAATAGTTGTTATAATTAAAACCTAACCAATTTCAATATTGCTCAAGGACTGAAACTGTGCCTACAATACACCATTCACAGGGAGATACAGTGTACGCAGTCGCAGACGACAACTCCATAGGCAACAGAGAGTAGCTAAGTACTTTTTTCTCTCTTTATTTTCTTTGAAATAGGTGTAGATCTATACACAGTCTACACCCCCCCCACAACAACAACAACCATGAGTTTGGTATGTGATTACTGCAGGGAGACGTCGGATATGGAGGATGCAGGCCTAACTAATGCAACGTCTAGGAAGTTACTAACTGCCGTAAAGCTTGATGGCTGTTGCTGGTATTGCCCTGGCTGCATAGTCAAGGTGAATGAAGCGATTGCAATCCATAAGGGAACGAGTTCTCTAGGGACGAAAATAGATGAAGCAGGAGCCCTGCTGGTTGACAAACTGGAGCAAGTTGAGAAAGAGATCCTTGCTAAGACTGAGGAAGTAGCTAATAGAATGGAGGTGGTTGCTAAGAGGAGCTATGCGGACGTATTAGGAGGGCCACGGGTGGGGGGGGCGGAGAGTAATGCAGAATCAGTACAGGTTCTACAGCAGATTGGGACTCTGAAAAAGTGTGTCGAAGAAATGAAAATTAACGGACCTACTGTTAGGGGAGAGGAGGAACACCAGGAACGGCTCCAGCGCAGGAACAATGTAATAGTTTTTGGAGTCCCAGAGAGCCAGGCAGAGGGAACTGTGAGTAAGGAAACACACGACAAGGTGCTGTTTCAAAATATTTGCACAGAGGTTCTGAAGATTCCAGCAACCCCTCAGGATGTGAGGAGACTGGGACAAAAGCAGGGGGCTAAGCCTCGCCCCCTCAGGATCACATTAGGGAGTGAGGAGGAAAAATGGCAAGTTATCCGGCAGGCAAAAAACTTAGCAAGGAGCGAGGCATTTCGAGATGTATTTATTCACCCAGACCGCACGGTAATGCAGAGGGAACAGCACAAGAAGCTCCTGCTGGACTTGAAGCAGAGGAGGGAGGAGTCGAGAAGGAACGGGGACAGGTGCACATGGGTTATACTCAGGGGGAGGGTAGTGGAAACAAGTGTGCCGACACAGGGCCAGGGGGCAGCAGTGCACCCTCCACCCACTCAACCCCCCACCCGGGAGGCGGCACCAGCTCAGCCTACCGGACAGGAGGGAACGAGCGCCGTGTAAACAATGAAATTTTTAACCACACCCTGCAAAATACAGTGTACTTAGCAAATGCTGCAGCTTCTGAGAATGTGGGTGGAGCGGGTTTATTACTAAGAGCAGAGACGTTACCGAGAACAAATTCTGGCTTGAATGTCATGTACACTAATACCGACACGTTCCTTGATAAGAGGGAGGAGTTTGAAACACTACTAAGAGTACACCAACCAGATATTGTAGGAGTTGTAGAACTGTTGTACAAGAACAGGAGAATCGACCCAGAGGAATGTGAGTTCAGTATTGCTGGATATGACTCATTTACGAACCTAACTCAAGAATCCTGCAGGAGGGGTGTGGTTATCTACGCTAGGCAAGACCTTAGAGCCAGCCAGGCGAGGGTACAGGGAGAGGATGTCTTTGAAGAGTCCAAGTGGTGTAAAATTAAATTAAAGGGAGGGGACTTACTTATCGTCGGGTGTATCTACAGATCCCCGAACTGTGGCCCACTAAATCAAAGGAACTTAAGAACCTTAATAAACAATGCGGCGATGCTCAACCCCAGCCACCTCCTTATCATGGGGGACTTTAACTATGGCGACATCGACTGGAGAAACGAGTCAACCCCGAATGACTTGAATAATCCTGCTACTCTTTTTGTAGAAACTCTGAGAGATAATTTTCTGTTCCAACATGTGAGAGACCCGACACATTACAGAGGGGAACAAACACCCAAGCCACTTGACCTCATCATAACAAACGAGGAGGGTATGGTGGCCAAACTGGAACACCTTGCCCCAGTTGGCACCAGTCACCATACAGTGTTGTCATTCAGATTTAACTGTTACCTAGTTCAAGATAAGGCCAGGCCAAGGTGCAAATATTACAAGGGAAATTACAATGGGATGAGGGAAGAGATGAGGGGTATCAACTGGCCTGACTTATTAAGGTACAAGAACGCAGACACTACGCTGAATATCATAACTAGTAAAATGACCCATTTGATCGATAAATATATACCCAAGACCAAACCCAGTGCTTCTAGGAATACGAGGGGATCCCTACACATGAACCATGCGGCGGTCGACAAAATTAAGAAGAAAACCCAGAAATTCAAGACGTGGGTTGGGTCAAACGATGAGCAAGACAGGAGGATGTATGCAAGAGCCAGAAACCAAGCAAAGATAGAGTGTAGGAGGGCTGAAAAGGAGTTCCAAAGGCTGGTTGCACGCGAGGTCAAGTCAAACCCAAAGGCGTTTTACCGCTATGCAAAGTCGAAATTGAAAACGCGAGTAGGAGTATCAGACCTGAGGCTTGAAGATGGTAGTTACGCAGATTCTGACCAGGATAAAGCTGAGGCATTGAACAGCTTCTTTTCCTCAGTGTTCACAAGAGAGGATGCAACTAACCTTCCTGCGTTTGAGGACAGACGGTTCGACACAGCACTGACCCACATTGTGTTCACAGAAGAGGGTATTAGAAATAAACTGTCCAGGCTAAAGGTCCATAAGAGTCCTGGACCTGACATGGTGCATCCTAGAGTGCTAAGGGAGCTGTGCAACGAGCTTGCAGAGCCCCTGAAGATTCTGTTTTGTAAATGCCTGGATGAACAAATGGTCCCCAGTGAATGGAAAGTGGCTTATGTGAGTCCTATCTTCAAGAAGGGCGATAGGCACTCCACGAACAACTATAGACCGGTGAGCCTGACCAGCATAATATGTAAAGTACTTGAGAGTATTATCAGAGATGCAGCGATGGAACATCTACTACGAAACAACCTTGTAAAAGATTGCCAACACGGTTTTATGCCGGGGCGCTCTTGCTTGACACAATTGCTCAAGGTATTGGATATTTGGACCCATATTCTAGAACGGGGTGGTAATATCGACAATATTTACCTAGATTTTGCCAAGGCTTTCGACAGTGTACCCCACGAAAGGCTGAAAATCAAACTGGAAGGGTACGGAATTCGGGGAAATGTCCTAGCGTGGATAGAAGACTTTCTACATGACCGCAAGCAATGTGTGGTGATTAATGGCACGAAATCGTCATCTGTACCTGTAACAAGTGGGGTACCGCAGGGTAGTGTATTGGGCCCGCTGTTGTTTGTTTGTTTCATAAATGATATGCCTGACGTTGTACACTCCTCCATACAAATGTTTGCCGATGACGCCAAGTTATTTCGGGAAATTAAGAACCAAGCGGACTGTGAAGAGCTGCAGAAGGACCTCTGTGGGCTCCAGGAATGGTCGAAGGAATGGCTGCTGAGATTCAATGTCACGAAGTGTAAGAGGATGCACCTGGGGCGTACCAACGGTAAGGAGGCGTACCATATGTCCCAACGGGATGAAGAAAATGTACTAGTTGAGACTGTGTGTGAGAAGGACCTAGGTGTGTATGTTGACAATGAGCTGAAGTTCTCAGGCCATTGTGAGAAGAAGGTAAATCAGGCAAATAAATTATTGGGTCTTATAAGAAGGTCGTTCAGATATCTAGACGGTCCGTCCCTCGTGACGATCTTCAGGAGTGAAGTGCTTCCCCATCTGGAGTACTGTCACCCCATCTGGTCCCCGAGATATGCTAGGGACTGTCAGTTGGTTGAAAATGTTCAAAGGAGGGCCACCAAGCTGGTGCCTGCACTTCGGCATCTCAGCTACCCTGCGAGATTGGAGCGCCTGAACTTGCCTAGCTTATACTACAGACGGGCAAGGGGGGACCTAGTTGAGGTTTATAAGCATCTCAGGGGGCACTACTCAGTTGAGTGTCCTTACTTGGAGCTGGCGGACGCTCGCCCCACAAGGGGTCACAGCTCAAGATTGAAGAAGCCGCAAGTCCGGAAAACCGTGAGGGCAAACTTTTTCGGAGTGAGGGTTGTAAACTCTTGGAACAATCTACCAGAAAGTGTTGTGACGGCACCGAGTGTGAGCTCTTTCAAGAGAAGACTTGACCAACACTGGAGCGGGTTCAGGTACATTCAGGAGCCGGTGCATGCCCAGTATTTGCCAACAGTGCGTGACAGAGACGTGACCGATCGCCCGGGCGGCTAGCGAGCCGACCTTTTGGTGAAGAATATAAAGGAAAAGAGTCGTGACCGATCGCCCAAGCGGCTAACAAGCCGATCAGTGGCGAAGAGGATAAAAGTAAAAAGTAGTACATTAGGGGTACGATGAGAATCCCTTGTGTATGATGACTTAATACCCCTGAGTATGTCTTAATCCTCGAGTATGATGACTTAATCTCTTGTATAAATAAATACTAATGATAATATTTGTAAAACGATACAAAATGACGAAATAAACAATCTCAAACAATCAAGTCATAAGTACAGCAATAAAACATTCTGTACACGATTAATTAACCCCACTGGCAACTGTTCCCGTAGAGTTCCCCCCTCCCCCAAGATGAATGGATATTATACATCACCCCAGGCCAACTGTACACCGCATTAAATGAATGTCACTACAGACAAAGTTACATTAGAAAACTTTTATGATATTTAATGATGAATTGAATATGAATACTGTTTAATAATGCAAGACTGATTAATAATTATGATAACTTTCTTTTACAGGGAAAGCAAATGGGGGGGAGGAACGGAGGGGGGAGGTGGGCGATCGATGAATTGGGGGGATTGGGTTGCTGCTTCAGTACACTCACCCGCACACAACGCCAGGCGCACCTACGCTCATAATGGAGAACACACAACACAGGAAAACTCTCCAATAAGTCGCTAATAACTTACTGTCAGTGCTAAGTGTATATAACTGTACAGAATATATAATATCTCAGTTTCCCCTTTACATAGTGAACGCTAGCCTTTGAAGCAGTTTATATTTGATTTTTTTTAAACTAACACAAAGAAAATATTCTCAAAGTATGGCTGATGTCTTTATAAAGTATTAAAGAGGTAAATATTATTGCTTATGAACAAAATTTACAGGATCGCTAGATAGACACGCGCAGTTTCCTCGGCAGGAGTGCTAACCGTCGTCACACGCAAGCCGGAAGTGGTCTATTATTTTTCAAAACTAACAACAGATGCCTTAACGATTTTTAGAACGCTTTAAAAATGAAATAAACCACGGTGACCACTTTATATAATATATTTTGACATGAGAATTTATTTATATAGCCGTAACTTACTGGGACGAAGTTAAAAAGTCTTAAGTTATGGAACAGTCTTCGTATAATTTTGAAGCTATTAAAGTCATCATCTATGTATCACAGCTGTGAGTACCTCCACATGACTATACTGTAACAAAAAATCAGTTGTGTTAAGTTCTGGGAATCTCCGAGGCGCTGACGTTAAGCTCCAGGAAGCATGTCACACACACACACTCTCTCACTGTTCAAGGTATCACACACAACATTATAGACTAGAATGATTAACATAAGGTAGACGAAACAAATGATAACAGAAAAAGACTATGGTAAAAATGTATAAATACTCAGTTACCTAAATAATCTTAAGGAATATTTTGGTGTATTGAGATATTAGAGCTGTTTTAATAATTTCCGTGTTTGATTGGTGGATTTGGTATGATGATGTAACAGTAGTGATTATCCCGGCAGGTCGCCCTAAAGATGTTATCTCTATTATCAAGTCATTGTTACATTATGTTGTATGAAATGGCTATTCTATTCTTTCTTTATCGATATATTTCTACATATCCTCTTTGGCTATTCATGACAAATTTAACTACATAAGGAATAATTTTCTCGTTTTAATTCCTCTGGTGATAAAGATTTAGAGAATGGTTCCTGGTACACACACTATACTGTAAAACAAGCAAGTGGTGTACAGTACAGTGTAACACAGCTTGGTACAGCACAGCTCGACCTTGCAGAGCTGTAATCTCCGACACGCAACCCGGAGATAGTGCTGAACACCACCACCTAGGGTTCAGAATCGTGCGCAAAATATCCCTATCACACGGGAGGTGCATGAAAGCGTATCTAACTAACTGTCAGGCTTTAGCTAAACCATAACAAATCATAACTCAAAATTATATAGAATTTACAGAGGCTATCTTAACAAGACGCGTTTCTTAAAAGTATTTCCCACTAACTGTACTGTACATGTGTGTACGACTGACTCACTAAGGTTCGTACGTTTAATTTCCTCAAGTGTTGCTATCAGTACGTATCTAATATGGTCACAGAAGTTACGATACAAAGGTGAATTCTCAAAGGTTCGTGAATTTACCGTTTGTCATATCTACAATAAAATAATAATAAAAATAAAAGATTCACTTGAGAAAATTACACATACGTACAGTATACCATTGGATCCTGTTACAATACACGTTACACAAGTTATTACCACATACAATTAATTAAAGGATTCAATAATTACGTTGCAGATATTGGGAATGAGGTTAAAAAGCATAGGTTATATTTACTAAGCACATTAAACAAAAATATGGCAGCCAGTGTACCGAGACTTTAGTTGAATTCTCTGATCTGTAGTTAGGGGGGAAAAGTGTGTCATAGGAGTGTTTGAGAGTAATGAGAGAAGCAGGTGAAGTTTGTCCCGCTAAAACTGGCCACCACCCTTCCTGTTTCCCGCCACTAAGTTAGCTGTTGTGCTGCTATCTCTCCCGCCATCTTCTCCGCTCTCCTTGCCCATGGATCTCTCTCTCTCTCTCGCTTTATCATATCTATTTGTCGTTCTAACTTTCCCACCGGAATTGTTATCGCCTTCCCTGCTGCAGCTCTGTTTTTTCTCTAACTTCATCTTCTTCTTTCAGCTTTCTCTCTTCTCTTTATCTTTTTTATCGTTGTATCTTCTCCAGCGGCTCTCTGTCTTTGTCTCTCATTTTATCTTGCTTTCTTTTCCACCGAGACTGTTATCTTCTTCCTCTCCTCCGACTCTCTCTACCTATGTCGATATTGTAACTCTCTCTCTAAGAATAGTTGATGATTAACGTATGAACTAACCTACAAGACGCACAGCAATACATTAGAACATCAACGTATCATCAGTGTTGAAGTCACCGTACTCAAGAGGGTTAAATCATCGTAATTCAAGAGGGTTAAATCATTGTACTTGAGGGAGTCAAGTCATCATACAAAATTAAATCGTCGTACTTGAATTAAAACCGGTTGACATCCATCTCATCACGTGTCGAGTCTCCGTTCAAATTCGAAGCCATGTTATATCTACGTCTCGATTTATAATACACATAAAAGTATACCATGAACCATTTAGAAGCGCTCTACTGTATACGATGAGAATTTAAAACATGGGATTCTGCTGGTTTCTGCCGCTGCTAGGTGAACGTGTGTAGCAAAGTTAGCGTGTCAACACTCTGTCTCACTCAACCGCCAACTTTAAATACCCGAAAAAAATAAAAGGGTCTCTCGTTCCCCTTCTCTTTTGTTCATTATTCATGCGGTGTTTTTTTTTTAAGTTGTTCATCTCTGGTGTAGGATTTGGTTTTTTTTTTATTATTCTGGAGTTTATGTAAGTTGCTGTTTTTATTCACTGTATTAAAGTAGGTTATTCTGTTACTTGTGTGTGAGTGTGAGAAAGAGAGAGAGAGGAAAGTGAAATGTATGTATAGTGTGAGACGCTACAGTAGCTCACAGTGAGGGTGGCGTGTTGACACCGTGACCGTTCGTGGATGGCCAATCCGTAAACCGCCCGACTGCCTCTACCACACCTTACACACGTCACCAACCTACCCTTCTCTCACGGAATGCACACACACACACACACACACACACAAAGGAAGACACAAAAATAAGAAGACAGACGCACACAAGCCACTAAGGTTACTCGACACCTCGTAACCAGGTAATAATGTAGGCAGTCCACATTCTTTGTTATTGTCCACGTGTGTGTGTGTGTGTCTGTCCTGTCGTTTCTTACTTCCTTGTTCCTCTTTTTAACTTCCTCCTTCATCTACGGTACTCATTTCTTCCCGTTTTTTTTCTTGTTTTGTATTTGGTGACGGACAAGGGCAAAGTATTATAAATATGAAGAGGTCTTGGAAGCCCCAACTTCCCAACCCCCCCCCTCTCCCCCCTACACTGCCCCCTCAGGCCAGTATGACGCACCTCAAGCACGTTTTCCCCAACAGCTGACTTGAAAAAAAAGTAAACAAACCAATTTTCCTTTTGTTGTGTGCGTGTGCGTGCGTGCGTGTGTGTGTGTGTGTGCGTGTGCGTGCGTGCGTGCGTGCGCGTGCGTGTGTGTGTGCCTCTCGTCTTTCCGAACGTTTGCATATTTCTTTTAACTGTTTATATCCGTCTGTTTTACTGTCCCTCTTTATACCTGACTATTCTTCTGTCTATATCTACTCATCTACTGTATATTTCTAACCTTAATTCTTCAATCCCCATCTGTCTTATTTCTCGAGCTCCATACCTGTCTACTTCCCTGTCTATCTATCTACCTGTCTATCAAAATACCCACCTATAAAAAACTTAACCAATCGAAAATAACTTACCCAAATCTAACCTAACCCACAACCCACCTCATCCAACATAACCTAACCCAACCCACCTCATCCAACATAACCTAACCCAACCCACCTCATCCAACATAACCTAACCCAACCCACCTCATCCAACATAACCCCTCACCCACCTCATCCAACATAACCCTAACCCAACCTCATAACCTAACCCAACCCTCATCAACATAACCTAACCTCACCCACCTCATCCAACATAACCTAACCTCACCCACCTCATCCAACATAACCTAACCCAACCCACCTCATCCAACATAACCTAACCTCACCCACCTCATCCAACATAACCTAACCCAACCCACCTCATCCAACATAACCTAACCTCACCCACCTCATCCAACATAACCTAACCTCACCCAGATACCTTTGACGTTTAGATTTACTTGGTATTCTTCTGTGTCATTCGTCGTGGTTCACTACACACGCATACAAGGACCTGATCAACCTCTCGTGTGTGTGTGTGCGTGTGTGTGTGTGCGTGTGTGCGTGTGTGTGTAGGTCGCTTGTCGTCGTTACACAGGTTTGAACATATAGCCTAACATACACCAATATACTCTAGTGAGAATAAATTGACAATCAGTTTATTTCACCTGAGGATTAAAACACCTTAACGCTACCTGAGAGGAGGGAAGGTTAGGCTAGTGTCAGGTTAGGTTACATTTGGTTAAGTTAGGTTAGCGTTATGATGGTTAATCGTCACGTGAAATAAGCTGGGGGTGCTAATCCTCTGGGGATTCGTTGTATGTTGTTAGGTTAGGTTAGCGTCTTCAGTTAATGGTTTGTGTTGTAACGTCATGTTCGGACAGGTGTGATGCCGCAGGTAGGAGGAAGGGAGGTGAGGAGGAGGAAGGGAGGTGAGGAGGAGGAAGGGAGGTGAGGAGGGAAGAAGAAGGGAGGTGAGGGAGGAGGAAGGGAGGTGAGGGGAGGAGGAAGGGAGGGAGGAGGAAGAAGGAGGTGAGGAGGAGGAAGGGAGGTGAGGAGGAGGAAGGGAGGTGAGGAGGAAAAGGAGAAGGAAGAGGAGGGAGAAAGAGGAGAAGGAAGAGGAGGGGGAGGAAGAGGGGTGAGATAGAGGAGGAAGAGGAGCGAGGAAGAGGAGGAGGGGAGAGAAAGAGGAGGAAGAAGAGGTTGAGGAGTAGGAAGAAGAGAGGCGAGGAGGAAGTGGTTCTGGGTGTCTGGGGGAGGAGCAGGAAGACACAAGACCCCCCCCCCCACCACCACCAGATGGTCAATCAGCCAAGCATGCAATATATGTCTGTCTCTGTGTATGTTTTTTAATTGTGTGTGTATGTCATCTCAACCACACAACAACACTCGTAAATATTTATACACCATTGTCATTGTCATCATCATTACCACCACCACCACCACCATCACCTACATTGTGTGTGTGTGTGTGTGGTGTAACATCCCCTGATAAGAATAATAGATGACCTATATTACGACTCTGCGAAATGTGTTGAAAAATAAGCTTAGGTCAAGTTCGTTTTTTTTCCTCCTGCCGTTTTTTGCTGTTTGTTTGTTTGTTTGTTTGTTATTTAGATCCCGTATTATATTTAGTGACTGGCGGGTTTATTGGGTTGGGTTCGGTTTTTCGGTTGGTTTAGGTTCGATTTCACTGTTTGGTTTAGGTTCAGTATAAACCTAACCTCATCTAATCCAACTTAATCTCTCCAGGTAACGTTTTAAAGGTTAATTAAATAATCAGGTAAAATAAAAACTGGCGAGAGCGGGTGGGCTTATCTTCAGTTGATCTAGCGACTCGTGGGGGAAAAAACCTGAACAAAACGGTACCAGTATAAGTCACGGTTCTCATTTCTTTGGTACACTTCCTGGACAAACTTTAACACCCTATATGGTACAATATTATACTGTACTAATACTAAACTTTACCTGCTCTATCAATGGATGTAAGATCGACTTGGGTGGTCAATACTTGGAACAAATTTTATATAAACAATGCTTCATAATATTGGCCTACTCTTAAAAAAATATCTATAGGCCTCTTATTAAAAAAAATGGCGAGATAAAATTCAAAAGCTGAAAAAAAACCCTCGGTGAAAACTAGAACTGTGGAGCGGGTGAACTTTAAATATCCGCTTAGTGGGTTGATGCCCCACACACACACACACACGGAACTACCATTACCTCTTGAGAGAAGCAGAAGGGCAGAGTTGACAGGGAGGAAGGGAGTGAAGAGGGAGGGGGTGAGGTGAGGCAGCATCCAGCCAGCAGACCAACACGGAAAAGAGTGCGAAGCTGTTCCCGCCAAGCCATGACGTCACCACTCTGGATATCCTCCGCTGCCGTAACTAACATTCCCCCACAACCCTCCTCACCACTCACTCGCCCAACAGATATTAAATTATTATTATATATACAACTATCAAACAATCTCTAATGGAAGGTTATTTAGAGGGAAAATATATTATAAATCTAGAGGTGTGCGGTATCCCCTTATTGACCTTGACGACCACGACAAACTACGAAGCCTTTTATGGCCAAGTGGTCCGTCCACCAGGTGCTGCGGACGGGCCTCACACAAACCAGGAACAACAACTCTCGCTGCCCAGGTCAATAACAACAGTGGCCCTATAGGAGGCACTGGCGGCGACGGGAAGGAGGAAGAAGGAAGGAAGGGATTCTTGATACAGTTCCGGATTCTTTTTAAGATTATATTCAAATTTCATCCATGACACAGCTAAGTTGGGTGGGGTGAGGGGAGGGGTAGGAGGAGGTATGTATCTAGCTCACGGTCGAGTCTTAACGTAAAATAAAATCTGATGACATTTATATAACTTGGACCGTATCATAACCTATACTAAATATAACATTCTTCAAAAAGGCAAAAACAAAATAATAATAATCACGACTCTTGTAGAATGTGAACCCCAGCGTTTCTTCTCGACAGCAAAAAACTTGTTAGGTAACTTAAGAGTATGGGTCTTCCTTGAACTCTTTTTACTACCCTTCCGTTTAACTAACTAAACCGGCAACACTGCCCCACGCCACTACCACTCATTCAATAAGTTTTAAGTCTTTTCAGAGTAACCTAACCCAATCTAATCTAAGGACACTCTACAATGGCAATTAATTAGCTTTTATTGTCTTCCTTGGGTAAATTGAATGACCGTGTTTGCTAGTCCTTGTATACCTGTATTGTCTACGTACGTTAAACTAATGTAAGCGTTTATGATGATTTGATTGAATATGTATGTATGTATGTGATTGAATATGTATGTATGTATGTATTTATTCACCTAAATCTAACCTAATTTAATCCAACTCAACCCTAATCTAATTTGCTTCGACAATAACATCATCTAACCACCAAGAGAGAGAGAGAGAGAGAGACGCAAGCCACTCACCCCCCTCTCCTTTTTTCCTGTCACCCCCCTCCCCTCCTCCTCCTCACCCCCTCTCACACTTGGCCGATCAGGAAATACTTCGGGTGACTAATGCAGAGTTACACCATCACTTATATACGTTTGGAATGCGAGATATAGATAGATAGATAGATAGATAGATAGATATACTGTAGCTGAGACAGATCGATAGACAAAGATTAATAATAGATTAATAGATAGATAAATAGATACAATGACAGACAAATTGAGATAGATAGATGGGCAGAAAAATAGACAAAATGAGAAGACACGATAATAAGGATAAACAGGGAGAGAGAGAGAGAGAGAGAGACTTGAAAAGCGGTATATACATATGTATGTGTGTGTGTACAAGAGCTGATGAACATTGGTGGTGTGTGTGGAGTGCGGTAACCCTGAACACTGAGGAGGGGGGGGGGGTTAGCACGGAACGTAAACAAAGAACTCGCGTCAGGGTTCCCACATTGAGCGTTTGTTACGAGTCTTGCGAGAGTAACAGTTGATGATGTGGGTCAGCTGATGTTGGTGGGTGGGTGGGTCAGCTGATGTTGTGGGTGGGTGGGTCAGCTGATGTTGTGGGTGGGTGGGTCAGCTGATGTTGTGGGTGGGTGGGTGGCTCGGCTGATGTTGTGGGTGGGTGGGTCGGCTGATGTTGTGGGTGGGTGGCTCAGTGTGATGGTGGGTGGGTGATGTTGTGGGTGGGTGGGTGGCTGATGATGTGGGTGGGTGGGTGGCTCGGCTGATGTTGTGGGTGGGTGGGTCAGCTGATGTTGTGGGTGGGTGGGTGGGTGGTGGCTGATGGTGGGTGGGTCAGCTGATGTTGTGGGTGGGTGGGTCAGCTGATGTTGTGGGTGGGTGGGTCGGCTGATGTTGTGGGTGGGTGGGTGGCTCGGCTGATGTTGTGGGTGGGTGGCTCGGCTGATGTTGTGGGTGGGTGGCTCAGCTGATGATGTTGTTGTGGTGGTGGATGATCAGCTGTTGAGATTTTGTTTACACCAACCGATACAAGTGTTTACAAACCGCTTAGGAAGTTAAGGAACCTTGAAACCTCCTGACAACAAATGCGGAAATTTTAACAAGATATATATATAACTTTATATCACTTACAGAACTTTTGTGTCCTATATAATATTAACTCTATTCATTACTTATATTGACCATTTCATTTCCTCAAGTTTAAGTAGTTATTTCAGAAAACTTTTACACTTAATATAGAAATAATAAGATAAATAATAAATTCTTCTTTGCTGGGTTGAAATATACTGTACACAAACGCCCTTAAACCACTCCAAGATCCTGTCATCATTAAACCGCGGCAACACTTAATAATATCTGTCCATCCCCATAAAAACCGTCCAACTTAAACCTTCCCTTCATTTTAATCACCCCCCCCCTTCTTAACCTCAAACCCCACGCCCTGTACATGTCATCAACCCACGCCGCCCACGCCCTCTTACACCACGTGGGCTAAACCAAGTCTCGTCTCCAATATCCCACCAAACCGGTTATTGGAGGGGTATTTATTGTATCTTCGCTTCAGTACCAAGATCGTATTCCGCAACTTTCCGGTTAATCGAATATCGGTAAAGGTGGGTACTGGATAATGCCTTTCCGGTTAATGAAAATCCGGTTAATAATGTGTATAGGTATAATATTGATATACTATGTGATATAATTTAATATTTTGTTGTATATATCTCTATTCAGTTTATATAGACAATGTATATACTAAGTTACATATACTGTAGAAACTATGTTACATATAGAACACACTATATATATTTCTTTATAAAACATAACTCACATAATACTAATACATATATACCAGCGTTATATGAGCCAAATATAAGGTGCCGTTTATATATTAGTGAGTTTTAGCTATATATGAATGACATAGTGGTATATAGCTATCATGTGTTTGCTCTCAGTTCATTAGTTAGTCTGTTAGTATATGAGAGAGAGAGAGAGAGAGAGAGAGAGAGAGAGAGAGAGAGAGAGAGAGAGAGAGAGGCGACTTCAATAGAATCAAAGAAGTGATCCTTGGCTTGGGCACACGCACACACCCCCAACACACACACAAGATAATCCCCAACTAAAAAAACAACAGCATATAACCCTGATAAAACCAAACAAATAAATAAGAACAAACAAAAACATCCAAACAAATAAATACTAATAAACAAACAAATTAAAACATAAAAAACCCACTAAACAAAAACAAAATCTCGTACCCCCCCCCAAAAAAAACCCGTACTTGTAACTAACGGGTATCTATCTGGGTATGTTCTGACGGTGCCCACAAGTTCACCACCACACCCACACAAGTCTCCAGGAGCTAGATAAGGCTATACTCACTTCCCTCCCTCCCACACCCAATTGAGAGGCTTTTGACTTGCGTGGGAGGGGAGGAGGGAGAGATGTGAAGGGAGGGGAGGAGGAGAGATGTGAAGGGAGGGAGGAGGAGAGATGTGAAGGGAGGGAGGAGGAGAGATGTGAAGGGAGGGAGGAGGGAGAGATGTGAAGGGAGGGAGGAGAGAGATGTGGGAGGAGGAGGAGATGTGAAGGAGGGGAGGAGGAGAGATGTGAAGGGAGGGGAGGAGGAGAGATGTGAAGGGAAGGAGGGGAGGAAATGCAGACACCGTGACTTTAAAATGAAGGTTGAGCATCCATTATATACAAATATACATACATACACACATACATATATATACACCTATACATACTTATAAACAAACCTACAGTATATGCTTATTCAGTTTACATAATACACACATTAACACAAAAAATCATTAATACCTTCCCCTTCCTCTCTCTCTCCCCCCTCAAGGACACTCACCTCAAACAGAAACGACGGCAACGCCCCGTTAGTCCGCTAATAGAAGCGCGCGGTAAAAAAAAAAAAACAGTGAAAATGTGGAGGCCAGCTGACGACATGGAAATGGCAAGCGAGATGAACAACAAAGAGGAGTGAAAAGGTGGAGCTGGCGGGCGGTCTGGTGCAAATGAATTTATTATCTTGCCGGCTAATGAATTTGATTATTATCGAGTAAAAATAATAAAAAAAAACCGAAGATACCCACGAAACAAAGTGACAAGGAAGAAAAAGACCCGGGAAAAGGCGGCGCAGGGCAGACCAAAACAAACTGACGAAATGAAAAGGTGGAATGGACCGTGAAAAACGAAATGACATGCGGGAATATTAAAAAGTGTCGGGTGAAGAAAAGGTGTATAGGCAGGGTGCGGCGGAAGGCTGCGGGAAACGAAATGTCAAGAAAGAATATTATAATCAAGGGGGTAAAAAAAAAAAGGCGGCGAGGTCTAGACTTTGGAAAACGAAACTGTCAAGAAATCAAAAAAAATTCATCCACGTGAATAAAAGGTGGAGCGGAGTGCGAGAAAACGAAATAACAAGTAAAAATATTATAATCGAGTGACAATTAAGAGCTGGGAAAGGCGGTTCCATTAGTGGTGTGACGAGAGAGAGAGAGAAATATATGACCTCCTTCTATCAGTTTCCGCCGCCATTAGCCTAGCCACACCCACCTCCTTATAAACAAACCCACGCTCATAAACTTCCTGGTAGCTGAATAGGCCTAATATACCGCCCCCTATTTTAAGTAACGTACGTGACTGTATCTACTGTAATGCGTCTACACTGTAACCTGTCTATATATAACGCGTTCTGTACATTGGAACATAATATAACCCAGATGTAGCGAGTCTTATATAGTGGGGTACAGATAAATACGACCTCAATACAGTACATGTTAACTAGTTATAATTTAACTTAAGATGTGGTGGATGTTAAAACGGTATAAACATTAGGTAAAGGTGGGTTATGTTAGGTTAGGTTAGGTTAGGTTAGATGACTCCTCCCCCAGTGTTGGTGACCGTCTCGCCACATTTGTTGCAGTGGTTCACCGCAGCTCTTGGGGGGAGGGGTCACCAGCCTCCTGCTCCCCCCCTTGCCTCACTGCTGCATGTGCCGGGATGCTGTTTGTGTCATAATGCTGTCATTGGGTTGTAACTGTCATGAAGAAATGATGCTGCTGTCACGGTTATCTCAAGTGTCATGAGGCTGTGGTGTTGTCATAGTGAAGTTACGGTACACACACAGAGCTTAACTCACACGTACACACAATCATTCAAGCACATACAACTACACATACCTTCACTCACGGATACACAAACACTAATACTGTCACACACACACACACAAAGGGACACTCGCATTAAGACAGACACACAGACGTACAGAAACACACACAGACGTACAAAAACACACACAGACGTACAAAAACACACACAAGGACGTACACACACACACACACACACAGACGTACAGAAACACACACAGACGCACAAAAACACACACAAGGACGTACAGACACACACACACTGACGTACAGACACACACACACTGACGTACACACACACAGACCCCCCAACCTAACCTTCACACAACACTAGGAGCGTAACTGGTGAAAGTCATGACAAGCGTTCACTGTACAGGTCGGTCCCTCGTTCTCAAAACTACTGACAACTTCTGACACCAATTTGCTGACCACATCATGCAACCACCCCACTTCAGCCCACCCCACTCACTCTCTGTGCGTGGTAACTCAGTAATACAAACTAGTACATAACCATAACAGGTGTATTAATTATATACCTGTACACGTGAGTATTAGTTAGTTATATTATGTACTTTGTAAGTAAATAAGTAAGTAGCGTCATAAGTGTAGTGGGAAGGTGTGTAGAGATGTGTGTGATGGTGTGTGTGTGTGTGTGTGTGTGTGTGTCAGACGGGTCACGCCTCAGACCTAACCTAACCTCCCTCACCTTTGTTATCCATCATCTTGATGGTGTTTCATACAGAACCTACCTACCTACCTACCTTCCTTCCTTCCTCTCTCTCTCACTCCCTTTCCTTCACCTTTTCCTCTCTCACCCTCTTCAGCCACCCAATCCTCCTTCCCTTCCTCCCCCCCCCCCCATTACAGATCAGTACCAGGGGACGACGGTATCCGAGTTTCTGCGCGTCATCACACCACACCACACACACCACACTCACTAATACAATCTCACCATTAAAAAAAATTAAGGTTTGCAAAATATATATACAAGTGAAACAAAAACAGAAGAGAGACAGTGATCTAACATTAATAGCTCAAGGGTCAGCGCAATTCAGGGTCAGCGCAATTCGGGGTCAGCGTAACACGGGATCAAAAGGAGTGTAAATTTCTCTTCCTATATCTTTCTCAACAACTTACATGTAATTATTACGGTACTCTATTACATCACACTATTATCCAAGGGTGTGGCGGATGTAACACTCGCTTCCTGACCTAAAGGGCACTGGTTCGAGTCACACGGCCGGCCACTGAGTAATGGTACGCCTCCCCACCCCTTACTCGTTGACCCAGCTACAACATGACTACAGTAGCAACCTCATTTAAGAGAGTTGGGGAGGGAGGTAACAAAGAGCAAGGGCCAACCATTGTATACGCTACACAGTTACAGTATATTCATCATCCTGGTGTATCGAAGACTTTAGTATGCAGTGTACTATATCCGCACTACCCCTAACAGATCAACAGGACTAAGACACGCCAATCCATTTAATAAACTTATCACACACACACACACACACACACACACACACACACACACACGTACGTCAACAAACATACCACAAGGAAGAGCTGTATCATAATATAGCAGAAATAATAATAACAGACGCCATATTTGTAAACACTAAGCACCACTCCCTTCCCTTCCTCGTGTTCTTGAGGGTATAAGGTTGTTGATAGAAGTGTTGTTGACATTAGCGCGGTATAAAACAAGTGAGCATCGTGGGAGTCTATAGTTTGTATACATCCCGGGAAAAACATTCACTGGCGGTTATTATAATTATATACACAATACAACAACAACCCATTGCTATTTTTTTTCTTGTAAACAACGTATTCATATCAACCCATATTATTTCTAAGCCTTTTGAAAATTATACTAAAAAATATGACATCAGCGCCACCTATCAACAAAAGCTTCAACTAAAATGACAAAATCATCTATATCTGTACTAATTCTCTATATATCTGTACTAATTCTCTATATATCTGTACTAATTCTCTATATATCTGTACTAATTCTCTATATATCTGTACTAATTCTCTATATATCTGTACTAATTCTCTATATATCTGTACTAATTCTCTATATATCTGCTAATTCTCTATATATCTGTACTAATTCTCTATAATAATTACTAATTCTCTATATATCTGTACTAATTCTCTATATATCTGAACCCCTAATTCTCCTATATATCTACTAATCTACTCTATATATCATTACTAATTCTCTATATATCTGTACTAATTCTCTATATATCTGCTAATTCTCTATATCTGTACTAATTCTCTCTATATATCTGTGTACTAATTCTCTATATCTGTACTAATTCTCTATATATCTATGCTAATTCTCCTATATATCTGTACTAATTCTCTATATCGAAGTACTAATTCTCTATATATCAGTACTAATTCTCTGCTTATATCTACTAATCCTCTATATATCTGTACTAATCCTCTATATATCCTTGCTAATTCTCTATATATCTGTACTAATTCTCTATATATCTGTACTAATCACTCTATATATCAACACCTAATTCTCTATATATCTGTGCTAATTCTCTATATATCTGTACTAATTCTCTATATATCAATTTAATTCTCTATATATATCTATGCTAATTCTCTATATATCTGTACTAATTCTCTATATATCAGTACTAATTCTCTATATACCTTTAAAACACACTAATTAAAAGCTGCCTGGGGCACCAGTTGGGTTCGAAACAGTGTCCTCAAGGAGTGTGGGGGAGAGGAGAGGAGGAGAGGGAAGAAGTGGGAGGGAAGAAGAGGAGGAGGGGGAGAAAGAGGAGGGAAGAGAAGAAAGAGGGTTCACCCCCCCCCACACAAGACCTCTGGACAGTTTAATACAATAATGTAACCAAGTAAAACCTGTTCTGTTTTTATCTTTTTATTTTTTTATGCACTTGATGGCTAGGGAGTAACGTTCTCGACTTCCCACACTGAGAACACGGGTACGAAACTGCTGCCTGAGAGAGAGAGACATGGGATTTACAGTCACACTAGGTAAATCAACAGTTAGGTTAGATTAGCGTTTGGGCGGTTAATCTAACTTAACCTAACCTAACCTTAAACTGGCAGGCCTAATGACTGTACAGTATGTGGCAGATTATAATGATGAACATGTTCCGTCTGCCAGAGACGTAGGAGCTTGGAGTTAAGCGTTGTTTATATACCTGCATTGTGTGTGTGTGTGTGTGTGTGTGTGTGTGTGTCTGTGTCTGTCTCTGTCTGTCTGTGTCTGTCTGTCTGTCTGTCTGTGTCTATCCATCTCTTTTAGTCTGTGTTTGTCTATCTATCTATCAACATATCTATCGTGGCTGGCAGGATCTCTCAGGTTTCTTGAGGTTAATTTCCTCCTGGGGGCGAACACGACACGAGGCGTCCGGAACCCAACACCCAGCCCTCCTCCTCCTCCAGCCCCCAGTCCTTCTCCTCCAGCCCCCATTCCTTCTCCAGCCCTCAGTCCTTCTCCAGCCCTCCTCCTCCAGCCCTCAGTCCTTCTCCTCCAGCCCTCAGTCTTTCTCCTCCAGCCCCCCTCCTCCAGCCCGCAGTCCTTCTCCAGCCCCTAGCTCTTATTCCGCCACCTCCAGTCCACTAGCCCTCCTCCAGCCCCAGTCCCAGCCCTTAACATGGTCTCTACACTACCTTGGCACAGTCGCCCCCCTCCCTCCCCAACAGACAGACACCTTGGCCTTGAGTCGACTTCGGACGGACAGACAGACAGACAGACATACACACGCCTTGACGATGAAGCCACCTCGGACGGACGGACGGACATACATTACACATACATACACATACTACATACATACTACACATACATACATACATACATACATACATACATACATACATACATACATTTGGATGGGTCGACCTCGAACGGACATAAGCACCGACAGACACCTCGGCCAAGATGTTGTATTTCCGTGGATAACAATGACAAGGTGGAGGAGGAGGTGGTGTGGTGAAGGACAGTGACTTCGCCATTACAGTGACTCACTATCCCTCCATTATTTCATTAATAATACCTCATTGGTTACGTAAGAGTCTCACAGGGTGTATTGTGACGCCATCTTGAAAGAGTCTCAGGGTGTATTGTGACGCCATCTTGAAAGAGTTTTAAGTGTACCTTTTAACACCATTTTGAAAGTTAAATTAGCACAGGGTAAATATTTTTAACCTCGGCTAAAACTATCCAAAATGCCCCCCAAACTACCCTGAGACTAGACCTTAATTAACCTGGGCTACAGTCACACTACAGTACACTTAAAAGCTCTTACCTGTATGTACTTCTAAAGGTGTACTGATGAAATAAGTGTACTTAAAACTCCATACTGTTGAGAAAGGTGTACTGTCATATGAGTACTTAGAAGATATTAGCTGTACTTATAAAATGAATTCCTACACTTAAAATCTAATACTTGTACAAATAAGGTAGATTGATATAGTGCACTTAAGTACCAATACCTGTACTTAGAAAATCCATTACTATAGTACACTTATACACTACTTATAAAATGACTACCACAGAGCACTTAACTCCCCCAGCTGAAGACAAAGTTTCTACACACACACACATATATAACACTATTGACAGACAAAGAGGAAACAAAGTATCACTTTTCTACAGCTGTCTATTAGGGTTTAATTAGCCGAGACACCTGGCTTAGTGGAGGTGATTATGGTAATTACGAGACAGGTGTCCTTGATGGCGGCGGCGTCGTCTTCTTATTGGTCTTGTTATTACGTCACAACAACAACAGCAAAGACAATATAAGTCCTTGCCACATTAATCTTCCTATTGGATTGACGAGTAATAACTTGGTTGTATGTTGTAATAAATTCGTTGTATGTTGTAGGTAATATCTTGGTGAGTGTTGTAATATTTGGTTGTAATGTTATGGTTGTAATTGATGTATCTTGGTGATTTTTTTTTCAATGTGTTGTATTGGTGATTGTTATTGCCAAAGTTGGACATCCGTTTCATTATTCCATTTTCCTCTTCCCCCCCTCACACACCCCCCACATACTCTCTCACCCCCACACTCTCCCCCCACATACTCTCACCCCCTCCACACACCCCCACATACTCTCACCCCCCACACACACACATGATAATGCGCCCTCAGGTGGGAAGCCATACATCTTCCAGGGGAGGAATATGGTTATTAGCGGAGGTAATCATAGAGCGAATCCCATCAAGGTTCCGCCAACATATGGAAGATCACGTCGAGAGAGAGAGAGAGAACGACCCCAAACCATAACATATCGCCAAATTCCGTGAAAATATCATAAATTCTGGAAAGTACCGCCAAATCTGTTGTATCACCATAATCTGTGTTGCATAGCCAAAATCTGTGTTGTATAGCCAAACTCTGTGTTGCACCTCTGAAAATATAAGGAAAAGAGGTTGGCGTACCGTAGCTGGTGACGTGGGCAGCAGCGTGACTCATTCTTACTGACTCACCGTGACTCAGCCTGGTGCAACACGAGGGGTGAAGAAGGGGAGGGGGAAGGGTTGGGAAGGAGAGGGGAGAAAGGAGGGGGAAGGAGGAGGGACATCTAAGAGGAATAAGGAGGAAAAACAGAAAGGTTGGATGGTCAGGAAGAAAGGGGGGGAGAGGGGGGTTAAGGAAGGAAAAATAACGAGAAGGAGGGGGCAGAGGGAGGACAAAGGGAAACAGGAGGAGGAAGGAGAAGGAAGAAGGAGGAGGGCAAGAAGGTGGTGTTACCGGACTCATCACCGCGACCAATAATCAATGTAGGTAGTTCCTCCTCCTCCTCCATTTACCTGGTCTTCCTCCCCTGCATCTCCATATTACAAATCCTTTTCTTCCTGCTCTATAACCCCCCCCTCCCTCTCTGCTTTCCTTTGTCACCCCTCTCCCATCCTCTTTCCCTCTCTCTCTCTCTCTCTCTCTCTCTCCAAATCAACTGACGTCATCACCACATGCACATGCGTCACTTCTCTCATTCACAACGCACGAGTACCTGACACACCTGCACATGGGGATTATGGTACGGTGTGGTGAATTATGGTACAGTGTGGTGAATTATGGTACTTTTAGTGTGGTGAATTATGGTACAGCGTGGTGAATTATGGTACAGCGTGGTGAATTATGGTACAGTGTGGTGAATTATGGTACAATGTGGTGAATTATGGTACAGTGTGGTGAATTATGTTACATCCAACTCCGCAAATTATCAAGAGGCTATATGACGAATTATCACATTAATATATACAATGAACTCCAAGTACATGATGAATTATTTATATTATACACCGAATTATCATACAATATACGTAGTGAATTATCTCCCTACCTCCCCCATAATCCTCTCTTCCCTCCATATACCCCCATCAATTACCATACAATGTCCTCCAGCAACAACGGCCGAGTGACTGTTTCGGGTCAAGGTCTTCACACACACACACACACACACACACACACACACACACACACACACACACACAAGAATTACACCACTCACATAGCCTGCTGACTGGTGATGTGAGAACGCCTCTCTGACTGGCCACTTTCATTCTCAAAAGGTTCGCACGTTAATTCCTCTCCTTTATCTACATGACACATCTCAGCCATTACATATATATATATACTTGTGACTCCTCAAAAGGTCATGGGGGTATTACATGATAAATACACAAGATTAATACGAACACAATACAAGAAACAAGTACGTTAATAATGACAAACAAATACAGAAACAAACAAGTAATCGAACAGCACAAAGACAACACAAGTAAAATATAAATAACCCGAAGAATCGAACTGTGTGTGTGTGTGTGTGGATGTGTGTGTGTGTGGATGTCCCTGGACCTCACAACACAAACACAGCCTAATCATTTATGGTATTCCTCCGCCACCACCGCAGACACCTCTCATGACGAACAAACTAGTCCTTTGGCAACCATGGCAGCAGGCAGACCTTACTTAACATTACAGAGACGAATGGTTGATGCTAACCAGAATACACAAACACACCTCGCCAGCATAAACACACAGGGCAGAATACAAAACAACATTTACGGTCCGGATTCTCAAAAAAGCAGTCGCTAGTCGTAAGATAAATTATACTCTTATCTTTAAATGTCATGAAAATTTTACTTAAAATATATTCCTGACTGGTGCTAATGTATATATATTAGTTATGCTAAAATTTCAGTATATTTAAAGTAATTTCTGGCTTACCTTAAGTTAATTTGGCAAAAAAGGTGATTTTTTTTTATCTTAAGTTACGAGAATTATTCCATCGTAAGAGCCTTTCTGAATCCTGTGTTTTGTCATATCCCTCAACAAATACAGATTCATTTGTAATCAGAACATTACACATAAATTACATAAAACATGGCAATACCCGCTCCACTCAGATGCCAGACACCACCAACCTCCTCGTAGGACTATTTACGTAATTATTTCCTTTATTTTATCTCATTTATCCATTCACGACTAAGACACCGCTATTATAAACATTACACGACACTATTAATCACAGCTTACAACTATGAATGGCTGCTGATGATGACGGTGCAACTCGTGATTTACAGTAAAGTTAAACCGGACTCACGGAATTTTTTTTTTTTTAACCTTTTGGTATGTAAATGTTGATACGGCTTTATCCTGACCAACGAGACGCCTTCACTCTCAAGATATCACATTAAGTTAACCGCGACTTCCGACCCATATCCGGATTATTTAATGTTTTTTTTTTTTGTAGAGTCGAATATGACAGTCCAAGTACAAAATCGGATATGATATTAAGCACAAAAAACGGATGCGACAAACTATGCAAATAAAACGTGATATACCAAGACAAACACAGACAAACCAAACCTAACGTATAATGATAAGTAAATCCGGTGTGTGTGTGTGTGTGTGTGTATGGTGTGTGTGTGTGTGTGTGTGTGTGTGTGTGTGTGTGTGCATGTGAGTCGTGTTGTTTTTATCATAGGCTACGATGAACTGCACGTATCGGATCACATTAACAAGATCACATTGAGAACCGAATTCGGATACGTGATCATTTACACAAGACAATAATATATCTGGCAATGCATACACGGATAATTTATCTGCACTATAATAAGTATATTCCCAGTGTGACGTCAAACGCTGAATAAATTACACCAATCAACTTTTAACAGATTTTTTTTTAAATAATCGTACTGATAAAATAATGTAAAAAACAAAATTAATATAAATAAATGAAACCCGAGCAATTATGACAAGTAATAATAGCCTTGTCACGTATAATACAAATACAAAAAAAGCAAAAAAACATTATTTCTTTCAGTGGTAGCTATTTTTTTCACATTCATCAAAATCCCATTATGGAAGTATTGGATGTTGTATACAGTATATATAACACCATGTGACTAATGTAAGGTAGTGATGTGGATATTATACCGGTTTGTGCATCATTTCCTGCGACAGAAACCATTCATTTTAAATTCACAACAAATACCAATTTTTAAACGCACTAGGCTCCAGATTGGCTATAATTGGGTCGTGATATTCATAAATGTATACAGATAATAATCCATACCTGATACACACATTTATACATAGTAAAACGTATACAAAATTTAACAGTAATATTATTTTTAATCTGACACCATTATCATCCCTCACGACACACCATTATCACCCCTCACGACACACCATTATCACCCCTCACGACACACCATTATCACCCTGACGATACACCATTATCACCTCACGACACACCATTATCACCCCTCACGACACCATTATCACCCCTCACGACACACCATTATCACCTCGACACCATTATCACCCTCGACACACCATTATCACCTCGACACACCATTATCATCCCTCACGACACACCATTATCACCCCTCGACACACCATTATCACCCCTCACGACACACCATTATCACCCCTCACGACACACCATTATCACCCTCACGACACACCATTATCATCACGACACCATTATCCACCCTGACGATACCATTATCACCTCACGACACACCATTATCACCTCACGACACACCATTATCACCCCTCGACACACCATTATCACCCTGACGATACACCATATCACCCCTCACGACACACCATTATCACCTCGACACCATTATCACCTCACGACACACCATTATCACTGACGATACACCATTATCACCTCACGACACACCATTATCATCCTCGACACCATTATCACCCTCACGACACACCATTATCACCTGACGATACACCATTATCACCCTCACGACACCATTATCACCCTCACGACACACCATTATCACCCCTCGACACACCATTATCACCCCTCGACACACCATTATCCCCTCACGACACACCATTATCACCCCTCACGACACACCATTATCACCCCTCGACACACCATTATCACCCCTCACGACACACCATTATCACCCCTCACGACACACCATTATCACCCCTCACGACACACCATTATCACCCACCTTGACGCGAGATGTGAAAGCTTACGGAAAAATTTGCTCTGTGAATCTGAGTGTAATTAATTGGGTTAGGTTAGGTTAGGCGTCATGCACCATTATTGAGTTACGGGGCGGCGTTACTTACCATCCCTCAGTGACACCCACCAGCGTTACTCCCTTCCCTGGCTCTCACTGGGGAAACACATCCATCACCACAACACGACCCGTTACTAATAATGGGGAGGTGTAGAAGGAAGGGAAGAGAGGAAGAGAGGGGAAGAGAGGGAGGAAGGGAAGAGAGGAGGGAGGGAGGGAGGAGGAGGAAGAGAGGGGAAGGAAGAGAGGAGGAAGGAAGAGGGAAGGAAGAAGGAGGAAGAAGGAAGGAAGAGGAGGAAGAAGAGAGAGGAGAGGAAGAAGAGGAGGAAGGAAGAGGGAGGAGAAGGAGGAAGAGGGAGGAAGGAAGAGGGAGGAAGGAAGAGAGAGAGGGAAGGAAGAGGGAGGGAAGGAAAGAGAGAGGAGGAAGGGAAAAGAGAGGGGAGGAAGGGAAGAGAGGGGAGGGAAGGGAGGGGGAAGGGAGGGAGGAAGGGAGGGGAGTCTGTATGTATAACGAACGCACACCAGCCCATTTGTAATCACGGGAACAAGTCGTGACGATGTGATTTGAAGACGCTTTCCCCTGTTACGAGGCGATTCAGAGATAGATAAACAAGATTCAGACAAGACTGACAGACATTCAGACAAGACATGCAGATAGATAGGTTGACAGAATGACTAATAGATAGATAAGATAGATGTATAGATATAATGAGATTGATATTTACCCAGACATAATTAATTAGTAAAATTGTTATTCGAGCACAGATTTGGTTCAGTGTATTATATGGTTCAGTGTATTATATGGTTCAGTGTATTATATGGTTCAGTGTATTATATGGTTCAGTGTATTATATGGTTCAGTGTATTATATGGTTCAGTGTATTATATGGTTCAGTGTATTATATGGTTCAGTGTATTATATGGTTCAGTGTATTATATGGTTCAGTGTATTATATGGTTCAGTGTATTATATGGTTCAGTGTATTATATGGTTCAGTGTATTATAGACAGTATACACAATAATGTATACTTAAGACAATACAATGTGTCAGTCGATCATAAAATACTGTATTCACTCAATACTTATAACGTAACCGCCATCCTATATTTAAATATATACAAAGTAACTACATAACTTACTTAACACCTGTCAATCGATCATACATTACTTAACATGTATAAGTGTAAATCATAATACTTAACAGATATAAGTGTTAAGCCATCATATACTACTTACTTAACGTGTGTAGGTGTTCAGCCATCATACTTAAAATACTTATAAAAGTAAACACCTCAAAACAGCACTTACTTGCTCATAGCAGAGTCCACGTGTCAGGAGACTATGGTAATGTAACTACCAACACTTACAATCCTCTAGTCAACTTAAAATTTATGTCTTATACTTCACAAGACGTTAATGTTACTTATGAACATTTAAGTATGGGAACTGTTATTTATTAATGTTTCCAATTATTTTTGACGAAATTTAAGTCACTATTTCCACATTTTCAATTATGAGTTAAAATCTGAACATATTACCACTTAAGAGCACACATTGTTCCACTTGGGGAAGCGGGTGTGGTATTATGGTCGACTTATTTATCCATTTTCAGGTAAAACTTTTAGGATTTAACAAAGCGTGACAATGTTGAACGAGGACACGAGCGACATGACCCTTCCTCTCACTGTCCACCGCGTACTGAAGCTCTGAGCGTCGCCTTTAAACCTCACAGCTGCCGCTCAGTGTAGAAAATATTTCGCTCAACTGTAGCGGACCAAGTCAAGTCTATATGACGCTGTGAGACGAATAACATTTCATTATTTTGCCGATTCTTAATACTTCACTGTTATGCGTTAGTGATGATGACCGTCTCTCACTCTAAATACTTCACTGTTAAGCGTTAGTGATGATGACCGTCTCTCACTCTTAATACTTCACTGTTAAGCGTTAGTGATGATGACCGTCTCTCACTCTTAATACTTCACTGTTAAGCGTTAGTGATGATGACGTCTTCACTCTTAATACTTCACTGTTAAGCGTTAGTGTAGTGATGATGACCGTCTCACTCTTAATACTTCACTGTAAGCGTTAGTGATGATGACCGTCTTCACTCTTAATACTTCACTGTTAAGCGTTAGTGATGATGACCGTCTCTCACTCTTAATACTTCACTGTTAAGCGTTAGTGATGATGACCGTCTCACTCTTAATACTTCACTGTTAAGCGTTAGTGATGATGACCGTCTCTCACTCTTAATACTTCACTGTTAAGCGTTAGTGATGATGACCGTCTCTCTCAAGTATCAAAGTAACAAATTCTCGCTCCATAATAGCGCTTTTAGTCCCCAGCTCTGCATAACCTTGCTCTGCCAGCCAAATAAATCGAGATTATTTTTTTTCTACATTCCAATTGCTGTTTATAGTGATTTAATTTCCATTGTACTCTTAACCTCCAAATCCGGCAATGCTCAGCGTGCCAAACTGCCGAAAAACCAAAAATAAAAATTAAAATATCACTTTTTCGCTAACTACAAGGGTCCTGTTCATGCCGATTTAATTCCCCATTGTATAGGAGTGATTCTTTTATGGTGACAATAGGCATAGAAAAAATGATGGGAAAAAAGTAGTTAATTAAGTCATTGTGCTTAAAAAGATGAAAAAACAAAAACAAAAAAAGATTCGTTCGTATCCCCTAAGTCGAGTTGAATCCGGATTCCCAAATAAATATTCATAGAGTAAACAAACCCCACAGCTAAAGATACAAGTACGTAAATAACTAAACTAAAAACACCCTCAAAACATCGTAAGCTTAATAAATGAAAATTCTCCCCAAAAGACACTGAAATCTAGTTACAGTACAGTCTCCGTGCCATTTAGACGCCATTTGGAAGCTTAATTGAACCAGCTTTAGAGTCTTCACATCTCCAGTTAAGGGGCAAAATTAACATTGAAATTTCCTGTGTCGTAATGTCAATGGTCCTTCGAAAATATAGTTCTGGTGTTGAATTCGTCCGAGTGATATTGGTCCTACGATATCTATATATGTATATTTCTTCACCTTATACATGGATAGATAAGATATATAGATAGATATACATAGGTAGTTAGAACCGATTACAGGGAGGGTGGTTAGTGGTGATGGTGGTGGTAGTTGTGGTAGTAAGATGATCAATATATAGTTCTTTATTTAAGTTCCTCCCTCCCACCACCCCTCTTTCCTTCCTTCTCCTCCCCACCTTCTTTACTAACTCCTCTGTACACAAAATTTTATTATTCCTACTCTCCATTCATCCTTTATTCTCTGTGTTTGTCTGTGTGTCCGGGAGTGTGTGTCTGTGTGTGTCCGGGAGTGTGTGTCTGTGTGTGTCCGGGAGTGTGTGTCTGTGTGTGTCCGGGAGTGTGTGTCTGTGTGTGTCCGGGAGTGTGTGTCTGTGTGTGTCCGGGGAGTGTGTGCTCTGTGTGTGTCCGGGAGTGTGTCTCCTGTGTGTGTCCGGGAGTGTGTCTGTGTGTGTCCGGGAGTGTGTGTCTGTGTGTGTCCGGGAGTGTGTGTCTGTGTGTGTCCGGGAGTGTGTTCCGTGTGTCGGTGTATGTTGTGTGTTGTTTTACCCCACACTTCCTGTTAGTACCGCATGTTTGACCTAATAATATTGACCTCAAAACAAACCATTTACCCCCTCTCTCTCTCATTTCTGCTCTTCTATGTCCATGTTATTCCCCAGTTATCCAGTGATGGGCACGAGGAGGTGGGGAGGATTAAGGAGGAGGAGAGGGGGAGGAGGCACACAACCGACCTTGCCTGGAGCGTATTAACACCCCTGCTTCCTCCTCCTCCCTTGGCAGTGTGTTGGAGATAAATTGAGAGCCCTTGAACACATACACACTCTACAGACTGATGATAATATCACACAGACCATCTACACTGATGGATCTCTAAACACCGCCTGTGGAGGGCTGAAGTGCTGTTGTTGTGACTCAACCTGACGGTAATATAACTGAGAAAGGAGTTAGAATTAACAACTGGCATCCACTCTACAAACTGAATTAGTTGCCATACCACAGCTATTAAATTCATTGAAACCACTGTTACTGACAGTCTCATCATCACTGACTCTCTATCCTCACTACTTTGCCCTGGTACCCTCGACTCAGGTTGTCACGATCTGTCTCTGAAGCCAGACACAAATATGCGTGCCTTGTTGACCGGGGTGTCAAGGTCAAACTGTTGTGGATCCCTCTCACATAGGCCTCATAAAACATGACAGAGTTGATGCCCTCGCCAAACTCGCGTCTAACAAAGACACCGTTGAATACAATTTGGGTTCTGTCAAAAAGAACCCTTAAAACTGTAATTAGAAAGAACTTATTGATGAGTTTGACGCAAGTAGACAAGTGCAAACAGGCACTAGTCGATCCATAGTTTACTATGATGAGATGTATCAAGTGAAACATGTATATGGAGCAAGTAACAAGATCACTAGATTACAAGATGTTGTAACCGCTAGATTAAGGTTAGGATATGTACTTCTGGCAGTATGTTCCTCAAGCAGATGTAAACAAAACTAATGTAAAAGTGTGTGATATACATATGGCCACACACTTGAACACTACGTCCTCGACTGTGTGAAGATAGAACCTTAGGGACAGGTCCAAGCACACTGTGTGTGAAATGGCACAACACTTCATCTCTAATGGCAAGATAGCCGACATATTAAGATTGTATCCACTTTTTGCACTCAGTAACTATATCAGTTCTCATGTACAGAACCAAATACGCAATGTGCTTGAATACCTCCCACGTAAATGTGAATAATAAAGTGTGAGGCCAGACATACTGCCTCACACGCCTGTTCTCACGCATTTGTGAATAAGTTACCCTCTATGTATAGAACTAAACAAATAATGTAAATGAAATACTGTGTAACTTTCGGTGCCATAATATCCTGACAACCGGGTAATTATTATGACCCTTTGTAAACCCTACTCTGTAATCCTTTGCGCTACTGCTCACAGGATGAGTGTGGGGTGCACACAAAGTAGCCGCTGCAAGCGGCAAAATCAAAAAATCAATCCTCCTCCCTTCTTGCTTCCTCTTCTGCTTCCATCTCTCCTTTTCCTCCCTCACCCTTCATTCCTTCATTCTCACCTACGGTACTTCCTCCACCCCCATCTCACTCCCTTTCTACTTTTCCCCACCATTGCGCAAGAGACACAAAAACTCGCTTACAGCTAAACCAGTAAAGGGTGGTAGTACACACACACACACACACACACACACACACACACACACGTACGTCCTCAGAGGGCATCGAGCGCTCCACTGGGGCAGTGATATATTGAGTCTGATGGTGATGGATGTGAACTACCAGATGTAAACACTACTACTTCACATACACCACCTGATGTTAGCGTATGTGAACCACCAGATGTAAACACTACTACTACTACACACCCAAGAAAAATATAAACGTCACAGTTAATTTACCATTTAATCTTACAACTCTTCAAGAACCAAGGTTATTAAAACACATATACACAGATGACACATACAGTAATATACACCTCGCTTATAATACATTGCTCGTCTGTATCGTTTGCGCGTCCTTCAAGTATAGTACAGGAAGACAGTTTTCAAGCATCACGGGGCTTCATTTATCTCAGAGTTACTTGGACTTCCGCTGATAACTTACTTGATGAGTTTCCTGGAAGCTTGATGGTGTCTTGGAGCTCTGGAGTCAGTGGGTGTAGTAGCGGTAAGGTGACTTGTTGATATTGGGATGGAGACTTGTGTTGTGTAGTGGGGGGGTGTGTGTAGTGGAGGGTGTTGCGTAGTGGGGGGTGTTGTGGAGTGGGGGGTGTTGCGTAGTGGGGGTGTTGGGTGTAGTGGGGGGTGTTGTGGGAGGGGGTGTTGCGTAGTGGTGGGGTGTTGTGGAGTGGGGGTGTTGCGTGAGTGGGGGGGTGCGTAGTGGGGGGTGTTGTGGAGTGGGGGTGTTGTGGTGGTGATGCGTTATGTTGTGGTGGTGTGGGTGTTGTGTGATGTGGGGTGTTGTGGTGATGTAATGGTGTTTGTGGTGATGTGTTATGTTATGGTGGTGTTGTGTGATGTGGGGGATTGTGGTGGTGATGTAATGGTGTTTGTGGTGATGTGAGATGTTGTGGTGGTGTGGTGTTGAGTATGGTGGTAAGGTATTGTGATGATGTGGTGGACGTAAGATGTTGTGTGGTGTAATGGAGGTGTTGTGTGTGGTGGTGATGGTGGTGTGGTGTAGGATGTGGTGTTATCACGAATGAAACCACAAATAAAAATCATTATCATACCAGCTAATTAAACCAACTAATTATATTTTCTTTACACCATTGACTTATCTAATTAACAAAACATAAAATTAGTATAAAATATAGATACAGGTATTTTTTTTAGAATTATTTTTTGTAAGTATCAATAACAATAATCAGTATGTGTGTTTTAATGGTATTGCAAATTGTATGTGTATATTTTGTGTGTATTTTTTATATTTTTGGTCACTTTATGTTGTAGTGTCATATTATTCCGTTTTTAATGTTATTTTTCTTTTTTTCTCGTTTTATCTCTCTCTCTCTCTCTCTCTCTCTCTCTTTATCTCACCTCTTTCATAGTTGCACCATCACCACTCAAGATCACTTTCACTTCTTCACCAGCCTTTAGTAACAGCGCCTCACTGCTCGCCTTAATACCTGCCTCATCACACCTGCAGGAGTGCTCATCCATAGCCAAGACATGTATAGCCACGACGCACCTGTATAGCCACGACACACCTGTATAGCCAAGACATACATTTATAGCCATGACACACGAAAGTCGAGTCATATTTACATAATTCTAACTTACTTAAAGATTCATAGACAATGTTTCTTAGTATTTTATCAGATAGATGGAGTGAAAAAAAAAATATATATATACAATTCTAAGATAAATGTGGGAACTAATTACTCAAGATTTGGGTTTGAATGAGATAAATAGGGAAATAAGATAGAAAAAGAAAATATGAATAGATAAATTAAGATTAAAGAGGAAATACAGATATGAATGGGTAAGATATAGGCGCTTTTTTCCCTCCCACGGTACGTCGACCCTTGTAATCTGCACCAGGATCCGACCCCCACGACACATAACTGTTTGCATCCTAACTACTATTCCGAGACAATTTATTGCTGAATTTTCTCATTAAAGGGTCGTTTGAGAGTCATTACGGTTAATGGCCATTAGTGGAGGTTGTGTTTCTTGTGAGGATGGTGAAATAAGAGTAATGGGGGCAGGTAACGGTGTTGGGTGACAGAGAGAGACGCGTATTGGTTGAAAGAACTACTACTACTACTACTACTACTACTACTACTATTACTACTACTACTACTACTACTACTACTACTACTACTACTACTGCTGCTGCTACTACTACTACCACTCTTGCATAACTCACGACTTAAAATCTCAATTAATATTAAGATGGACCCAATTTCCTTTTGTAGGCTGCAGTTAAGAGTATAAAGATAGTTTGATATTTAATGGAGTCTTTAAGGCGATAATTACCGTTGAGGGCAATTAGGAAAGAAGTCTTGATTGAAACACGTAATAAAAAATAGTTTGACAATGTGGTCGGTTGGTTTTTGTTAAATGGGAGAGGGGATGGGGAGGGAAGGGGAAGAGAGGGGGTAGGGAGGAAGGGAAGGGTAGGGAGGGAAGGGAAGGGGTAGGGAGGGTAGGAAGGGGAAGAACATAAGAAAATAAGGAGTCTGCAATAGGTCGGTTGGCCTGTGCATGGCAGCTCCTGTTGAAAGCTACCCCACTCTATCATCCATGAATCTATCGAGCCCTTTGAAACTTTCCAGAGTTCCCACACTTACTACAAAGTTGCTAGGCTTGTTCCACTCGTCCACCACCCTATTTGTGAACCAGTTTCTTCCTATCTCCTCCTAAACCTTAACTTATCCAACTTGAATCCGTTTCTCCGAGTCCTATCCTGCTCGGATATTATAAGAACTTTATCTATATCCCCATTACTATATTACTTCCTTCTTCCTCTACCTTCCCTCTTCATCCCCCTTACACCTCCCTCTTCCCCTATCTTTATCCCCCTTACCACCTCCCCCTCCCCCACATCACCTCCGGCAGTCATTAATACATTAGAGCCTCCCCTGCGTTAAGGTCGACCAGGGGCCCCATCACCTATCATCCGACGCATCTCCTCATTACACCCGTCTCACGCCTTAAACGCCCACGCCCGCTGCACCACACCCACGTAATTATGAGACACTATCAATATAATATACTGATATAATTATATTTGTCTTATATACTGTTATAGGAGAACTAACGGTATAAGAGCACCATTGTGAAGCAAGATAACCGTTGTGTTATACTTGTGGGAATTTGCTGTTATTATTGTTATCATTATTGAGATTATTACTGTTATTATTAGCACACACACAAACAATAATTAACCTCTCATCTTATGCTATGGTGAGGGAGCGTAAAACAAACCCAATTAGCGGTGAGAACTACTGTAGGTGTATCTCCGTGTTAACTACTCCGGCGGACCTCATCTGTACAGGGTCACAAAAATATCTTCAATGGGTATTTTTCAGAGTAAACGTCACACGATTTTATGTGAGAGAGAGAGAGAGAGAGAGAGAGAGAGAGAGAGAGAGAGAGAGAGAGAGAGAGAGCTACCAACCATTGATGTAAATAATATCTCCACAGTTAATCCCACACAGGTAGAAAAAACTGTACCGCCGCTTTATTTGACCTTCACCTGTGACCTCCTGACCTTTATAGATTACCTTTGACCTTTAACTGCGACCAAAGACACAGAGAGAGAGAGAGAGAGAATGACTTTTGACCTGCAGCTGTGACCAAGGCCAGAGATAGATAGATAGATAGATAGATAGATAGATAGATAATCAGTGGTAATAAGAAGGAATATAATAAACAGATTACACCACAACAGACAAACAGACACACAGACAAATGCTCACCTACACAGACAGACACAATACAGACAAAATATATAATAACCCACGATAAAGATTCACACACTTACTGTACTTCCGTTTCTAGTCAGCTGGGATTAGCACATACCTGAGGACATAGAGAAACGGGATTAATAACAGAAAACGGGATTAATAACATAGAAAACGGGATTAATAACATAGAAAACTAATAACATAGAAAACGGGATTAAAACATCACAGAAAACGGTAAACTCCTAAGCAATAACCTTCCCTTAAGCTAGTGTTAACACGGAGAGGTTAACAAGAGATAATACAGAGTTAACACAGGTATTAAGTCAAGAGAGAGGGATTAACTCGAGGAGGTTAATTATACTCCATCCATTGTGTTATCTTACGTCGGGTTAAGTATAGTGTCGGGACACCTGACAGAGCCTCAGACAGACATTTTGCAGAGCCTAACATTATTGAGCTGCCAGATGTGTAATATGGTCATAGCCAGTGGTCAACCAAACCTAACCAACATGACAAACTTAACCTAACCAACATCACAATCCTAACCTAACCTATCCAAACATAACCTAACAAACCAAACGTAACCTAACGTAACGTAACCTAACCAAACGTAACCTAACGTAACGTAACCTTACCTTACCTTACCTAACCTAACCAAACTCTAACCTAACCTAACCCAACAAACCAAACCTAACCAAACCAAACCTAACCTAACCAAACCTAACCTAACCTTAACCTAACCTAACCTAACGTAACCTAACCTAACCAAACCTTCACCATCAAAATGAAAACAATAGCAGTATATGAAACACCCGGATGATGATTAAGTGTAATTAAGTCGTTTATCTTATTGAAGGTCTGAACACATCCAAGGAACATTGTCATTAACGAGTAACTAACTTATGGATGAGTGACTGGATGAGTGAGTGAGTGACTGGATGATTGGATGACTGAATGAGTGAGAGTGAGTGAGTGACTGGATGAGTGGCTAAGTGACTGGATGAGTGACTGGGATTTGGATGACTGAATGAGTGAGAGAGGAGGAGTGATGACTTGAGTGGCTATGACTGGATGAGTGACTGGGTGATTGGATGACTGAGTGAGGAGTGACTGGAATGAGTGAGTGAGTGAGACTGTGGTGTTATTAATTTTTGTGTGTGTGTGTGTTTGTGTTTGTGTTTGTGTGTGTGATATTTTTTGGAGTTAGGAGAATGATGAAGGAGGAGGAAGAGAGGAGTGAGAAAAGGAGGAAGAAGAGAGAGAGAGGAGGAAGAAGAGTAGTCCCCTCTCCTTCTCTTCACATCCAATCCTTCTCCTACCCTCCCACCTCCCCACCCTCCCACCTCCCTCCTCCCCTCCTCCTCTAACTGTTCTTCCTTCAATCAACACTCCTCTCCCCCACCTACATGAAGAGGTCAACATACGACCTTCTGGACCGGAAATAACTGGTAATTACCTATGGCGTCAGGTGTTGTCTCCCGTGATTAAGTTGTACTCGTGGTGTGTGTGTGTGTGTGTGTGTGTGTGTGTGTGTGTTCTCAGTCTATCATTCATCCATCTCAGCGTGGGAAAATTACATTGACCGTGGGAAAATTACAGTGACCGTGGGAAAATTACAGTGACCGTGGGAAAATCGACAAGACGTGCCCAAAACCCCGTTCATGTATGGGGTATTTATGGGTATAACCAAGTATGGCCTATAACTCCAGAGATACAGTGGGTGGGGTGGGGGTGGTATACGTGACAAGATGTGACCTACGACTTGAAAGATTAAAACTTGACCTTGTGGTGTGAGGGTTGACCATGAACGAATATATGAGTGACCGAGGTTGTACGTCACATTATCGACCTCAACTGGTGTGTAGGTGGTCAAGGGTCATCTCGATGTCTTGAATGGTTAAAACACACACACCTACAGGGTTGGTAGGCTATATGGTGGTTGTGGTGGGCTATATTGGTGGGTTAGGTAGGCTATATTGGTGGGTTAGGTGGGCTAATTTGGTGGGTTAGGTAGGCTATATTGGTGGGTTAGGTGGGCTATATTGGTGGGTTAGGTAGGCTATGTTGTGTTAGGTAGGCTATATTGGTGGGTTAGGTAGGCTATTGGTGGGTTAGGTGGGCTATATGTGTGGGTTAGTAGGATATTGGTGGGTTAGGTGGGCTATACTGGTGGACTAGATGGGGGAGAGGCAAATGATGGTTGAACGGGAAGTAACAATCGTGACTTGTTTGAGTTCTCTATCTCTCTCTCTCTTTATCTCTTTGTTTATGTTTCTACGTCTGTCTGTCTGCTCTCTGTGTGTGTGTCTTTCTTTGTTTCTGTCTGTGTATGTCTTTGTCTTTCCCTCTTTCCTACTTTATTTCATCTTACTAACTTCTCTCTCTCTCTCTCTCTCTCTCGCTTTCTCAAACCAAGACACGTCTGCACACGCACACAAAAGTTATTTCGAGTTTCATGCATCTAAAATGAACGAATCTGAGAGAGAGAGGAGAGAGAGGGGGGGGGGGGTCAAAATCACTGTCTGCTATCTATCTGTCTGTCTGTCTGTGTCCACTTTTATCCACTAACAACTTCACCAAGGCATCACAACTCGACTCTCTTAACAGGGGCGAACCAAGATACTCTCCCACCAAGCCATGGCACACTGCACTGACTCCTCCCGCTTTAACAATCTTGTAAATAATTAGTGTCCCCCCCAGCTCCAGGTCAAAGGTCACCCAGTCAAGGTCATTAAGGTGAGATAACGACGGTAATTAGGTCAGATGGTTAAAAAGGTAGTTCACTCTATTACTGCACCTGTCTGATAATTGGCACCACCTATATGATAATTGGCACCGTCTGATAATTGGCACCTGTCTGATAATTGGCACCTGTCTGATAAATAAATTGGCACCTGTCTGATAATTGGCACGCCTGTATAATTGGCACCTGTCTGATAATTGACACGCCTGTATAATTGGCACCTGTCTGATAATTGGCACCTCTGTCTGATAATTGGCACCTGTCTGATAATTGGCACGCCTGTATAATAATTGGCACCTGTATGATAATTAGCACCACCTGTATGCTAGTTGACACCACCTATACGATAATTGGACACCACTTGTATGATAATTGCACACTGTACGATAAATTTCATTCCCTCTTCCTTCCTCCTTTCCCTCTGTACCCCCTCCTTCCCTGTTCCCCTCCCTTCCCTCTGCACTCCCCTTCCCTCTGTTCCTCCCCTTCCCTCTGTTCCTCCCCCACCTACTGCCACAATGCCACGGGAAGTACCTTGTTTAGACGCCTCCTAACCTAACTCCCAGTGGCGCGCGCGCACACACGCACACACACACACACACACACCCTTCTGGCTGCTATGCTCTTTCAATAAACCGTTAATTATTATTATTACACAGACCCAGGGGCTTCAAACTGGTATCTGACGGCTTTCAATTCCCCTGACCTTCAACTTACTAAGGTCAACGGTCACGGCACCACCACCACCAATCCTCCCATATGTGTGTGTGTGTGTGGTGGGAGGGAATGTGTGGCCCAAAAATAATATTAATTACTGTTCATAAACACACTAGAGGTCAGGGATGATGCCATTATACCTGTGTTGAACTTTGGTATATAACTTGTATGAACGTGTGTGTGTGTGTCTGTCTGTCTCACACCATAATTCGCCGGTCTCTCTCTCTCTCTCAAACTGTAAAAGAATTAATTTTTTTTTGTAGGTAGAGTCTCGTGCACTTCCCGACGCCATCTTGGTTTCCATCTCATGAGGAATTTTACTTAAGGAATTTCTGGTACACTTAAACAGTACAATACAGAGCCACACGTAACTTACTGGTAGCGGGAAGTGATGTTGGTTGTGTGCTAGTGGTAGTAGTGGTGGTAGGTGGTGGTGGTAGTGGACAGTAGTGATGAAGATAGTGGTAGGTGATCACTTAACGACAAATTTATATAATGTCTTTACACACACACACACACACTAATATTCCAGAGAGAGAGAGAGAGAGAGAGAGAGAGAGAGAGAGAGAGAGAGAGAAGCAGTACAAGAGCGAGCCCTCCGTGTATATATTAGGTACAGCAGACTCCCTGTACAGCTCTAGGCTCTGACTCACCCAGATAATCCGTCTTTACAGTCACAAATCCGTAACATGATCATCACCTCCCCCCTCCCCTGTTAAACCTCAGTCCTTAGTTTACCAGCCATTTAGGTCTTCAGTTCGTCTTACATACTCACAAGAAGTACTCAACTAACTCCGACACCAAGTACTCAATCGAACACACAATAAGTACCCAGGTCTTAAATTCCCGCGTAAATTAACACTTAAAACATAAATAACTTTTCCCGCGTAAATTTTCTTATAACGAGGAGAACTTAAGTGTTTTTGGCCGTCTTTCCCAGTTAATAAAAAAACTTTGCGGCGAATAATTCATATAACATTCATATATACATTAATTCGCCGCTTATCACTCCATAACTTAACTCATGATGACTGTAGGTTAATAGTTCAGTAGTTTTTGTTTTCTTCAATGTGGCGGCCATGACATAGGGTTACGAGCCTAATGTAAACAATGGCGGCCATGACATAGGGGTTACGAGCCTAATGTAAACAATGGCGGCCATCTTTGTTGTTGTTGCTTAAGTCGTCGGTTAGATACATTTTTTGGTCTAATATTTAGCGAGACAGATCAACTTCTCACAACTTCACTTAAAGGCAAAAAAAAATAATAACTTACGAATATTTAAGTAATAGATAAGAGGTATAATTTTTATTTACGTTTAGTCCCCCGGTCACCTCTTCCCCGAGCGAGTCAAACTGGCAACTGTTTCTCTCAACTTCCTCTCTCTCTTTCCCTCCATACTGTCTCCTTATTCTCTACCTCTTATCTTTCTTCCCTCCTTTACTCTCTATCTCTTATTTTCCTTTTTCTCCCAATTATCTCTCTTTCTAATTATCCTTTAATCTCATTTATTTTCTCTAAATCTCCTCCTTAACCTTCCTACCTCCTAGTTTCTCTCACTCACTCACTCACCTCACCCTCCCTCCCTCCCAATAACCTCCCTTCCTCCCTCACCTCACTAACCTCCCTTCCTCCCCCATTCTCCCTCACTAACTCTCCCTTCCTTCCCATTCTCCCTCACTAACTCTCCCTTCCTCCAACCCCAATCTTCTCCGTCTCACCCTCCCTTAATCCCTTTCCCCTACGCCCGCCCTCCCTCCCTAAACCCTACAATCCCTCCCTCCCTTCTCCCCTACGCCCTCCCCTACAATCTTCTCCTCCCTACTTACAGCATTAGTATACAACAGTGTCGTAGGTTTAAGCACCATTCTGTAGGCCTATAGTTGCTAGGCCTATAGTTATGTAGGCCTAAATACCACAAGTTATTATCGGACTTAAAAAAAAATACCTGTCAAAATTTATAGGTGTTAAATTCTCTCTATATATTTTGTTAATTTTAGATAATTTCGTTCTATGAGAAGAAACAAACCTTGTTAAAATGGCTTAATATTAAATAAAACTTACGGTTTTACTTTTAACAAATATTTTATCATAATGGTAAATAGTTGAATGTTTTAATTGCGGTTATAAATTTGTGTACAAAAAATTAATTGGCTTCAAGATAAAATAAAATGTACACACACATATATATATACACACACACATAGTATCTCTTGACTGTGACTGGCTTCTTGACCTGGCTGACTTAAGATGGGATTATGATGGAC